>NC_090654.1:42661284-42961284 GCF_040937935.1 Hyperolius riggenbachi
AGCATTTCTTATATATGTTGTTGCTAGAACCCAAAGTCTGGCTACTTCGTGTTCTGGACGGGCAAAACTAGAAGCCGTCTTACTGCAGCCAATGTGAGAAATAAAGTAAGATTTCCTGATTCCCGGTGGCAATGTGGCAAATGAAGTCGGCTCCTCGCCTTTGGCTCCTCCCCCTGCCCGCCTCCTATTCACCGCTGGCACCAGGGGACACGCGTGAGTTGTTCGTAGCAGCAGGGAATCCTGACGTTCGTTCCTGCAGAGCGGGTGCTGGCAGAAACAATGTCTGCAGCGTTCCCGCTCTGCTTCCCTGCCGCTACGAACAACTCTTGTGTCCCCGGCTGCCAGAGCTGAATAGGAGGGGCAGCGGGAGGAGCCGGTTTCATTTGTATTGCCGCCGGGAATCCAGAAATCTTAATTCATTTCTCACATTGGCTGCAGTGAGACGGCCACTTCTAGTTCTGTATTCAGCGCTGTACAGCATACATTGTCTTGTCACTAACTGTTCCTCAGAGGAGCTCAAAATCTAGTCCCTACCGTAGTCATATGTGTGTATCATGTAGTGCATGTATCGTAATCTAGACACAAAACCACTAAATTCCAAGTTCTCAATATGCATAATCTTTGTTTATTGTAATATCAAAAACACACAGATTCCCCAATACAAACTCCTATTTCGTGATACTGCCCTCAGTGTCTCTCTATCCGAGGTTAACTGCAGGTTGAGAGGAGACTCCCACATAAAATCCAGAATGAACAGCAGCGCCAGTCAGTCACAATCCTCTTGATCCAAATATACCTTAATAACAAAACATAATCGAGAGGGGGACCCTCATAGCGAGTATTGCCTCCGCTGATCACCCTTGTGCATAAACACGATTTTATCTTAAAGTTCTGTTTCGTTCTATATGATTCAAACTGATTCATCATATTTAACGAAACAGAAATTTAAGATAAAATCGTTTATTACATGTGCCACGAAATATGTGATTTATTTGATATGGTGTAATTGCGGGTACCAGTATGTGGGGCGTACCACACGTGAACTCATTTTTAAAAATATCATGTATGTGACCCCACACACATGCAATTTTGTACGATCGACAAACTGCAACCGCATTGGAGGGGGTGTAATAAGTTGCGTGACCTATTAAAAATGGAAACTAAGTGGATCTATAATTTACAAAGTATGACCCTGGGGGGTCTAAATATTCATCTTGATATTGTTTTATAGCTAATGACTAAATGTATAATGGTTGGTCAGAGTTTGTACTGCTTGTGTTAAGATCTGGGTTGGGGGAGGGGGGGAGGTACTCTATCCGTATATATGATGAGGTAGCTGTGCAGGGGTTGTCCTGCAATTTTATTCCTTTTGCTATTAAATATGTGTATATGTTATACAGTGATGTGAAAAACTATTTGCCCCCTTCCTGATTTCTTATTCTTTTGCATGTTTGTCACACTTAAATGTTTCTGCTCATCAAAACCCGTTAACTATTAGTCAAATATAACATAATTGAACACAAAATGCAGTTTTAAATGATGGTTTTTATTATTTAGTGAGAAAAAAAACTCAAAACCTACATGACCCTGTGTGAAAAAGAAATTGCCCCCTGAACCTAATAACTGGTTGGGCCACCCTTAGCAGCAATAACTGCAATCAAGCGTGTGCGATAACTTGCAGCAAGTCTTATACAGCGCTCTGGAGGAATTTTGGCCCACTCATCTTTGCAGTTTTGTTGTAATTCAGCTTTATTTGAGGGTTTTCTAGCATGAACCGCCTTTTTAAGGTCATGCCACATCATCTCAATAGGATTCAGGTCAGGACTTTGACTAGACCACTCCAAAGTCTTCATTTTGTTTTTCTTCAGCCATTCAGAGGTGGATTTGCTGGTGTGTTTTGTCATTGTCCTGCTGCAGCACCCAAGATCGCTTCAGCTTGAGTTGATGAACAGATGGCCGGACATTCTCCTTCAGGATTTTTTGGTAGACAGTAGAATTAATGGTTCCATCTATCACAGCAAGCCTTCCAGGTCCTAAAGCAGCAAAACAACCCCAGACCATCACACTGCCACCACCATATTTTACTGTTGGTATGATGTTCTTTTGCTGAAATGCTGTGTTACTTCTACGCCAGATGTAACGGGACACGCACCTTCCAAAAAGTTCAACTTTTGTCTCGTCGGTCCACAAGGTATTTTCCCAAAAGTCTTGGCAATCATTGAGATGTTTTTTTAGCAAAATTGAGACGTGCCTTAATGTTCATTTTGCTTAAAAGTGGTTTGCGCCTTGGATATCTGCCATGCAGGCCGTTTTTGCCCAGTCTTTCTTATGGTGGAGTCGTGAACACTGACCTTAATTGAGGCAAGTGAGGCCTGCAGTTCTTTAGATGTTGTCCTGGGGTCTTTTGTGGCCTCTCGGATGAGTTTTCTCTGCGCTCTTGGGGTAATTTTGGACGGCCGGCCACTCCTGGGAAGGTTCATCACAGTTCCATGTTTTTGCCATTTGTGGATAATGGCTTTCACTGTGGTTCGCTGGAGTCCCAAAGCTTTAGAAATGGCTTTATAACCTTTACCAGACTGATAGATCTCAATTACTTTTGTTCTCATTTGTTCCTGAATTTCTTTCGATCTTGGCATGATGTCTAGCTTTTGAGCTGCTTTTGGTCTACTTCGTGCCAGATAGCTCCTATTTGAGTGATTTCTTGATTGAAACAGGTGTGGCAGTAATCAGGCCTGGGGGTGACTACCGAGATTGTACTCAGGTGTGATAAACCACAGTTAAGTTATTTTTTAACAATGGGGGCAATCACTTTTTTCACACAGGGCCATGTAGATTTGGAGTATTTTTTTCTAACTAAATAATAAAAAACATAATTTAAAACTGCATTTTGTGTTCAATTATGTTATCTTTGACTAATAGTTAACGGGTTTTGATGAGCAGAAACATCTAAGTGTGACAAACATGCAAAAGAATAAGAAATCAGGAAGGGGGCAAATAGTTTTTCACATCACTGTATGTGGGAGTAGCAGGGTGTCATTGAGATGCAGTGGGAAGGGTATATTCTGCGGCATAGGTGTCGGTAGGAGTACTATGTACGATATAGGAGGAAAAACTGTGGGGGGGGGGGGGGGGGTTGAGCACAATATTTATTCTGTGGCAGTGTGCATGCATTACTATGCATGAGATGGACTGATGTGTGCCGAATGAAGTGTGAGCCGACAACCTCTTACGTCATCTAGGCTAACATCTTTCACCCTAGCTATTGGCCGACGTGTACGGGGAGGGCCTTTGCACACTTAGTGCGATGGGAAGCGTGCGTAGCCCAGCCCCTGATGAATCACATGGTGTGACGAAACACGTAGGGCGGAGCTTGGGGAGACGCACGCTACGAGGGATACTGGCCAGAGATACGTATGAGGTGATTGGAGCTGACCAGAGCTGTAAGCTGATTGATCTCACGATACGCTATGTTACAAGTTGCTTTTATGTACGTAGATTTTTAACTTGGGGCCATTAGGCTTCTTATTAAACGGTTTTACGCTATGCCAAGCTGGTATTTTCCTTTTAAATGCTAAACTAAGGATTGTTGATACGCATTGAATCAAGCATTTATCTGGTGAGCGGGGCAACAAGGGGGGAGTGTTCTCCCTGTCCTCTGGTGATAGTTTTTCCTCATGTCAGAGTGTTTATGCACAAGGGTGATCTGCGGAGGCAATACTCGCTATGAGGGTCCCCCTCTCTATTATGTTCTGTTTTTAAGGTATATTTGGATCAAGAGGATTGGGACTGACTGGCGCTGATATTTATTCTGCAATTTAGGGGGAAGCCAATTAACTTATCTGTATGTTTTTTGGGATGAGGGAGGAAACCGGAGTGCCCGGTGGAAACCCACGCAGACACAGGGGGAACATACAAACTCCTTGCAGATGTTAACCTGGCTGGCTGACATCCTGAAATATGCCACACAGACAAACAAACCCAGATCCTTCCTCCAGTGCTGCAGTCAGCATATTACAGCGCCTGTCTAGGTTCACCCACCATGCGCGATAGGGGTGCTTTGACATTCTGTCAGACGCCTGTCTGGACCGGGCCCAGGTCTGTATAATGATTTTATCTTTTCGCATTTGGTGTCTGGCAGGAATCTTACTGGCATGGCTGCAGTAGCTTTGTGGCTTAAAGTGAAACTGATTTTATTGAAAAGTGCTGTAAACATGATCGTGTTTTTCAAGGCCTTTTGCCATTTTAAAGTGCTACTAATTTGCTGTAAACACAGATCAGTGCTGCAGAAATATTTTTGCATTTTAAAGCGGACCTGAACTCTTGCACAGCACACAATGAAAAGTCTATTCCACACATAGTTGCTGAAGGAAATGCACTTCCCTGTGTTCTGTTTGTTTAGGCAGATAACCCTGTCTAATTAGTTTTTATCAGCAACTACAGGAGAACTTTGTTAGCTTTCCATACAGTAAACACTGAGGCTTACAGAGCAACTCCAGTGAAAATAATGTAATAAAAAAAGTACTTCATTTTTACAATAATTATGTATAAATGATTTAGTCAGTGTTTGCCATTGTAAAATCTTTTAAATCCCTAATTTACATTCTGACATTTATCACATGGTGCCATTTTTACTGTTGGCAGGTGATGTAGCTGCTGCATGTTTTTTTGGCAGTTGGAAACAGCTGTAAACAGGTATTTCCCACAATGCAGCAAGGTTCACAGACAGGAAATTGCCAGGAGTACGTACTCAAGAGTTTCTTGTGGGAGGGGTTTCACCACAATATCAGTCATACAGCGCCCCCTGATGGTCTGTTTGTGAAAAGGAATAGATTTCTCATGTAAAAGGGGGTATCAGCTACTAATTGGGATAAAGTTCAATTCTTGGTCTGAGTTTCTCTTTAAAGGTGACCCTACATCTAGCAACTTGGCGGTTGATAGACCATCCTATTCAATAATTATCGAATTGGATGGAAATCTGTACCGCCAAGTGTATGCCCGATAGATGATGCAACCAATTTCGGGCATAGCATGTCGATTAGACATGCTGCAAGATGTCGGGCCATCGTGGTTGATTGGGTGCGCAACGGAAATGTCGAGCGATATCGGCACAAGTGACAAAACTGTGTG
This sequence comes from Hyperolius riggenbachi, assembly GCF_040937935.1. Lineage (NCBI taxonomy): Eukaryota > Metazoa > Chordata > Amphibia > Anura > Hyperoliidae > Hyperolius > Hyperolius riggenbachi. Next base: position 42,666,412 of record NC_090654.1, read on the forward strand.
TGTGTGTGTGTTTGTTTTGCTTGGCAATTAGAAACATACAAATACACAGAGGGAAATAATGGCTATCTATAAAATGTTGCCTACTGGTACAGGCAGAAGCAGAGTGCCTCTCAGGCAACACTTTGAGGCTCCTCCCACCCACAGATAACGCAATCTCTAATGGTTTATACACACCTACCAACTATCTGCCAAACTTGTCTGTTAAGCCCCATACAACTTTTGTTGTGAAACTCGTTGAAACAACTAAAAAAAAAGTATTTTGCTATTGTTCAAACAGCTGATAGGACTGATAAGAAGTCAAATAATCACTTTGAAAAATCACATAAAAAAGCGCTGAGTGTTTATTTGCGATTACGCTGGCGATTTTTGGTGTGCACTGGCCCTAAGTTGTCAGTTTTTAGACATTTTCTCCAGCTTCTCTGTTATAACTTCTGCTGCTTGTGCTGAAGAAAAGAGTCTATTTCCTATAGCAAATCAACAGAGCCAAGCATAGATAACATAATAGAGTTTCCGCCTTCAGTTAGCCCTGTTTTGCTGGTTTTGTCACTTCACAGGCTGTAGTACAATTGTAATGTAGCTATAATCCAAGAACTCTTCCCTGTGTCCTGTATGGTCACATCACATTTCTTATACTGATAGACAGGTGCAGGACTGTATCTAGAAGAACCACTACTCTTGGGAGTATGTATGAAATTGCTGCCGGGAGACTTGGGCGCAGGATACAGCCGATATACAGCTTACCCTGCTCCAGCGTTAATTACTATTCCCCCTCCAGGTCCACGTGGATGGTGGGGAATGATGTCATTTGGCTTTCAGCTATTGCCGGTGGCCGAATTACAGCGCTTAACCACTTCGCTTCCAGACCTTGTTTCCCCCTTATTGACCAGAGCAGTTTTCACATTTTTACAGTTGTGTTTAAAATTATTCAACCCCCACTGAAATTGAGTGTTTTGGCCAGTTTGACATTGATTTTGATCATTTCAGTCATCTTGTTTACAATTAAATCAAAGAGACACTTGTAAGTCAGACAAATATAACATAACATTTATAATGAAATAACCACAAATGTCTATTCTGTGCTCACATAATTATCAGTTTTATTCAACCCCCAAGTGACATTCATTCAAATGTATTGAATTATTTGTTCCCCATTGAGCTCCACGACTTTCAAAGTCGCAGAGAGCTGTGTTCTGAAGCTTGCTATCTCAAGTGTCAGCCACTGTATTGTTTTTTTTCCTGCAGAGGACAGTTCAAAAGTTCACAAGCCTGCTCTGTAAAATCATTTAGAATGCGGAGTAGTGTGTAAACTGCATAAATTAGAGAATGATGCAATGTTATTAAAAAAAAAAAAAACTAACAAAATAAACATGAGTATATTTTCTTTGCTACTAATGTTCTAGTAATTATCCATACTACACAACCAATTCATTATAACATTTTTTTTTTTGCTTCAGTGTCTCTTTAATGCTGCAGTAAATAGCCTGGCGTTTTTCTCTGTGGAGAGAGGGGAGGCGGGGTCAAGCGCCAGAATTCGAGTGGTACGGGGTCTTTGGGATGGATTTGCGGGACAAGCCTCCTCAGGTAACTGTACATTTTTTTACTAGGAAGCTGCAGGATTTAAAAAATTACTGCGTGATATGTAAATAAACAACGCTGAATCTTTGAAGAGTGTGCGGACCCTTAGGATTTTTTCTGGATTGCTTTCTGGTCCTGCACCTCGCATCCCAATATCCCCTTTTCCATGAAAAATCTTTACCTTCTCACAAATATATCAGGAGTGTCTGTATTGCTGATATTGTGGTGAAAACCCCTCCCACAGTATGATGTCAGGGCCATGGTCCTGACATCACACTGTGGGAGCTTCATTGCATTGTGGGAAAAAACAGCTGTTTCCAACTGCCAAGCAACCAGTATTTCTCTCTGTGCACACAGTATGTATTTCTACAAAAAAAAAAAAAAAAAAACTTTAGCCTATTCTAAAGGGATTTGGTGGGGTGGTTATAGATATTGGCAGTTGGTGCTATTTGATTTTTTTCATGTCTGCCTGTAGTAAAGATGATTATGTGCAGGTTTATTGTGGATCAAACAATATGAACGCAGTAAATGGCGAATATCTGTTTTTTTTTTTTTTTTTTTCAATTTGAAATGTATTGAATTATTTGTTCCCCATTTTACTTAAGTGCCTCTTTAAAGCCCTCCCCCCCCCCCCCCCGCAATGCGCGCACATACGCGTCCCGCTTTCTCGTTCCCCACCACTGTCTGAAGTATATGCACACAGGGAGCTGCTTGCTTGGCAGTTGGAAAAAGCTGTTATTTCCCACAATGCAATGAGAACCTCTGTGAACAACACACAGCAAACTGTCAGATCCGGGGTTGTGTCTGATTACGCTGCCTGTGGATTTGCGCTGCCCCGCATGCGCAGTAGGAGACTGTGCGGCCACATTTCCTATAGAATGATGCTGCTGGAGGTAAAATACTAAATATTTCCGCTCCCACACCTCTTACACTCTCCAAATTTTCAGGGTAGGGAGGGGACCCCCCGAACGACCTCTATGCCAAATTGCAGCCCCCGAGACCCGCTGGTTCCCGAGATTGATTTCGCTAATCTATCTCCTGAACCAGTGGGTCTCGGGGGCTACAATTTGGCATCGAGGTCGTTCGGGGGGTCCCCTCCCTACCCTGAAAATTTGAGGAGTGTAAGAGGTGTGGGAACGGAGATATTTAGTATTTTACCCCCAGCAGAATCATTAACTTCACACTGAGCATGCGTGCTACTCAGTGTGGAAGGGAGCTTCCGGGCAGCGCAATCAGACATTACACCGGCCCTGTGTGCTAACTGCCCTGGGTGCGCACATGCTCAGTACAAAAAGCCAGGGACACACAACCATTCAGTTGATGACGCAGTGACACTTGCATTTTTATTGTATAGGATGGGCAAACACTGACTAAATCATTTATACATAATTTTTGTAAAAATGAAGCACTTTTTTTAGTACATTATTTTCACTGGAGTTCCTCTTTAAGGAGGTTAGCAGTTCGGCGAATGACTCCTCTTCCCCTCTTATTCCTTCAATTTCCTCTGTCCTCTCTCCCCCTTCTTGTCTCTCTCTCGCCTTCCTTTGGATGGTTCTGTCCCATCCACCCTCTAATTTATTGTAGCTTCCCAGCTACAAGGCCATAAGAGATGGAGGATATATCCCCATCATATCGTTCTTCAGCTTTATTAGGATTAGGCCTAGTATTTTGATATATGATACTTATAGTCATGAGCAATTGAGCCGCCGAACCTGGGGTGGCCCTGTAATAATTTTATATTCTAGCAAATAGTGGAATCTATATGGTGTCGGTATATGACGCCTTGTGCTGCCGACACCTATAACTAAACACTGAAAATCCCTCTGCTTTTGCAGACCCTGCTGTACCTTATGTTAAGTATGAGTTACTATTGTTATGTTACAATATTTTTCACTGGAAACGCATTTCACTTAAAATAATAAAAATTGTTTGTGACAAAAAAAAAACAGCGCGTTAAGAAATAACGCATGCGTTATGCATTAGCACGGTTTAGTGAATCAACCCCTGTGTCTAAAGTAACACAAGGCTAAATGGCAAAACCTACTGTCGCTTTAAAAGGTTAAGTAAGTAAGACGGTGGCTAGATCTAACACACAAGGGGAAAATAAATTCTAATACTTCTTGTATTATTTTTTCCCTTGCTGACTGTAATAGGGTACAGCATACATCTCTGAGGTTTTATGTGGGAGGTACGATGGCCTTTTTTTTTATAACACGAGCAGAATCGGCTTATTCTCTCTGTGCAAAATGTGCTGAAGAGAAATGGAAATTAGTCTAAGAATAGAACAACTTTTTCTGAACTTTGTCCATTTTCCAAAACTTTTTATTTTTCGTGTTGCTTGCCTTGCCGTCTGTTACAATGAATTTATTTGGTTGCAAGTCCTCTATATTGTACACACAGGAAACCAGAACACACGCCTTGTCCTCATTCTACACGGAGTGTGTGATGTTCAGGCACACATGACACACATAGGCTTAACCTCTTGAGGATCGCAGTGTTAAACCCCCAACTAAAAAAAGTATTTTGCTATTGTTCAAACAGCTGATAAAACTGATAAGAAGTCAATCCAACAGTTGGATTGAATTCTTATGTCTTATGCTGGGCATACACGGGTCGATCCGGCGGCCGATTAGCCGCCGGATCGACTCCTGCAGCGTCCCCGCGCGTACGCCCCCGGATCGATTCCCGCTCGTCCCCGCCGGCGCTTCTTATCTTCCGCTCGATTCGCCGCTATTGTCCGGCCGCGGGTATCGAGCGCGGAATCGATCCCCGCGGTGATCGGACACGCCGGATATTATCAATCGAGCCATCAGGCTCGATTGATAAACCTCCCTTGACGCCGTGTAAGTCAGAAAAAAAAAATGTTTTACTCACCTGGGGCTTCTACCAGCCCCCTGCAGCAGTCCTGTGCCCTCGCAGCCACTCACTAATCCTCTGGTCCCCCGCTGCCAACTAGTTTCATTTTTGCCGACAGGCCAGACAGGACTGGCCACGCGTAGCTTTTTCTGGATTCCCGACTGCAATTAGCGCTATTGCGGGCCGCAACGCATACAAAAATACGCGTTGCCGCATTACGAACGCATAGATATGTGGCAACGCGTATTTTGTACGCGTTGCAGCCCGCATTAGCGCTAATTGCAGTCGGGAATGCGGAAAAAGCTACACGTGGCCAGTCCTATCGGGCCTCTCGGCAAAAATGAAACTAGCTGGCAGCGGGAGAACAAAGGATTAGTGAGTGGCTGCGAGGGCACAGGACTGCTGCAGGGGGCTGGTAGAAGCTCCAGGCGAGTAAAACTTTTTTTTTTTTTTCTGACTTAAGGTTATCTTTAAGGTGGCCATACAAAGAAGATTATGGGCAGATTCGACCAAGAGACAAATTTATCTCTAAGCGAATCTGATTAGAGATAAATCTGTCTCTAGTCGAATCTGCCCATACACTACAGGCACATTCCCGTCTGATTTCAGCATGAAATCCTCAGGGAATTGGCTGAGCCACCGCATCCACCCGGCTGCTGCCCCCAAAATGTATAAATGTATGTAGTGTTTGTGCATTTATACATTACCTGTCCTGTAGCAGCTTCCGCACGGTGTCCCTACAACTCACCGGGTAACAGCCGCATACACGCTAGCGGCGAATAGCGTTTGACATCGGACGCTATGCGCCGCCGACGTGTATGTGGAACCCGGCGAGATGGACGTAAACCGCATAGAGGTTGACACCGGACAGGTAATGTATAGATGCACAAACACTACATACATTTATACATTGCGGTGGGGGTTTCGTCGCTTGTTCGCAATTCGGCCACTGTACCGCCGCACACCCAACCAACCAACTTCGGCCCGACATCTTCCAGCATGCGCGATCGACCGTGCGGCCAATTTCTGTCCCGAAATTGGTCGCTTTGTCGGTCGGACATGCACTTGGCAGCACCAATTTTCATCCAATTCGATTATAATAATCGAATTGGATGATCGATTGATTGATTGGTTAGTCGGCTAATGTATGGCCTGCTTTATCAGCTTTTTGAACAATAGCAAAATACTTTTTTTCAGTTGTTTCGACGTGTTTCACAACAAAAGTGTGCTGCATAATGCTGGGAATGCACGGCTCGAATCTGAGCCATTTAGATGGCTCAATAGATAATTTCCGACACGTCCAATCTTCCACCCAATTGTTTCGCCGCTCGATTCTGGATTGAGGACAATGGAAAAAGATAAGAAAAATGAGCGGAAGATAAGAGAATCGCCTGCAGAATCGAGCGGGAAAACCGAGCCGTGTATTCCCAGCATAAAAGACTGCTGTTGAGCCTGTGAATGGGGCTTAACAGACAAGTTTGGCAGATAGTTGGTAGGTGTGTATGAACCTTTAGTTTTCTCCTAGGTAATGTTTTCACACTGTCAATAAAATGCCTTTTTAAACCACCAGCAAGCAAGAAAATACTAAAAATATGTTTGATAGAACTTTTTCACCTACTTTTGGGTACTTTTTTAGTTACAAAGTGCTGAAAAGTTATTTTAAAGAGAAGATGAATAATTATCTCCTAGGAGAAACCTCAGGAGAAATAGTGAATTGCATATGGGCCTCAGTATTCCAAAGTCAGTAGAAGAAACACCTGGGCCCCTATTTAATAATTTTTTTTCTCCCGTGTTTTCTCCACGGAGATAATTTTCATATCCTCTTTAAAATAACTTTGAAGCTTTTTACAATTGAAAGAGCTACTAAAGGTTGGTGAAAAAGTACTATCAAAATAATTTTTTGTATTTCCTTGCTTGCTGGTGGTTTAAAAGTCATTATATGACAAGGTATGAAAAAATCACCTAGAATAAAACGCGGGAGATAAAGTGAATTGCATATGGGCCCTATAAGAGTAATAAAAGGTACTAAAAAGTTGAAAATTCCTCAGGAGGTGGTGGTGGACTCGCCTCCTTGAAGTAGACAAGATACTGTCAGCTTTTTAACAACAACAGGTTTATTTATATACTCCATGGTTGTCTGGAGTATATAAATAAACCTATTGTGAAAAAGCTGACAGTATCTTGTCTACTTCAAGGAGGCGAGTCCTCCACCACCTCCGGAGGAATTTTAAACTTTTCAGTACCTTTTATCCTGCTGGCGCCTCTGTTCACTCTTATATTACCAATATCCACCCCTAGTGGAGTGGTCGATCCCCATCTCTTTTTTCCTGATCTACAGAGAGTGACTTTTAAGGTGGCCATACACTGGTCGTTTTGCCATCAGATTCGACCAACAGATAGATCCCTCTCTGATCGAATCTGATCAGAGAGGGATCGTATGGCTGCCTTTACTGCAAACAGATTGTGAATCGATTTCAGCCTGAAACCGATCACAATCTGCTGAGCTGCCGCTGTCGCCCCCCGGGCCCCCGCATACATTACCTGAAGCCTGGTCCCGGATATCTTCTCCGCATCGGCTCCCGGCGGGCATCTTCTCCGCATCAGCTTCCGCATCCCGGCATAACTTTCTGTCACTCCAGTGACAGCGGAAGTTCAAATAGAGCTTCCTCTATTTGTACTTCCGCTGTCACTGCAGTGACACAGGAAGTTATGCTGGATGCCAGGATGCGGAAGCTGATGCGGAGAAGACGCCCGCCGGGAGGTGATGCGGAGAAGATGCCCGGGAGCCAGCTTCAGGTAATGTATTCCTGCATCAGTCGTACGCTGCTAGCGATGCGCTCCTTACCGATCGACGGTAATTTCGGGACCGATCTATTTTGGGCCGAAATAGATCGAAAATTAGCGTGATGCGTGAACAATTTGACAGCAGATTCGATCCCAGTGATCGAATCTGCTGCCGATCGGCGGAAAATCTGGCCAGTGTATGGCCAGCTTTAATCCTGAGTGAGGACAGGTCTAATCTCCTCACCTGCCTGAACAGTGGTTACCTGGGAGGTAACCCACTTTTGTGAGTATATAAACTATATACTTTTCAATTCCAACCTATTGTTTTGCTTACTACACTATATTGGGCTCTCGGTGTCCCCCACTTTTGTTTACCATTGCATATGGGCCCTGGTCTCCCAGAATGCTCTAGGAGGAGAATGCCACATAGCTAAACAGCCTAGGCTATGACATCACTGGGACGGCGGGGCTACATACAAATATATAGCTATAGGAAGTGTTTCTCATGCTGAAACTAGGGTGATGTAAAAGTGGGTTTCCAGAATAATTTACTAAATTCTACTCTTTCACCACAGTACCTCTTTAAAATATTTTTATTTATTTATTTACAGTACAGGCTGGCTCAGTGGCACAGGTAGAAGCAGAGTACTTCTGTGATAGGCTGGCTTAGTGGCACAGGTAGAGGCAGAGTACCTCTCTGTGATAGGCTGGCTCAGTGGCACAGGCAGAAGCAGAGTACCTCTGTGATAGGCAGGCTCAGTGGCACAGGTAGAGGCAGAGTACCTCTCTGTGATAGGCTGGCTCAGTGGCACAGGCAGAAGCAGAGTTCCTCTGTGATAGGCTGGCTCAGTGGCACAGGTAGAGGCAGAGTACCTCTCTGTGATAGGCTGGCTCAGTGGCACAGGCAGAAGCAGAGTACCTCTGTGATAGGCAGGCTTAGTGGCACAGGTAGAAGCAGAGTACCACTCTGTGATAGGCTGGCTCAGTGGCACAGGAAGAAGCAGAGTACCTCTCTGCGATAGGCTGGCTCAGTGGCAGAGGTAGAAGCAGAGTACCTCTCTGTGATAGGCTGGCTCAGTGGCACAGGTAGGAGCAGAGTACCTCTCTGTGATAGGCTGGCTCAGTGGCACGGGTAGATGCAGAGTACCTCTCTGTGATAGGCTGTCTCAGTGGCACAGGTAGAAGCAGAGTACCTCTCTGTGATAGGCTGGCTCAGTGACACAGGTGGAAGCAGAGTACCTCTCTGTAATAGGCTGGCTCAGTGGCACAGGCAGAGGCAGAGTACCTCTCTGTGATAGGCTGGCTCAGTGGCACAGGTAAAGGCATAGTAACTCACTGTGATAGGCTGGCTCAGTGGCACAGGTAGAAGCAGAGTACCTCTCTGTGATAGGCTGGCTCAGTGGCACAGGTAGGGGCAGAGTACCTCTCTGTGATAGGCTGGCTCAGTGGCTCAGGTAGAGGCAGAGTACCTCTCTGTGGTAGGCTGGCTCAGTGGCACAGGTAGAAGCAGAGTACCTCTCTGTGATAGGCTGGATCAGTGACACAGGTAGAAGCAGAGCACCTCTCTGTGATAGGCTGGCTCAGTGGCACAGGTAGAAGCAGAATACCTCTCTGTGATAGGCTGGCTCAGTGGCACAGGCAGAAGCAGAGTACTTCTCTACGGTAGGCTGGCTCAGTGGAAGAGGTAAATGCAGAGTACCTCTCAGTGATAGGCTGACTCAGTGGCACAGGTAGAGGCAGAGTAACTCCCTTTGATAAGCTGTCTCAGTGGCACAGGTGGAGTCAGAGTACCTCTCTATGATAGGCTGGCTCAGTGGCACAAGTAGAAGAAGAGGACCTCTCTGTGATAGGCTGGCTCAGTGGCACAGGTAGAAGCAGAATATCTCTCTGTGATAGGTTGGCTCAGGTAGAAGCAGAGTACCCCTCAGGCCACAATATGAGACTCCTCCCACTCCAGGTGGTACAATCTCTTGGGCCTGTTTCCACTACACATAGATTGGATGCAGAATTGATGCAGAAAAATTGACTCCAATGAATGCCTACGGAAAAAATCTGCATCAGAAAAATCGCGTTTAGTGGAAACAGGTCCATATGACAGGGCCTATGGGCTTTCATTGGAGTCAGTTTTTCTGCATCCATTCTGCATCCAATCTGCGTGTAGTGGAAACAGGTGTTTGCAAAGACAGAAAACTGCCGTGGCAGTTTTTTCAGAAAGGGAGTGTGGCTAACCAACAAATACCTGGATTTTATGGCTAAAGCGGTGAGTTTTTAGACCTTTTTTCCTTTTACTCTGTTATAACTTATGTTGCCTGTGCTGGTCATATTTGTTTTAATTTTACACCGGAGTGACACTGAAGTGAAAAAAAACTAATGATATTATGAATTGGTTGTGTAGTACAGATAATACATAGAACATTAGTAGCAAAGAAAATAGTGTCATATTTTTAGGTATATAGGTAGCTTTCATTATTCTCTAATAATTTCAGTTTCCACAATACAGGTAGTCCTCGGTTAACGAACGAGATAGGGACTGTAGGTAGATAGGGACTCTGTCCCCTGTACCTCCTCTGTGCCCCTGTGCCTCCAGTGTCTCCCTCTGTGTCACCTCTGCCCTCTGTGCCTGCTTATACAAGTTTAAAAGCCATTTTTTATTTGAATTTTTTTTAAATCAATTTTCTCAAAAACTACAAGTCCAATTTGAAAAAACAAAACGGGGGCTTCTCCCCATGGAAACACTGAATCCATGCCTTTCGTATCAGCGGGCCGTTCGTAAGTCGGGCGTTCGTAAGTCGAGGACTACCTGTACACTCAGCATTTAAATGATTTCACAGAGCAGGCTACTGAAACTTTTCTTTGCAGAAAAACCATAAACAAAGAAGAAAGAATGAGACAGTTGACATAAGTGCTTCAAAAGACAGTGCTGTCCACAACTTTATAAAGTTGGAGAGCTCACAGAACCTCTTATGCATAGATAACTGAAGTTTTTTAACTCTTCCTGTACTGGAAACAATATTAGACTCATATCTGTGCTAATAATGTGTTATTTCTAAGCAGTACTATACATATAAATCATTATATCATAAGTTTATTTTCACTTCAGATTCCCTTTAAAGAGACTCCGTAACAAAAATTTCATCCGGTTTTCTTCCATCCTACAAGTTCCAAAATCTATTCTAATGTGCTCTGGCTTACTGCAGCAATTTCTACTATCACCATCTCTGTAATAAATCAACTTATCTCTCTCCTGTCAGACTTGTCGGCCTGTGTCTGGAATGCTGCCAAGTTCTTCAGTGTTTTGGTTCTGTGATGCATCTCCCCCCTCCAGGCCCCTCTCTGCACACTGCCTGTGTGATATTTAGATTAGTGCAGCTTCTCTCTGCTCTATTATCTTTTACAAGCTGGATAAATCCTCCTCTGAGCTGGCTGGGCTTCCACATACTGAAGAATTACAGATGGGTAGTGCTGTCTGCACCCTGCAGGAAGAAACAGCCTGACACTTCAGTGGAAGATAGCTGCAGGGGGAAAGAAACACACAAATGATCTCTTGAGATTAAAAAGGAAGGCTGTATACAGCCTGCTTGTGTATGGATGTATTTTCTATGTGTGGACATACTGTACATCAACCTACTTCCTGTTTTGGTGGCCATTTTGTTTGTTTACAAACAAACTTTTTAAAACTGTTTTTAACCACTTTTAATGCGGCGGGGAGCAGCGAAATTGTGACAGAGGGTAATAGGAGATGTCCCCTAACGCACTGGTATGTTTACTTTTGTGCGATTTTAACAATACAGATTCTCTTTAAAGAAATGACTTATCCTTGTTACCATATTTATATTTCTTACGTCATTGGTTTCCTTGGAGTAAATAAGTAAACAGCATCTTTGAATTTTTGTTGTTTAACAGCTGTTTAGAGGTGAGATTGTGCTTCTGGGAAAAGGAAACTGAGAAGTGAAGGTTGATCCTCGAAGAGGCCTCTGTTGTCCTGACGTATTTGCAGAAAGGTTTGTAGTCTGCAGTGGTCACATGACCACCACTCACTCCTGCATTTCCCAGGTGTCAGTGCCAACCGGGATATGGCCTGCCAGGAACTTGCATGTTCTTCATGTGTTTGTACAGATTTCCTGTGTTTGCAACTGTTTCCTCCCAACAGCATATTAGGCACTGGTTAATTCCCCCTTTATACCTCAAAGTTATTACTCTCTATTTATATAGTGCCAACCTCCTCTATGGTGCTGTACAGAGTCCAAAACAGTCAATAGTGGGGACCATACATACATAAATGGTTTACGCACAATACATTCGGATCATCCAGCAAGTATAAAAAAAAAACATAGTTCATGTGTAGTAGAAAAACATCCAGCAATACAGATACATGTTCATTTGATGCAATAAAGCTATCCATACACTATACAATATTTTTCCCAATTACACATTAGAGTCCATAAAAATGTCTATTTGGGCAGAAATTGTGCTTACAATCTAGCGGGTAGTGGGGTGGATAAACCAGGGGGAGGAGCCTGCCTATGTGCTCTTACAATCTAGAGGGTAATGGGGTTGAGAAACTAGGGGAGGAGCTTGCCATGTAAGCTTACAATCTAGAGAGGGTAGTGGGGTGTAGACACTAGAGGGAAGGGCCTGCCCTTGTGACCTTACAATCTAGAGGGTAGAGGGGTGGTTAAACTAGGGGGAGGAGCCTGCCTATGTGAGTTTACAATCTAGAGGTTAGTGGGGTGGTGACATTAGGGGAAGGATCATTCCCAGGTGAGATTACAATATAGAGGGTAATGGGGTGGAGACACTATGGGGAGGAGCCTGCCTATATGAGATTACAATCTAGAGGGTAGTAGGGTGGAGACAATAGGGGGAGGAGCCTGCCTATGTGAGATTACAATCTAGAGCAGGGATGTCAAACCGCTCCTTCGAGGGCCGAGATCCTTACACATTTTTGACACCGCTCAAATGAATTGATGGGTCTGAATCAGGAAAGATGTGGTCCATCAGGTAGAACACATTCCTTTCTTTCTCAGTCCATTCTAAACACTGGCATGGATCTGCCCCTCCAGGCCTGGAGTTTGACACCTGTGATCTAAAGGGTAATGGGGAGGAGACACAATGGGGAGGAGACACTATGGGGAGGAGCTTGCCCATGTGGGCTTACACTCTAGTGGGTCTGTGAAGGAGAGAGAGTGGGTAGTGGATGGAGACACTAGGAGGAGAAGCCTGCCATCCAATGCTGGTAGCTGGGGGATGGGAAACAATGGGGTCAGCTAATACTGCTATCATGGGGTGGAGGAGCCACCTAATGCGGCATTTGGGTCGGGTGGGAAGTTTCTTGGCACCTAATACCGCATTTCCCCTAAAGTAAGACATCCTCTAATTATAAGACCTAGCTGAAATGTTATTCATTCATTTAATATAAGGCATCCTCCAAATATAAGACCTACCCCAAACCCACATTACATCCCCAGCCGCATGTCTGTCCCACCTCGTAGCCTGTGTCTCCGCTCCCGTTTTAAGTGCCCCCCGCGTGGCCGCTCTTTCCCGCCACCTCTGTCTGTGTCCCCGTGCATGTTACATGTAATGGCAGCCAGTGTGTCTTACTGTAGCCATGCTGCTTGGAGATCACCTACGTCCTTGCTTCTCCTTCTAGTAACCGGCGCTTGTATAGATGACGCCATCTATACAAGCGCCCGTTTCTAGAGGGAGAAGCAAGGACGTCGGCGATCTCCGGGCAGCATGGCTACAGTAAGACACGCTGGCTGCCATTACATGTAACATGCACGGGGACACAGACAGGAGTGGCGGGACAGAGCGGCCACACGGGGGGCACTTAAAACAGGGGAGCGGAGACACAGGCTACGAGGTGGGACAGAGCTGCCACATGTCAGAAGGGGGCAACACTTAATGCAGGGGAGCAGAGAGACAGGCTAGGAGGCTCAACAGAGTGTCCACACAGGCGGCCAGTGTGGGGGACACATCATGCAGTGCCGATCAGGCACTTGTCATGTCATCCTTGCACACAGCAGGTTTATCAACTGTGTGCAGGGATGACATGACAGGTGCCTGATCGGCACTGTGACATTACAATGAGCAGCAAGCAGAGGCGGCCAGCATGGATCATACATATCATGCAGTGCCCATATAAGACATCCCCTGAAAATAAGCCCTAGCACACTTCTTGGAGCAAAAATTAATATAAGACAGTGTTTTCGGGGAAACACGGTACTACTATATTGGGAGGGGGGTGCGGACGGAGTTAGGGGGGGGGCCTTGTTAAGTTTTGCCCAGGCCCTGGGGATGGAGCCCTGGGCAATTGTGCTAATTGGCACACAGGCCCTGAGATCAGTGTTTCTCAACATTACTGTAGCCTATGCCCCTTTATTAATTACTGCAACGGCCAATTACCCCCTACTATGGGTAATAGCCTCTAAAATACCCCTGGACTCATATATTTCTTCAGAGTACTTCAATTATGTGTATAAATGCTTTTAAAACATTCCTTGACGGTTTTAAATAATTATTGGGGTTTACTTGTATACAGTATACACTACAGTTTATCAGAAACTCAGTTTATAAGACCCCACCACCCATATACTAGACAATATTTATGCCCAATTAGACAATATGTTAAGAACCCAGAGTTTAGAGGGTGGGGTTGGTTGGTTTGGAGTCAAGGAGGTTATACTAAAGTAAAATATTATTCATTTGCGGAATGGGTGTCAGTGATGGTAGGCTGGTGGCATTCGTGTAAGAAAGCGTTTGGTTACTTTGCTTTTTCAAGTATGTCTATCCCTATTAGCATGTCTCAGTGGCTATACATCGGCAAAGCTGAATCATCCCTGAGGCAGACCTTGGCGGTTTCCTAAGGCCTGGAGAGAGTCTAGGGGCTGGGTGGATGCTAGCCTTCCCCACCAAATCTTACTTAAAGAGAACCCGAGGTGGGAATTACTTTTACTATTGGGGCACAGAGGCTGGTTGTGCGCACTAAGACCAGCCTCTGTTGCCCCATCGTGTGCCTCCATGTCCCCCCTGCTCGCCGCTATACCCCCCGCATTGCTGGCGACACGCAGCGTGTCGCCAGCTCAATGTTTACCTTGCGCTGTCTGTCAGCGCTGCTCCCCTGCCTCCTCCGCATCGGCGCACCCGCCCGTGTCCCTTCCCTCCCGCTGATAGGAGGGAAGTGACGCGGCGGGTGGCGCCGATGCGGAGGAGGCGGGGGAGCGGCGCTGACTGACAGCGCAAGGTAAACATTGAGCTGGCGACACAGCCAGCAATGCGGGGGGTATAGCGGCGAGCAGGGGGGACATGGAGGCACACGATGGGGCAACAGAGGCTGGTCTTAGTGCGCACAACCAGCCTCTGTGCCCCAATAGTAAAAGTAATTCCCACCTCGGGTTCTCTTTAAAGATGAACCGTCGCAAAAATCTTAAAATTTAAAACACATAGAAATAAGAAGTACATTTCTTCCTGAGTAAAATGAGCCACAGATAACTTCTCTCCTATGTTGCTGTCACTTACAGTAGGTAGTAGAAATCTGACATTAGTGCCGGTCCATCTCTTCATGGGGGATTCTCAGCATGGCCTTTATTCTTTATAAAGACAATCCCTGAAAAATATTTATACAGTGATGATGGCCAGCCTCCCTGCTTCTTTGGCATTTAAATGGAGCAACTGCCATTCACTAAGTGCTTTTAAAAATAAGGAAAGCCTTAAGAACCCCCCATGAGAAGATGGGCTAGTCCAAAATCTGTGGGTAATGTCATATTTCTACAACATAGGAGAAAAGTGATTTATGGCTGATTTTATTCTGGAAGAAATGTACTTCATATTTGTATATGTTTACATGAATTTAAAATGTTAAAATTTTCGCGACAGAGGTCCTTTAAAAAAGGCAGGCGACCATCAGAATGATTTGTTTGGGATCTGTTTACACAGGAGCAGCTTGCTAGCAAGTAAGGATTAAAGCATGCCTGCAAACTAGCCAAATGCATCTGTAGGTAATTTTTCCTCAATAATAGCACCATCATTTGGACAATCTGCTCTGCTCAAAAGCCTTTTGAGTTCCGTTTGCGATGTTTACATTTGGTTCCTATCATTGCTGAACTAGTCAGCCTTAGTTTTATCACTTGATTTAGTCAAAAAAATATCTAAAGCTTGCCATACAAACATTCATTTTGATCACCCAAATGGGCCCACCAGCCAGCCATCATGCCACCTTTGTGCACCTCCACCAGCCGCCCCCCCCCCCCCCAAATAAAAAAATCCACTGATTTCATCTTAATCCTTTTCTGTACATAGGTGCCCTTTCTGTGATGTAACCAGCATATAGAGGCATTGTTTCCCTTTCAGAGCTGTGAGTGGTATTCTAGAAACTCGTAACATTGTGTTCTCACAGCGCTGTCTGTCGCCTGTTAGATAACATGTGGGCGGGGGACGTTTTGATGTCGGAGTCTGGGCAGGTTTGCGGAAAACACTTGTGCATTTCCTGCTCTCAGCTGTGGCGTGTGGGTGACACCGTGGCTTAGGTGGGTTTCTTTGTTATGACTGTCACCTCTCCCAGCACTCTCTATAGGTGTCCCTACAGCTTCCTGCAGAGCCTCAGCTATGGAATGGGAAGAGCGCTGAGCTCCACACTAGGGACGAGCGAAATTCTCGTCTTTCGTGGTTTTGCAATATTTTTGCTTTTTCCGGGAGAATCTCAGGAATCAGCTTTGCATAACTGGCACATCCAATTAGAAAAATGGTCGTAAAGAGAAGTAAAAACAATTCTATTTACAATCATTTTACTTTAGGCATAGTTTCACACTGCTAACCAAGTGGCAAGATAGTGTAATAGTGGTAATAGTGGCTGGATAGTGTAATGGTTAAAGGGAATGTCCAAGCAAAATAAAAAAATGAGTTTCACTTACCTGGGGCTTCTACCAGCCCCATGCAGCCATCCTGTGCCCTCGTAGTCACTCACTGCTGCTCCAGTCCCCCGCTGGCAGCTTGCCGACCTCGGAGGTCGGCGGGAGGCATTGCGTACATTTTTACGCATTCCCGCTAGTGCAGGAACATTAACACATACATTTTTACGCATTACTGGTTTAATGCGTAAAAATTTACGCATTGAACCAGTAACGCGTAAAAATGTATGTGTTAATGTTCCTGGACTAGCGGGAAAGCGTAAAAATGTACGCAATGCGTCCCGCCGACCTCCGAGGTCAGCAAGCTGCCAGTGGGGGACTGGAGCAGCAGTGAGTGACTACGTGGGCACAGGATGGCTGCATGGGGCTGGTAGAAGCCCCAGGTAAGTGAAACTCATTTTTTTATTTTGCTTGAACCTTCCCTTTAAAGAGAACCTAAACTGAAAATAAAAAGTCAACATAACCATACACGGGCCATACTTAGCTCCTGTGTAGTCTACTACTCAATCTCTTTCCCCTTTCCTGCTTCCCATTTTGTCTACTGTGATCAATGGAATTCTCTGTCCTCCATTTTAAAAATGGCCATTACCCCCTAACAGCTTCCTGGTCAGCACACTGTTAAACTGTAATATCACCCACTTGAGCCATTGGGAAACATAGACATTACCTTGCACATTCAGTTGTAACTGACAGCTGCTGATATATAACTGACAGCAACTGGTATATTTCAGTTCTGACAAAATAATGTCAGAACTGGAAGGGATCACTGTAAGAAGAAAATGGTGAGCCTCTGAGAGGAACTGACGGAGAGGTTAGTATGTAATATTCATTTGCAGCTACGTCATGTGTTTATTTGAAATAATTTTCCTCGCTTCAGGTTCCCTTTATGGGCTCGGCCTCTGACACAGGAGACCAGGGTTCGAATCTCGGCTCTGCCTGTTCAGTAATCAAACACCTATTCAGTAGGAGACCTTGGGCAAGTCTTCATAATACTGCTACTGCCTATAGCGCGTGTCCTAGTGGCTGCAGCTCTGGCGTTTTAAGTCCGCCAGGAGAAATGCGCGATATAAATGTTCTGTGTTCCTTTGTTTGTTTCACCAGCGTTAGCTTTGCGGTGGAATGTTCGCATCACAAAGCAATGCCAAATACAGCCTTTAGGGATTTCCGCGTCAAAGCGCGGAAATCCCCTTTAGGCTGACAGCCAAGCAGGAAGTGAACCTCTTTAGCGCTCACTTCTGTGGCCGAAAAAACGACCTTCGCAAAAGTGTATTGACAAATCCGCCGCACAAGTAGCCCACTGACGTAGGGATGTGCTTGTGCAGCAAAATCCCCGTTATCCGTAACTCAGGTAACCGGAAGTCTCAACTAGCTGGCATGCTTGAGGGGATAACAGGGACTGTTTTTTGGAGGTGTTTGGGCAGGTTTGGAGGCATTAAAATATTCACCGAGCCTCCAGCGACGTCTTGTAGGCTTCCTGCAGCACCTAGCGGCTTTCCGGAATCCGTGCACAGCTCCCGGCGTGTCACCTGACCTGTAAAAGACAAATCCTCAGCGCTTGGCAGTTAAATGAGTATCTGTAGTAACACCACAGTGCTCAACAATACAGCATAACAGTGACCATCACCCAGAAGCAATAAGCCAGCGGTCACTAATCATCCATAAAGCAATAAAGTGTATTCCATTTCCATTAAAAAGCACATGTACAATAACTTACTTCGGGGGTCCTTGTGATAGGGACCCTGTATGAATAAAACGCATATCGTGTATAACCAATGCACATTAAAAGACAGGCGAGGCGAAAATAAACAATTGTATCTATCTTCCTTCTCCTAAAAATTACCTTTTAACATATTCCACAGTTTTATTTTATGTTTAAATCTACTTATTAAGCTTACCTGTTTTTGCTCAATGACACATTCATTGAAATATGCCAGAGCTAAAATCTATGAACCATTGACCTGTTTTATCTCTTTCCTGCTCTCACGAGCCATTTTCTGCTAGGAAAGTGTATTATAGTTGGAATTTCTCATCAGTGAGGGTCACACTGCAGTCACTTCCTGTCTGAGTCAGGACTGAGTCAGCCACTTACATACCTGATGTTTACGGTAACTCTTTCAGGCAGAGAAAGAAAAAAAAGAACACAACCCAGTTATTTGTGTGCTAGGGACTGTATATACACATGTCTATCTCATTGTGTCACATGTCACCTCGGGTATCCATTAAGAATGGTCCACAGTTAGAGCAAATGCCCAGTCTCCAGTTCCAACTGGTTTCGGACTCATCAGGAAACCGCCTGTGTCTGCGTTTCGTGGAGGAGGTCTAAAAGCAACTAGGAGTTGCAGGAAGTCTACAAGACATCACTGGAGGCTCGGTGAGCATTTAGGGGGTTGGGGGGCTGTGCTTTTTCTGGCACTTGCTCAAGCAATCGGCAAGCACATGTATCCGGCATCAGAAAACGATCCCTGCTAGTGCCGGATACTGGGAACTCTGCTGTCGTATGCCAGCCAGGGATCTCTATACAGTCCTGTACTGTGCGATCACCGCAGAGCTGCAGTAACTAGTAACTGTCAGGGATACATCTCATTTAGCCGCATTTAACTAAATAAATATGGAAGAACACGCACAAAGCAGGAGCGAGTGTAAGTGATGCCTGAAGTCGGTCAATGAAATGCTAATAATTTTGGCTTGCGTGCAAATTGTATGCAGTTTGGAACTGGGCCAATACAATACACTTCCTGATGTTTTGGATTGGCCAAATCCCAAGCTCTATTCAACATACATTTAGGTAATTTGCAAGTAAAAAAAAAAAAAGCATTTCATTGATTAAACAGAATCTGTAATGAAAAAAACTCCCTCTGGGGTTATACCTGAACGAAGAGCCGCTAGTGCGCCTGCGCAGGATCGCAGAGAGGTAAATATAGCCCGCGCCTGGGCATCCTTGTCAAGCTTGTAGGGGGAAGTTTCGGTGGAGCCAGCGCTGGATTCCCCGAAGCTACAGAGGACGGGAGAGCCTCATTGGGACCCTGAGGCTTCCCCCTCCCAAGGTAAGTATCCCCCAGAGGGGTTTTTCTTTTTTGTACAGGTTCTCTTTAAAATCACTTGGGCCTGGACAGGGAGCAGCTAAAAAAGTGTAACAAAAATCGGCCACCCGCTATGCGAACTGCGGCTACCAATAGCAGGTGTTATTGGGGTTAAGGTTAGAAGCCACCAGGGGGGGGTAATAGTTGGTGTGTGTGTGGGGGGGGGGGCGGGGGGTTATTACGGTAGTTGCCTGCCAGGGGAGGGTTGTGTGTGAGAGTAGGGAGAGGTTGGGTCATAGGGAAATACTGGTAAATATTACCGATATTTCACTGTATCACTTAAAGGACGCCCAAGGTGAAAATAAACTAATGTACAAAGAATTGTTTTATTTTACATACATTTTAAAGAAAATAAAAATGGGAAAAATTCATTATCTTAAATTTTTTGGCCATTATAGTTAAAAATAAAAAGTTTTACTGTAGATAAAAGCCATAAATTTAAATTATGTCCCTAGTACAATGTATGGCAACAATCTTTTGTTTGGAAATAATGGTGTCATTTTTGTATACTTTATCAATAATTACAAGCCCTTCTTATCAAAAATACCGGTAATATACCCTCAATAAAAACTGAGTCCCTAAGGTAACGTGTGTGTGTGTGTGTGTGTGTGTGTGTGTGTGTGTGTGTGTGTGTGTGTGTGTGTGTGTGTGTGTGTGTGTGTGTGTGTGTGTGTGTGTGTGTGTGTGTGTGTGTGTGTGTGTGTGTGTGTGTGTGTGTGTGTGTGTGTGTGTGTGTGTGTGTGTGTGTGTGTGTGTGTGTGTGTGTGTGTGTGTGTGTTTGTGCGTGCGTGTCTGTCTGTCTGAGGGATTGGATTAATAAATAATGGGGGATGTATTTTTTTTACTTATTTTACTGTATACTAGTGTATTTTTACTTTTGCCCACTAGATGTCCCCACACTTTAAGTGTTTACACTTTAACTTTGTGAATCACCACCAGCATCTCGCTGGTGATCATTCACTATGGGTGGCTTTGGGAACACATGTTCCCTTTCACTGATCAGTAGTCTGCAGAAAGTCGCAGGTGCGTGCATGCGTTGCTTGCAAACAGAAGCAGACGTGTATCTGCACACCTGGGTTTTAAAGGACAACTGTAGTGAGAAGAATATGGAGGTTGCCATATTTATTTCATTTTAAACAATGCCAGTTGCCTGGCAGCCCTGTGGATCTATTTGGCTGCAGAAGCGTCTGAATCACACCAGAAACAAGCATGCAGCTAATCTTGTCAAATCTGACAATAATGTCAGAAACATCAGATTTGCTGCATGCTTGTTCAGGGTCTTCGGATAAAACTATTAGAGGCAAAGGTTCAGTAGGATAGCCAGGCAACTGGTACTGTTTAAAAGGAAATAAATATGGCAGCCTCCATATCCCTCTCCCTTCAGTTGTCCAATAAGTCCAGAGGGGCGTAGATACACTGTCCAGGGGTTGGTAAGTGGTTTTTAAAAACAAAAAAGGATCGAAAAGCACTCTGCAGTGTGTCTCTGCCTTTACAGAGCTCAGATTCTCGAAATAAAAACCTTTTATTGCAGATGAGTTGAAGACAAATGATCTTATTCCACATTGATGAACTTTCAGTACTGGCTGCAGGCTAATTGTCACAGTTCGGAGAACGCACACAAACCCTCGTGGGCAAATGAGAAATGAGTGACATTCTCAGCAGGTAAATAATCTATGGTATGAAATCCAGCTCTGGGCTATTGCCAATGTTTTCTTAGTACATGGGGCAGCCTATCCCAGTAAGATCAGCTACGTGGCCAGAGTACTGCTGCACACACATTATTGCATTAGTGGTAGATCAGAAAAATGATTAATATGTTCCTGGTATCAATCTATCATCTGTCACTCTGTGACCTTTATGCACCTGTAATATAGATCTCACTGCTGCAGGTGCTACCTGTTGCGGTGTTAACCAGTTCATGACCACAGGCTTACACCGCTGTCCCCAGTACAGCGCTGCATTAGAGTGCTGTACAAACAAAAGGAACAGACGTTTTTGTTTTTTTTCTCAGTCTAAAAGCGGCAGACTGTTGACGGAGTAGATGCGCGCGATCCCCGCTAATTTCCGCCCACCGCTCTTGACGCCCTACGGCGTTAGGTGGTCCTGGGGCTGCCACCTCTCCGCCGCCTATCGTGTTAGGTGGTCGGGAATGGGTTTAAGAGGTATTGTAACCAAGGATTGAACTTCATTACAATCAGTAGCTGATACCTCTTTTCCCATGAGAAGCCGTTACCTTTTTTTGAAACGGATCATCAGGGGGGTCTGTATGGCTGATATTGTGGTGAGACCCCTCCCACAGTGTGATGTCGTGACCATGGTCCTGACAGTTTGCTGTCTGTGAACCTCATTGCTTGGCTGTTTCCAACTGCCAAGCAAGCAGCATCTATCTCCATGCATAGAACTCTCAGTAATAAACATTCCGTACAGATCACCTGGCAGAACTAAAGATGTCACCACCAGTGATACATTTCAGAATGTAAATCAGAATGTAAATCAGGGACAGGAAAGAATTTACAATGGGCAAACACTGACTAAATAATTTATAAGTGAATATGACAATCTGACAGAATTGAAAATTCAGAGGCAGTGGGGTAACGGCAGTAGATCGATGGTCCATAGAATTGTCACTCGGACCCATTTGAACATATCCGACAAGCGATTGTCTGATATGTTCTTGTGGCCGTGCTCCCCACCATGTACAAGAGCCACGGGACTGCACCTGTGTGAGTATGGCTGTTCCTGCGCAGTAAGCCAAAACCGCTTGTCAGGTCAGGCACACTATGCCCGCGCTCGCACCACAGTGAACTAAAAGAAGGTCCCGGCCAGAGGTGGTTGGGTCGAGAAGATTGTGGAAAGCCTCTTCTTAAAGGAAACCTAAAGTGAACAGAAATAGGAGAAAATCTCATACTGCGCATGTGCAGGACACTCCCCACTTTGGGAGCATGATAGAGGACGTGTGCGCAAGGCCGCCCAGGCACAGTGGCCAGCGATTGGCTCTGTGGCCAAAATCGAAACTTAGTCACTGCGGGGGACTGAAAAATCGTTCCATGACGGCGTGCACACAGGGCGACTGCAGTGGGCCGGTAGAAGCTCTAGGTAAATGAAACTCCCCTTTTTATGTTCACTTTAAGTTCTCTTTATTGCCCGAAACAACCTCACGATTTTGCAATTCTTCTGATGACCAGCAATCGTTTGAGCAGTTGTTTATGCAATCTTGTGATGCGATTAGGCGAACAATGTTTCGCGACGCACAGTGATATCC
Source organism: Hyperolius riggenbachi (assembly GCF_040937935.1). NCBI lineage: Eukaryota > Metazoa > Chordata > Amphibia > Anura > Hyperoliidae > Hyperolius > Hyperolius riggenbachi. The sequence goes on from NC_090654.1 coordinate 42,688,875, forward strand.
CTGACGAGTCCCTCGCAAAGTGGTGCGATGGTTTGAACTCTTGTTCACACCTGTCATGTGCCGTCATGTGATCCCGCGGGCAGGAGGATGAGATAGTTTATATCAGCCGTTTACCGTTGCTTACGCGAATGCAGAATTCCGATCCTAATTTTCCCCGTTGTTTTAGTCGACCCTAGAAGCCGCATGCGGGGGCTCTATTAACAGCAGGCTCAATTAACCGCAGCATCTTTATGTCCCCTCAGCATGAAAATGCGGCGGTTAATTGACCCTGCGGTTAATCGAGCCCAGACATGCGGCTTCTAGGGTCGCCTAGAATGACAGGGAAAATTAGGATCAGAATGCCGCATTCACGTAAGCGACGGTACACGGCCCATATAAATAACAAAAAATTCAAATTGCGACGGGACGCCACCTATCGCTGCTGCTGAAAGCCCACACAAGCCCCCGAACGAGACGCCGCAGAACAGGACCCTGGAAGCCGTCCGTCTGAACCAGTCCTTAGGTAAGTATCTAACTTTTGTTTATTTTTTTTTACCACCTCTGGTTTGCTTTAAGCCTCACCCATCTAAGGGCTGGTGCACACCGAGCGGGTTTTCTGGCGTTTTTACAGCCGCTTGCGGCTGTGGATACACTAGGGTAATGTATTTCAATGGGGTGGTTCACACCAGAGCGGGAGGCGTTTTGCTGAAACGCATACTCCCGGGGTGAGGAATTTTTTTGGATTGCGGAGGCGTTTCTGCCTCCAATGTAAAGAATAGGAAAACTGCAAACCGTTCTGAAAAATGCCAGTTCAGAGCGGTTTTGCAGGCGTTTTTGTTACAGAAGCTGTTCAGTAACAGCTTTACTGTACCAATATATGAAATGTACTACACCAAAAACGCTACCCAAAACCGCAAAACGCTAGCTGAAACGCTTCATAAAAATAAGAAAAAGCGTTTCAAAAACCGCTAGCGTTTTGCGGATCTACTAGCGGTTTTTAGTGTGCCCCAGGCCTAAGAGCAGCATTGTCCCTACTCTGACCAGAATGACACTTTAACAGCATAGACTGTACATTACACTGTCACTTCTGCGTCATTTCAAAACGGTATCATGTTTAAGGGAAATTCCCTATCTTGGCTATACTTAGTCATTACTACAAAGGTTATAGAGAACAAAACTTAAACAAAGGACACCGCAACTGGCGTCTGCTCACCAATATACCATATGTATAGCACGCCCTGGGCCCAGCATACGCTGCGTGTCACCTGGTACTTATTACCATACCTCCCAAATTTTTGAGATAAGAAAGAAGGACACTTAAGCCACACCTCTAATCACGCCCTCGGCACACCTCTAGTCACGCATACCATAAAGATTTCATAAGAAAAATGTTTTGTTTTATAATTCAAACCACACTGATCCTTTCGATCCTGGTTCATTTTCCTTCATATTAATATTTGAAAATAAGAATGATATCAATGTAAAGGATGGGAATAAAGTTTAGTGTCTAGAGGGATTCGGTTCCCGAAGAAGGACTGTCCCACAAAAGAGGGACAGTTGGGAGCTATACTTATCTCATTAGCACGGATGACACAGGACAAGTATTGGCTGTAACTCGCCTTGGCTGGGAAGAGTGTACTCACCTGACCTTCGACGACGCGCCAAAAACAAACACAGCTTACAATAGGAATGCGGCAACTTAACCAATCAAAACTTACTGTCACTCTGAGTGATGTCTAAATGTGCCCAGTGGAGGAACTACAAACCAAAGGGCTCCCAAGGTCCTTACCCTCCCCAATTAAATGCGTTTAGCCAACCCCTCCTCCTCCGGCCTTTACCTCTGCCCCCCCCCCCCCCACACACACACACACACACACACACACCTTACCATTGCATGCAGCCACCATTATTCTCTCCCATGACAAGTGCTGCCTCTTTATTCCACCCACCCCTTTGGTATGTGTGTAGCCAACATTACTACCCTTCCCACCCATGCTGCATAAACAGCCCCCCATCCCCCCTTAGCAAGTGTGGGCAGTGTAGCATCTCTCTCTCCCTCCACATTCCACTCACACTTTCTCCCCTTAATTGGCAGAGTAGCACAGCAGATCTTTACTTACTCCAGTGCCAAGTTGGTCCAATCTACTGTCCAATGTAACCACTGTGTTCAACTGTCATGTGACCTACATTGGGAGCAGTACAGAGTGAAGGTGGGCTGTGCAGACTGGTTGCAAACAGCAGAATGGACCTACCTGGCGCTGGAGCAGGTATAGGACGGCTATGCTACTTTGCCAGTTAGAGAAAGAAGCATGGGAGAGGAGTCTGTAGCAATCGGTGTAACCCAGTATCTGGTGGCCACCATAGGTGTCCCTTGTATTAGGTAGCCATAGGTGCCACCTGTATTATGTAGCCACGGGTGCCCCCCAGCATTAGTTTGACGTGCCCCCCCCCCATTATTGGATATCCAAAGATGACCCCTAGTATTAGGTAGCCACAGGTCACCCCTAGTATTTGATATCTTGAGGTGCCTCCAGTATTAGGTAGTCACAGGTGCCTCTAGTATTAGGTAGCCACAGGTGCCTCCAGTATTAGGTAGCTTGAGGTGCCTCCAGTATTAGGTAGCCACAGGTTCCTCCAGTATTAAGTAGCCACAGGTGCCTCCAGTATTAGGTAGCCACAGGTGCCTCCAGTATTAGGTAGCCACAGGTCACCCCTAGTATTAGATAGCTTGAGGTGCCTCCAGTATTAGGTAGCCACAGGTGACTCACAGTATTAGGTAGTCACAGGTGCCTCCAGTATTAGGTAGCCACAGGTGCCTCCAGTATTAGATAGCTTGAGGTGCCTCCAGTATTAGGTAGCCACAGGTGCCTCCAGTATTAGATATCTTGAGGTGCCTCCAGTATTAGGTATCCACAGGTGCCTCCAGTATTAGATAGCTTGAGGTGCCTCCAGTATTAGGTAGTAACAGGTGCCCCCAGTATTAGATAGCTTGAGGTGCCTCCAGTATTAGGTAGTCACAGGTGCCCCAGTATTAGCTTGAGGTGCCTCCAGTATTAGGTAGCCACATGTGCCCCCAGTATTAGATAGCTTGAGGTGCCTCCAGTATTAGGTAGTAACAGGTGCCCCCAGTATTAGATAGCTTGAGGTGCCTCCAGTATTAGGTAGCCACAAGTTCCTCCAGTATTATATAGCTTGATGTGCCTCCAGTATTAGGTAGCCACAGGTTCCTCCAGTATTAGATAGCTAGAGGTGCCTCCAGTATTAGGTAGCTATTAGCCACAGGTGCCCCCAGTATGATAGCTTGAGGTGCCTCCAGTATTAGGTAGCTTGAGGTGCCTCCAGTATTAGGTAGCCACAGGTGCCCCCAGTATTAGATAGCTTGAGGTGCCTCCAGTATTAGTTAGCCACAGGTTCCCCAGTATTAGATAGCTTGAGGTGCCTCCAGTATTAGGTAGCTTGAGGTGCCTCCAGTATTAGGTAGCCACAGGTGCTCCCAGTATTAGATAGCTTGAGGTGCCTCCAGTATTAGGTAGCCACAGGTGCCTCCAGTATTAGATAGCCTGAGGTGCCTCCAGTATTAGGCAGCCACAGGTGACTCACAGTATTATGTAGTAACAGGTGCCCCCAGTATTGGATAGCTTGAGGTGCCTCCAGTATTGGATAGCTTGAGGTGCTTCCAGTATTAGGTAGCCACAGGTGCCTCCAGCATTAGATAGCTTCAGGTGCATCCAGTATTAGGTAGCCACAGGTGCCTCTAGTATTAGATAGCTTCAGGTGCCTCCACTATTAGGTAGTCACAGGTGCCCCCAGCATTAGATAGCTTGAGGTGCCTACAGTATTAGGCAGCCACAGGTGACTCACAATATTAGGTAGTAACAGGTGCCCCCAGTATTGGATAGCTTGAGGTGCCTCCAGTATTAGGTAGTCACAGGTGCCCCCAGTATTAGATATCTTAAAGTGCCTTCAGTATTAGTTATTCACAGGTGCCCCCAGTATTAGTTAGGCACAGGTGCCCCCAGTATTAGATAGCCACATTAGGTAGCCACAGGTGCCCGCAGTATTAGATAGCTTGAGGTGCCTCCAGTATTAGGTAGCCACAAGTTCCTCCAGTATTAGATAGCTTGATGTGCCTCCAGTATTAGGTAGCCACAGGTTCCTCCAGTATTAGATAGCTTGATGTGCCTCCAGTATTAGGTAGCCACAGGTTCCTCTAGTATTAGATAGCTAGAGGTGCCTCCAGTATTAGGTAGCTATAGGTGCCCCCAGTATTAGATAGCTTAAGGTGCCTCCAGTATTAGTTAGCCACAGGTGCCCCCAGTATGATAGCTTGAGGTGCCTCCAGTATTAGGTAGCTTGAGGTGCCTCCAGTATTAGGTAGCCACAGGTGCCCCCAGTATTAGATAGCTTGAGGTGCCTCCAGTATTAGTTAGCCACAGGTTCCCCCAGTATTAGATAGCTTGAGGTGCCTCCAGTATTAGGTAGCTTGAGGTGCCTCCAGTATTAGGTAGCCACAGGTGCTCCCAGTATTAGATAGCTTGAGGTGCCTCCAGTATTAGGTAGCCACAGGTGCCTCCATTATTAGACAGCTTGAGGTGCCTCCAGTATTAGGTAGGCACAGGTGCCTCCAGTATTAGATAGCTTGAGGTGCCTCCAGTATTAGGTAGGCACAGGTGCCTCCAGTATTAGATAGCCTGAGGTGCCTCCAGTATTAGGCAGCCACAGGTGACTCACAGTATTAGGTAGTAACAGGTGCCCCCAGTATTGGATAGCTTGAGGTGCCTCCAGTATTGGATAGCTTGAGGTGCTTCCAGTATTAGGTAGCCACAGGTGCCTCCAGCATTAGATAGCTTCAGATGCATCCAGTATTAGGTAGCCACAGGTGCCTCTAGTATTAGATAGCTTCAGGTGCATCCAGTATTAGATAGCTTAAGGTGCCTCCACTATTAGGTAGTCACAGGTGCCCCCAGCATTAGATAGCTTGAGGTGCCTACAGTATTAGGCAGCCACAGGTGACTCACAATATTAGGTAGTAACAGGTGCTCCCAGTATTGGATAGCTTGAGGTGCCTCCAGTATTAGGTAGTCACAGGTGCCCCCAGTATTAGATAGCTTAAAGTGCCTTCAGTATTAGTTATTCACAGGTGCCCCCAGTATTAGTTAGGCACAGGTGCCCCCAGTATTAGATAGCCACATTAGGTAGCCACAGGTGCCCGCAGTATTAGATAGCTTAAAGTGCCTCCAGTATTAGTTAGGCACAGGTGCCCCCAGTATTAGATAGCCACATTAGGTAGCCACAGGTGCCCGCAGTATTAGATAGCTTGACATGCCCCCCAGCATTAGGTAGCCATAGGTGACCCCCAGTATTAGGTAGCTTGTGGGGCCTACAGTATTAGATAGCTTGAGATGCCTCCGGTATTAAGTAGCCATGGGTGCCCCAGTATTCGGTAGCTACAGGTGCCACCAGGATTAGATAGCAAGAGGTGCCCCACATTATTAGGTAGCCACAGGTGCCACCAGGATTATGAAGCTAGAGGTGCCCCACAGTATTAGGTAGCCAAAAGTGCACCCCAGCTTGAAAATGGACCAATGAAACACAAAAACAGCTACTTTTGATTGGTCCATTCCCAAACTGCATGCATTTGCATACAATTACCATAACATATGCATCAACTCATAATTATTTGCCTCTTACTGATTCTCCTCTTCCAGGGTCCTCCTCCCTGGTCCTGTGTGGTCTTTCTATAAATCCAGGACCTAATAGTATAGCAATAGCCATAGCAAGCAGAGTGGTGCATTGGGGTCCATAAGCACAAATGGGCTCAATTTGGCCTTAATCTGATTGCTGCCTTGCATTTGTTTTGCAGCGGAGCTGGGGGAGTAGGTGGGATGCAGCTGGGGGAGTCAGTGGATACACACAGATTCAGAGCCTGTGTTGGGAGCAAGTAACTAGTACCTGTGCATGTATGCACTGCATGGGTTATCTGATGTATGACAATGATTGTTGCTAGGAGCCCTTATCGGCATGAGGGGGAGGGGAGCAGTCATCGCTGCAGCATGACCCAGTCTGAGGGGCCCCTGTCAATATTGTGCTGTGGTTACTACTCTGATTCCTTGCAAAACAAAACAAGTAAAAGAGGCAACGATGTGCTACAAGCTCGTTGTCATTCCTGGAACTGGTTTCCCCTGAAGCTTGTATCTGTGACAGAGCTGCGCTGGGCGCCTGGGGTTCAGGGGTGGCGGAATGGGGGAGTAATACACGGTAATATTCGCATTGCGGTGTGAGGTGTGTGCTGAGGCATTTACTCTCTTTTATGTCTTCCTCCTCAATGCCCTGTAACCACGTCACCTGTGACAAGCAGCCTGCCAAAATCATTTATTTACTACGTGACACATTTCAGTACTGGGATTGCGGTGGAATTTTTCTAATTAAGTTTGCGGATTTGGGCTGCTGCTGCCTAAGTATGTTGGGTGTCGGGGCCAGGCCCGGATTTACCTCACAGGAGTTTATAGGGACATATGTCCTGGCACCCTAGACTTTGCCCTCCATGAACTTACAAACCCCCTTTGAACCGCACCTCAAGTGCGCTGGCTGCCCCAGCTGTCACTTCTCCTTCACTTTACTCACCAGTCATAGGTAGCTACAGGTGTCCCTTAGCATTATTTATCCAGCGGTACCCTCAGTATTAAAGCGGTATTGTCACCATAAAAATCAAATTTCAACAGCAACTGGTCTGAGTGTATTAAGTGATAAAGATGCTAATCCTGCATTCAAAACTGTTTCTGCTGTTATGGTTTGGAGTTATCACATACTTTAGGAGCACTGGTCCTAGTGCCAAACAGTGCCAAAAAGTTGAATGCTGGGAGTTCTTTTTATCTATACTATATTCCTCCTCTTCCATTTATTTCCCTGCCTAGCTGATCACTTGTGTTTACAAGCAAGGCTGAGGTGACTCAGTGATTGGATGTGTAAATAAAAAAAAAGACTCTGGGAGGAGGGCAGCTAATGAATACACAATGAGCAAGAGAAGGGAGAGGGCGAAACAAGAGTCAGGGAGGATAGGATACATCTGTTATGTAAGTAGAAGTAGTATTTATCTACTTATATATGTGTTTTTTGTTACTAAGTTAGCATGGGTGTTCTTTAAGTAGGTAGTTGTGCCGCCAACTGAAAGGAGATCTTGTCAGTGGAATGCCGGGAGCTGGGTGAGTATCCTCTCATTTACGCTGTACTCGGTACTCTGCATAGAGAAGGAGGCATTAGAAAGGGAGTCAGCTGCCTTTCCATCATCAGGCACCTGTAGGCACGTGCCTAATAGTGCCTTATGGTAAATCTGGTCCTGTTGGGGGCTGTTCCTAATAATATTTGGGGATTTAAGGGGGACTCTGCCTAGTTATATTAGGGGTCAGGCTGCCCAATTATGTTTTATATATGGGGTCACTGCCTAATTACAGTATATTCTGGCGTATAAGACTACTTTTTAACCCTTGAAAATCTTCTGAAAAGTCGGGGGTCGTCTTATATGCCACGTGTCATTGATGCAGGGTGATACGCCCTATCCTGTTACCGCCTCTCAGATCTCACTGCTGAGGACTGTAGTGAAGAGGCGCAGGCGCACATGTTCAAGATCTGAGAGGCAGAGAAGGAGGTAAATAGGATACAAGGACGGGGCCAGAAGGGTGAAAGAGGCGTGTTTTATGGGCACAGCACAATCTATTCTTCCATACCGCTCTGATAAACAGGTAGACAAGGAGAGCTGACCAATCCACTTAGGGAGAGTTGACCAATTTAACCAGTCAATCGCCTATATACTGGGTACCACATACAGTACAGCACCAGTATCTGTTTATACATAGCTCCAGCCTCCAGTATATGATGTTTTTTAATATTTTTTTGGTGTGCACTGGAAGAGGGGTAGTCTTATACAGCGAGTATATCCCAAATTTTAACTGGAAAAGTTGGGGGTTCGTCTTATACGCCGGAATATACGGGTATGTATTTTGAGGGGAGGAAATGCTGCCAGATTGTTTTGTTTTGGGGCAAACATTGCCCTATTGTATTTGGAGAAGAAATGCTACCTAATTACTTTCACTGGAGCCAACTCTCTGCCTAATTTAATTTTTTTTGAGGGGGGCATGATACTAATTGTTTTTGGTGCACACACTGCAATCCTGTGTTTTGTGGTAATAGGCTGCTTAAAGAGAAACTCCGACCAAGAATTGAACTTTATCCCAATCAGTAGCAGATGCCCCCTTTAACATGAGAAATCTATTCCTTTTCACAAACAGACCATCAGGGGGCGCTGTATGGCTGATATTGTAGTGAAACCCCTCCCACAAAGAAATTCTGAGTATGTACTCTTGGCAGTTTCCTGTCTTTGAACCCTGTTGCATTGTGGGAAATAGCTGTTTGCAGCTGTTCCAACTGCCAAAACAGCATGCAGCAGCTACATCACCTGCCACCAGTAAAATGTCACCATGTAATAAATGCCAGAATGTAAATCAGGGATTTAAAATATTTTACAATGGGCAAACACTGACTAAATCATTTATACATAATTATTGTAAAAATGAAGCACTTTTTTATTACATTATTTTCACTGGAGTTCCTCTTTAAAGCAACCCTGAAGTTTAAAAAAAAAAGTTTGATATAATTAATTTTATGTGTAGTCCAGATAATAAATACAACATTAGTAGCAAAGAAAAGACTGTCATATTATTATTTTCAGATATACAGCATCATAAACAGAGCAGAAATAATGACCCTTTGAACTTCCCTGCAGTAAAACCTTATCCGAAGCTGTCTCTCACTGTTTCTTGGCCTTTTTGAGTGCTTCAGAAAACAGGACTGTATTTCACCCAAGTTGGGTCAAATAGCTCAGAGAAGTATTTTGCATAGATAACAATTGAAGCTTTTTATCTCTTCCTGTACTGGAAAACAATATGAGACTCTTTTCTTTGCCACAAATGTTGCATTTGTTAGCTGTGCTACACATACAATTCACTAGGTCATAAGAAAGATCAGCATGACTGCCAGGAAACTGGTATTGTTTAAAAGGAAATATATATGGCAACATTTCTAAGAAAATAGGGGTGTAGGCATGGCTTTTGCTAGACCTGAAAGATAAATCGAGTTTAAACCCAAATTGCGAACACCAAGATCACAATTTCGGAATCGTCAAAGCAGCGATTTCTGTGATGACGTAATTTACGCATGGGGGAAGTTTGAAGAAGCTGCCTCAAACCTACCCCAAGTCCGGGCGCGTGCGGCCCGCAGCATCGGCAGTGTTGGATATACCTTCCGACATGAGTCCAGCGCTGTCCGTCCTCTCCTGCCGTCTGCTGGCTCTCGTGCATGGCATACTTCCTGGTTCCTGTATGTCACATGACCCCTTTATCTGTATTTGGAATAAAGCATTTACCCAGCTGTCATGCTGATCCTTTGGCTTCAGTGGTGTACAAGTGCCTCCTGGAACAAGCATGCAGACAACGAGCGCAGGAGATTTGGGCGCAGCCGGCACCGCCATGAGCCATAATATGAATTACGGCTGTAGCAGCAGTCAGTGAGCAACTTGGGCTGTCATAAGTAATTTTAAAATGACTTTTAAAACATTGTAATTAACGCCGCCAGCAATAGCTGGAAGCCGAATTGCATCATTCCCCACCATCCACAGCGACCTGGAGGGGGAATAGTAATTAACACCGCCGGGACTTGTGCAGGAGCAGGGTGAGCAGTTTATCGGCTTTATTCTGCACCCAAATCTTCCGGCGACATATTCATAGGTATGCTGCAGACAATACCCACTGGTTCTGTGTCAGCGATTCAGAGTATTAGGCTTCTTTCCCACTAAGACGTTGCATTAAATGACACGTTAAGGTCGAATAACATGCCCCTAACGCAACGCCTGGTGGTGTTGGAGCAGGACGCTACCAAGAGCCGCGTTAAAAGCAGCTCTTGGTGCGCCTGCTCTGTCGGATGCGCTGCGGAGACCACGTGAGCGGAGCTCTCCGCATCACGTGGTCCCGCCAGCCAATCAGCGGCCGCTCCTGGAAGTAAACACTGCAAGTGCGGTGAATATAAAGTAGCCATGTGCCTGGCTACGTAGCGGCCTCTCCCCGCCTCCTCTCTGCCCACAAAAAAAACACCCATACTGAGCATGTGCAAACAGTCTAACGCGGCTTAAGCCGCTAGAACGCACAGTATGCTGCACTTCAAACGAACGTGCAGCGTTACTGTGTAATGCAACGTGGGCACTGTGAACAGCCCATTGATTTTTCATTGCTGTGCGGTGGGGTGCGTTACAGGCTGCTCTAACGTGCGCCTGTAACGTCTTACTGTGAAAGCAGCCTTAAAGTATACAGATAGGTAAACTTAAATAACCCCCATGCTGAGATGAGAACAGGGGGAGTGAGCTGGATAAAATTAGTCTTCTATATATAGAGGATATGTTGGGTGATGGAAGTCGGTGCTGCTCTGTGTGGTCCACTTGCAGTGGCAGAGAAATCTATAAAGGACATGGGATAGGGGAAAAAACACAAAAAGAGCACGCTCAGAAGACTGATAAAAGGGAGACCAGCCGGTCGTAGACAGGCTCTTTGTCCAAATGGATCCTGTGGCTGGAAGCAGGATATCCTGCTTCCAGCCACAGGATCCATTTGGACAAAGAGCCTGCTTCTGACCTAGTCCCTGTCCCTGGTCTGAGAGGGAAAAAAACCAAGCTGATAATACCCATAAGGGCATATGAGCCACCACATCAGGTGAGATCTGTCTACGATCGTCTGGTCTCCCTTTTATCATCAGTCTTCTGAGTGTGCTCTTTTTTGTGTTTTTCCCCCTACCCCATGTCCTTTATAGATTGAGTGTTATTTAAGGCTGGTGCACACCAGAGCGGTTCTGAAGCATTTTTTAAAACGCTTGCAGGGGGAAAACCGTTTGGTTAATGAAAGTGAATGGGATGGTGCACACCAGAGAGGTTCGTTTTTCCCCCAAACGCAAACTCCTGTCCTGCAGCATTTTTTAGATTTCTGAGGCGTTTCTGCCTCAATGTTAAGTATAGCAAAAATCTTAAAAAAATGTTAAGTATAGGACTGTGGAAAACCGCTCTGAAAAACGCTAGATCAGAGCAGTTTTCCAAGCGTTTTTGTTACAGAAGCTGTTCAGTAACAGCTGTACTGTAACAAAATATGACATCTGCTACACAAACATGCTCCCAAAAATGCTAGGTATGTTTAGAAAACCTCTGTATACATGCCTAGAATTGCTCTGAAAATCTGCTTCAAAAACCTCTAGCGTTTTGTGGATCTGCTAGAGGTTTTTGGTGTGCACTGGGCCTGAGAGGCACGCAATAGCATCATATAAACGGAAATTAATGTAGGCAGCAGAGTCGAGTTAAGCAGAGCCCAGGGCACGGTAATTACTTTGGCTCATCCAGCCATACACACCCACTGTTCACCTGGACAAGGGAGGAGGAGGAGAAGCTGCAGGGAGATGGCACTATCAGATAGGGGAAATACAGGGAAGGGAGAGAAAAAGGGAAATATGAACTGATTCACATCGGTTCTTCAGGCTGGATCCCACTAGAGAACATAAGTGATCCTGGAAATCTGGCCTGAATTTTGTGATATAAAATAGTTTGCTGGGGGTGTTATCATTGCCACCCTGCCAATTCACTAACCTTACAGAATGCCTTAGCATCCCTCACACTGGACCAAAAAACATTCTGACCCAGAGGGGCGGAAGCGAATGTGTAAACAGATTCTATGTTAAAGCAAGCCTAAAGTTAAGGAAAAAAAATACTCACCTACAGAGAGGGAAGGCCTTCCTGTTCTTCTCATGGTCCCCACATTCCAGCACCATCCCCATCTGAGGACCATCAGTGGCATGGCAATGTACTCTGTAAAGTGCTGCAGATAATGTCAGAGCTATATCCATAATAATAATATAGTAGGACATTAGACTATGGAAAGGATTAGATTGTGAGCTCCTCTTGAGGACAGTCAGTGACAAGACTATGTACTCTGTAAAGTGCTGCAGAAGATGTCAGTGCTATATAAATACATAATAATAATATGGTAGGACATTAGGCTATGACTATGGTAGGATTATATTGTGAGCTCCTCTGAGGACAGTCAGTGACATGACTATGTACTCTGTAAAGTGCTAAAGTCAATAAGAAGTATGCTTCACTGTCAATGTTAATGGACACTTCAGGGCCATTTCACACCGGGGCGGTGCTGTATTTTTACCGCACCCCACCGCCAGGCAATGAAAGTGTATGGAGACTTTCATATCTCCGTGGTATGACGCGACAGAAGTGACGTTTTCGCAGCATCCACAACGCTGGTCCAAAACTACGTTACCGCTGCGGTGCAGTGCTACGTCAACTTACGGTGATCTGCGTCATCCCGGCATGGTAGTCTATGGCAACGAATGTTCCTTTAAACACGTTGGCATCGTGGCACGCATGCGCAGAAGCGTATTTTAACAATGCGTTTCCGCATACCCGAAGCAGGAAGTGACGGCAAGTGCGCGTCACTTCCTGCTTGGCCGACTCCGGCAATACAGGGAACACCGCACTATTGCACGGTGTTCCCTGAAGGCCTATTTTTGGTGGAGTGGTGCAGGCTATTTTTAGCGGTACCATCGCTAACGCTGGTTTGCAGTCTAAAACCGGCCTGAAGCGGAAGCGCACTGCGCACTTTATGCGGCAGGGCCCTAAGAGCCCTTTTCCACTTGCTGTGGGATCTGAAAATCGGACTGCTTGTGTTTTGCAGTTTGGAACAACATCGTGATTATCTACCTTCCGACCGCTCCACACCAATTGGCATGAACGTGGCGGCAGCCCCAGGACCACTCCACGCCGATTGGTGTGAATGGCCTTCAATGTGCACGCATCTCTGCTTGGAAGGCAGAGCTCCGCCCCACCTTTAGTTGCTCGGAGATTGTTAGACGGCAAAATTACCCTGTACAGCGCTGCGATCTAAGGCAGCGCTGTACTGGGGACAGCCGTGTCACACGTGCTGTACCTCCAGAGTCAGGGAAGTGATCAGCTTTCTAAGGGCCTGTACACACTGCTGCGCTTGTGCTGCGTTTTTAAAATCGCATGCAATTTTTAAATCGCAAGCCTTCATGAGAATAGAAAAAGCGTATCGCACCAGTGTGTACAGGTCTTCACGTTTTTCATGATTTTTCAAAAGACTTTGCGATTAAAGGGGCACTACAGAAAAAAACTGTAAAATTTAAAATATGTGCAAACATATACAAATAAGAGGTACATTTTTCCAGAGTAAAATGAGCCATAAATTACTTTTCTCCTATGTTGCTGGCACTTACAGTAGGCAGTAGAAATCTGACAGAAGCGACAGGTTTTGGACTAGTCTATCTCTTCATTGCATAAAAATGGCTTCACAGACAAGGATATTGTGGCTACTAAGATTGCACCTAAATCAACAATTCAAGGACCTCAAGGAAAGAGGTTCAATTCTTGTTAAAGGAGTTATCAGGCATTTATATGGAAAATAAGTGCTACTTCGTCCAGCCCCAAGCTCCCAGCATGTCCCTCGCTGCAGCTCTGCCGTCAGTCGTTCGCCGCCGCTGCCTATCGCTCCCCGGCGATGACGTCAGGCCGACCTGGAGGCGCGAGTGGCGCTGTCAATCACCGCCACGTGGACCGGAGTGTATTGCGCAGGATTAGGCCCAGAAGCTGATTGAGAGCATGCCCAGTCGAATTGCAGAGGTCCTGAAAAAGAAGGGCCAACACTGCAAATACTGACTCTTTGCATAAATCTCATGTAATTGTCAATAAAATCCTTTGAAACGTATGAAGTGCTGATAATTATGTTTCAGTACATCATATAAACAACCGATACAAAGATCTAAAAGTAGTTTAGCAGAAAACTTTGTGAAAACTCATATTTTTGACAGTCTCAAAACTTTTGGCCAGGACTGTAATGACATGACTGTTAAAATAAATATTGAATTTTTGAATAAATGATTATTATTTATATAGCGCCAACATCTTCTGCATCGCTGTACAGAGTACATTGTCTTGTCACTTAACTTACCTCAGAGGGGCTCATAATCTAATCCCTACCATAGTCATATGTCTATGTATGTATCATGTAGTGTATGTATTGAAGTCTAGGGACAATTTAGGGGGAAGTTAATTTACTTATCTGTTTGTTTTTGGGATGTGGGAGGAAACAGGAGTGCCCAGAGAAAACCTGCACAGACACAGGGAGAACATAAACTCCATGCAAATAGCGCCCTGGCTGGGATTCAAACCAGGGACCCAGCTCTGCAAGGCGAGAGTGCTAACCACTATGCCGCAGTGCTGCCCTGTAAGCAATGCAAATTGATGGAAAAATAAGACATGCCCTAAAAATCAGCCCTATCACATGTTTTGGAGCCAAAAATTAATATAAGACTGTCATTTTCGGAGAAATGCAGTATTTTACTCACTCCCTCACCAGGGCAGTTTCTAGGCTAAATTGCACCTAGGACAAGGGTGTCAAAATTGCGCCCCCCAGTATAGCCAGCTATAGGTCCCCCCATTATAGGTAGCCAGGCATAGTTGCCCCCAGTATAGGTTAGCTAGGTAAATGCCTCCAGTATAGGGTAGCCCATATAGTTGCCACCAGGATAGGTTAGATAGGTAGGTGCCCCCAGTATAGGTTAGATAAGTAGGTGCCCGCAGTATAGGTTAGATAGGTAGGTGCCTCCAGCATAGGCACAGCGGTGGGGGGAGCGGGTATAGTAGTTATAATTAACCTTATAGTAGTTATAATTGATCCAGAGGAAGGCGAAAAAACCCTTACAAGGCATGGTCCAATTAGCCCCTAAAGGGAAAAATTCCTTCCCGACTCCAGATGGCAATCAGATAAAATCCCTGGATCAACATCATTAGGCATTACCTAGTAATTGTAGCCATGGATGTCTTTCAACGCAAGGAAAGCATCTAAGTCCCCTTTAAATGCAGGTATAGAGTTTGCCATAACGACTTCCTGTGGCAATGCATTCCACATCTTAATCACTCTTACTGTAAAGAATCCTTTCCTATATAAATGGCTAAAACGTTTTTCCTCCATGCGCAGATCATGTCCTCTAGTCCTTAGAGAAGGCCTAGGGACAAAAAGCTCATCCGCCAAGCTATTATATTGCCCTCTGATGTATTTATACATGTTAATTAGATCCCCTCTAAGGCGTCTTTTCTCTAGACTAAATAAACCCAGTTTATCTAACCTTTCTTGATAAGTGAGACCTTCCATCCCACGTATCAATTTTGTTGCTCGTCTCTGCACCTGCTCTAAAACTGCAATATCTTTTTTGTAATGTGGTGCCCAGAACTGAATTCCATATTCCAGATGTGGCCTTACTAGAGAGTTAAACAGGGGGCAATATTATGCTAGCATCTCGAGTTTTTATTTCCCTTGTAATGCATCCCAAAATTTTGTTAGCTTTAGCTACAGCTACTTGGCATTGAGTACGATTATTTAACTTGTTGTCAATGAGTACTCCTAAGTCCTTCTCCAAGTTTGATGTCCCCAACTGTATCCCATTTATTTTGTATGGTGCTAGACCATTAGTACGTCCAAAATGCATGACTTTACATTTGTCAACATTGAATTTCATCTGTCATGTATGTGCCCATATAGCCATCCTATCCAGATCCTGTTGCAATATGACACTATCTTCCTGAGAGTTGATGATTCTGCACAATTTTGTATCATCTGCAAAAATAGCAACATTGCTCACTACTACATCTACTAGGTCATTAATAAATAAATTGAAGAGCACTGGACCCAGAACAGACCCCTGTGGGACCCCACTGCTAACAGTCTCCCATTTTGAGTACGATCCATTACCCACAACTCTTTGTTTTCTGTCCATTAGCCAGTTCCCTATCCATGCACACAGACTCTTCCCTAGTCCTTGCATCCTCAACTTTTGCACCAGACTTTTGTGGGGAACAGTGTCGAAGGCTTTTGCAAAGTCCAAGTATATCACATCTACAGCATTCCCAATATCCATATTAGCATTCACTACCTCATAAAAGCTGAGCATGTTAGTCAAACAGGACCTGTCTTTAGTAAACCCATGTTGATGCTGAGAAATAAGATTATTTTCTACTATGAAGTCATGTATAGTATCCCTTATGAACCCCTCAAATGGTTTGCATACAACTGATGTTAAGCTTACAGGTTTATAATTTCCTGGATCTGATTTTTTGCCCTTCTTAAATAATGGGAAAACGTGGGCTGTACGCCAATCCACTGGGACTCTGCCAGTTGCAAGAGAGTCACAAAAGATAAGATAAAGGGGTTTATCTATAACTGAACTTAATTCCCTTAGGAGCCGAGGATGCATGCCATCCGGGCCAGGTGCCTTGTCTATTTTTAATTTATTTAGTCTTGCCTTCACTTCTTCCTGCGTTAAGTATTTAATATTACAGTTAGAAGATTGAGACTCTTCCGCCTCTGTAGTTTGCAACAGTGCTGTTTCTTTTATGAAGACAGAAGCAAAGAAAGCATTTAATAACTCTGCCTTACCTTGGTCATCCACCATTAAGTTCCAACCCTCATCTCATCCTTTAGGAGTCCTATACAGTCAACCTTTCTTTTTTTAGAGTTAATGTACTTGTAAAACTTTTTTGGGTTAGATTTGATATCCTTAGCGATTTGTTTTTCAGCTTCAATCTTTGCCTGCCTAATTTCTTTTTTACAATTTTTATTGCACTCCTTATAATTGCTTAGTGCAGCCTCGGTCCCCTCCTGTTTTAAGACCTTATAGGCATTCTTTTTCCTCTTCATTTTATCTTTAACCTTTCTATTCATCCATAGAGGCCTTTTTTTATTCCTAGATATTTTGTTTCCATATGGGATATACATACTACAATATTGATTGAGTATAAGTTTAAAAGCTTGCCATTTCCCTTCAGTGTCTTCCCCTTGTAGTACATTATCCCAGTTCACCAAACTTAGTGCCTGCCTAATTTGATTGAACGTTGCTTTTCTAAAATTCATAGTTTTAGTGGTCCCGCTGCCCCGTGGCCTATCAGTCACCAGATCAAACGTTATCATGTTGTGATCACTATTTCCCAAATGTTCTTGAACCTGCACATTTGATACATTATCTGGTCTATTAGAAATGATTAGATACATTATCTGGTCTATTAGAAATGATCAGATCCAGTAACGCATTCCCCCTAGTTGGTTCAGTTACCATTTGAGTCAAGTAATTGTCCTGTAGTGCTGCCAGAAATCTGCTGCTTTTACCAGAATGGGTAGCCTCAATACTCCAGTCAATGTCTGGAAAGTTGAAGTCTCCCATAATTATAACCTCATTTTTACTTGCAGCTTTTTCAATCTGCTGTAGTAATCGCAGTTCTGCAGCTTCATTAATAAGAATCAAGATTGTATCGTTAGTGGGCACCTCAGCAGCGCCAGTGGGATCTCCAGTGATCAGAAGAGGAGCCCTTTCCCCTCTGAGCTGAATGAGATCCTCCCAGCGTGTGTGTGTATCAAGTGGCTGGCGACAGCCGTCACAAGCAGGTAAGAGTCATCACTGGGTGAGGCTGAACATTAGCAGGAAATCCACTGCTAGACGCCCACAGCCTGAGTAGCTAGACACCGAGAAGCCTGGGTGGTGGGTGGGATCCAGTGAGCGAGGAGGAGCTGCAGCAGAGAGGACTGTGATGTAACTAAACAAACCTGAAACAGAAAAAAACCAAACTAGTGAGTAGAAAAGGGGGTGGTGGTGACAAGGGATGGGACAACACAAGTGACAAGGGAAAAATGTGGCCAGGCCGGATCTAGCCAGGCATCTCTGTGAAGCGAGCTGCAGGCAGGACACTGGTACAGGTAATGTCTCCTGCAGCATGGAGCTGGATGTATACCTGCAGGTGGGATACAGTAACTCCATCATGAACTGACATCCTGAGAATCCATGGGGAGCCCGGGATCTGAGAGAAGGCTCCGAACTCTGCTCCACCTCACCTCGCACCTACTACTCCTGCTAATTCCAGCCCGGGGTCAGAGGTTCACCACAACGGAGAACGTTTCGCAATCGCCAAACCGCATCCACTCCAGCTATGTAAGAAACTTTTCATTTATCTTTTTGTAATGGATATGAGGGAAAGTGAGGGAGGGAAGAGTGATAGGAAACTCTACTACTATTATTTTAATTCCACATCTACTGGAATAAGTGGCTTCTGAACAAGAATGTTGCAGGATTAGTTTGATTAGAGCAAACCTGAAGTGGAAAATAAAACTTATGATATAATGAATTGTATGTGTAGTACAGATAACGAATAGAACATTAGTAACAAAGAAAAGACTCTCATATTTTTATTTTCAGTCATACAGCTTTATTTCTAACGTTGCATCATTCTGTTATATTTGCAGTTTAGAAACCCCACTCTGGCCCATATGCAATTCACTTTTTCACCTAAGTTTTCTCTGAGGAGATAATATTTCATCCTCTGTTTAAAATACCCTTTCAACACTCTGCAATTGGATAAATACCAAAAAGTAGGTGAAAAAGTATTGTCATCATTATTCTGAGTATTTTCTTGCTAACTGGTGGTTTAAAAGGCATTTAATTGATAAGGTTTGAAAATAGGAGAAAACTCAAGAGAAAACGCTGATTGCATATGGGTCTCTATCTTTTAAGCTATAAAACAGAGCAGAAATAATGACCCTTTGAATTTTCCTGCAGTAAAACCTCATCTCAAGACGTCTCTCACTGTTTCTTGGCTGTTTAAGTGTCTCAAAAAACTGGACAGTATTCCACCCAGTGGGTCGAAAGGGCTCAAAGAAGCTCTTTTGCATTGGCGTTATTTTTAACGCTTTCTGTACTGAAAAACAACATGAGACTTTTTTTCTTTGCTACGAACGTTCTATTTTTTAGCTGTGCTGTGCACAATTCATTATAGCATAAGTTTATTTTCGCTTGAGGTTTTCTTCAATGACATAAGCTCTCAGGTAAGGAATATATTACTTTTCTGAATCTGATTCACGCTGTATAAAATTCAACTCCCACTAATTCCTGTTCATATACGGGATATTACAAAAATGACATAAAAAATGTAATGTGAGCGTTACTCATTTGTCATTTCCCTACTGCTGTCAGGGGTAGATATGTGGCCAAAAATCGGAGTTTCTATTTGTTTTACCTCTCTACTATAGGTTAAGGCTCAGTTTCCACTTGCGATGGTCTGTTTGTCTCAGAGTGGACCAGTTCAGCCTGCTTTCTCGCTGCCTTTGCATCCAGGGCAGATACGTTTCCACCATAGGTCTCTATGAGTCAGGACTTTGCCTTTAACGACCGCCTAACATCGATTGGCTTTGGGAGGGTGGCAGTCCTAGGACTGCATAGCGTCAATCCTGGGGTGGGATTTTGCAGGAGATCACACGATGATGTGCTCATGTCCACTTGAATGACGTAGCTCTGCTCCGTCTGTTAGACGGCAAACCACCGTCTATTTACATTGTACAGCGCTGCGATCCACGGCAGCGTGTACTGGGGACAGCCGTGTCACTCTGCTGTCCCCTGGGGAGGCTTGAGAGCGATCGGCTCTCATAGGCTGATGCCTTTAACAGCTGATCACGGTGATTAGCTGGTGGGTGATTGACCCCCCCAATTCCATACGTCTCCACTACAGCACTCCAGTTCCAGGTTTCTCCCCTAGAGAACCCCAACTCCATGTGTATCCACCACAGCACCCCAATTCCGTGTGCTTCCCCTACAGCACCCCAATTCCATATGTATCAACAGCCCCCCAATTCCATGTGCCTCTCTTACAGCCCCGCAATTCCATGTGCCTCTACTACAGCCCCCTAATTCCATGTGCCTCTCTTACAGCCCCGCAATTCCATGTGCCTCTACTACAGCCCCCCAATTCCATGTGCCTCTACTACAGCCCCCCAATTCCATGTGCCTCTACTACAGCCCCCCAATTCCATGTGCCTCTACTACAGCCCCCCAATTCAATGTGCCTCCACTACTGCACCCCAATTCTATGTGCCACCACTACTGCACCCCAATTCTGTGTGCCTCCTACAGCACCCCAAATCCATGTACCTCCACTACAGCACTCCAATTTCATGTACGTCCCCTAGAGCCCCTCTATTCCATGTGCCTCCACTACAGCCCCCCAATTCTATGTGCCTCCATTATAGCACTCTAATTTTATCAAATCACACTCCCTACAAATCTACCAGCTGATCACATGCTCCTCTGTGATCTTTCCTACACATGATCAACCCTGGATATGAACCAGGAGAGGGCCGTAAATAGTCATCACCCAATTGTGGAATACAGGAAGCCAGGCCAGGCTTGTTGGACCAGTTATGGTCTCTGAAGCAGTTCCTAAGTTATTCCAGCCTTGTTTGATAACTTTAAACAAGTAGTAATTTGCACAGCCAGTTGTATTTGTGGAAAAACATGAGAGTAACCAAGCAGCTCAGGGTGACCCAAACTACTAGGAATGTATAGGGGCATAAAAGGGACCAAAAAGCCATCCTACTAAAAAAAGCAAAGCTTGGTGTATTTGCCAGAAGGAAATATGCAATAATTCAGCTATAAGGGCTGGTGCACACCGAGCGGCTTTTTCAGTGTTTCTGCGGATACGCTTGGTCAATGTATCTCAATGGGGTGGTTCACACCAGAGCGGGAGGCGTTTTGCAGAAACGCATACTCCCGGGGTGAGGCATTTTTTGGATTGTGGATGCGTTTCTGCCTCAATGTTAAGTATAGGAAAACCGCAAACCGCTCTGAAAAACGGCAGTTCTCAGAGCGGTTTTGCAGGCGTTATTGTTACAGAAGCTGTTCAGTAACAGCTTTACTGTAACAATATCTGAAATCTACTACACCAAAAACGCTTCACAAAACCGCAAAACGCTAGCTGAAACGCTACAGAAAAATAACAAAAAGCGTTTCAAAATCTGCTAGCATTTTGCGGATCTGCTAGCGGGTTTTGGTGTGCACCAGGCCTGAGTGAACATTTGTGGTTACCCACAATTAACTACTACTGAATATGCAAATGATCCCTTTTCACCCTTGGTAAGCCAAGCAAGCATCCAGAACCGCTGGTGTATAGCAAGTCTATAGCTTTAAATTTTACACAGCCATATCAAACCCACATGTAGACAGCCTGTTTTGGACTTTTGGTCCTCATCAGTACATGGCAGGGATTGATATGGCTGTATGGGATAGGGCTTGGACCAGTACAACAGAGTAACCAAGCAGCTCAGGGTGACCCAAACTACTAGGAATGTATAGGGGGATAAAAGGGACCAAAAAGCCCTCCTACTAAAAAAAAATAAAAAAATAAAAAAAAAAATAAGCAAAGCTTGGTGTATTTGCCTTCTTAAAACAGAAAAAAATCGGCAATAATTCAGCTATAAGTGAAAAACATGGCAATTTACCCTAAACAGTTATGTCCTGTACACAAGCCTGACTAAGGGCTGGTTCACACGGACACTTTGCGGGCGTTAAAACGTTGCGTTTTGGGTAACGGGTGAAAGCATCGTTTTTAGGGGTCTACTGCTATCCCATGCAAGTGAATGGGAGTGTTTGGTAGGAGGTTTTGTAGGCTTTTATGAAAGCCTGAAAGTAGATCCCAGCATCTCGTCTCAAAAGCAACCTGCAGCTTACAGAAGTTGTTTGCTGTTGCAGGTGTTGTCTGAGGGCTCGTTTCCACTATAGCGAATCTGCATGCGGTGTCCGCATGCGGATTCGCATAGGCAATGCAAGTGGATGGGGCTGTTTACACGTGGGCGGCTGCGGGAGCGTTTTTCTGTGCGGCAGAAATCTGCACGGCAGAGCCGGCAGATTTCGCGTACGAGGGGAATGCACGCGAATCGCCGCTAATGCTTTTAATAGGGAAACCGCATGCGGGTGGAGCATGCGGTTTTTACCGCAAAGTCGCATGCAATTTCGCATAGGTATAATGTTAATTTACACAGGCAGTGACATGGTTAAATTAGCAGAGCCGGGACAAGGTCCTGTAGCACCCAAGGCTGACACACCAAAGTGCGCCCCTCCATCCCTCCCACATTGATTGCTATTAGACTAAGAGGCACCCCAGGGCCCCCAACACCGTAATCTCTAATTATCTGTCTTGCAGTCACTGCCATGTATCCCCTTTTCTTATTTCTCTCTGCTTCAAACACAATAGGGGAATGATAGCTGAGTAAGTTGTGTGCCCCCTCCTACACTGCGCCCTGAGGCTGGAGCCTCTCTTGCCTCTGCCCACAGGGACACTTTTCTGCCTGCAGGTAAACTTTAAGGAATTGTGCTGCAATCCTTTACGTCATGTATGACATTGGATCTCATTTTAGGATTTCCAAATATTTCTGAAACACGTGAAAACAACGGTTATGAACTGATCTGTGCTGTAGTCGCGTTATAAAGTAGATAGTGAGTTGGGAAGAAACTACAAAACATGTACTTTTTAATGTAGGTGGGAAAAATCCCAAGATGGTGGTGTAGTGGATAGCAGTCTCGCCCCCCCCCCCCTCCTGAAACTGGCTTTAGACATTAGCTAGAGACATAAAGCCTCATACACACGGTACAATTTACCATCAGATTGACTGGTGATCTAATAAGAAATTGCATCTTGTGTAGTCATCCAAATTGTTTTCAATCCATTTCTGATCGATTTTGCATTAAGTACCCAAAATTGATCAGAATCCGATCGGACCAGTCAGACGTTATCAAATAGATCCGTCGATCTGATGGAAAATTGTACCGTGTGTACCCAGCTAAAGACTATGACTATGTCTATGATAGGATTAGATTGTCAGCTCCTCTGAGGCCAGTCAGTGACTTGACTTTTTACTCTGTAAAGTGCTGCAGAAGATGTCAGTGCTATATAAATACATACCGTAATAATATGGTAGGACATTAGTTATGACTATGGTAGGATTAGATTGTGAGCTCCCCAGGACAGTCAGTGACATGACTATGTACTCTGTAAAGTGCTGCAGAAGATGTTAGTGCTATATAAATACATACTGTATCTGGGGCCAGAGAGGGAGGGAGGAATATCGCTGCGGAGGGGGAGCCCCCCCCCCCCCCCCCCCACTCAGCCACACAGAGCGGCGGCAATTGGCCCCAGATAGGCCAATTTTCTGACACTCAAATTTAGGGTGTAAAATGAAGGGGGGGGGGGGTCAGCAAATTCATGGGTGGGGACCTGCAGCTGTGTTTTTGCTTCGGCTTGCATCCTCTTATGTCATGTGACCACGGTGAGCCTGGAGCTCTAGTGGCCAGTTCAGAAGTTGCACATGCTAAAGCACGCACATGCTAAAGCACGAAGTTGCACATGCTAAAGCACGCTCCAACATGCACTCTGCGCCTGCAGGCGCACTTTGTATGGGTGGGTGACGGCAGGTCGACGAAACAGCGGGTTATAGCTTTCAGCCTATTTATTAGGCCAAAACCATATGCCCGAAAAGGGGTGTGGGGGTCTATGTGCTCTGTAAATTGCCACCGAAGATGTCCAAAGACATAACAACAAAAGATGTTTAGGTGATACTTTTAACCACTTAAGGACCAGGGGATTTTTGTATGATCTGTGCTGCGCGGGCTCTTCCCCCCCCCCTTTTTTCCCCACTAGGGGGATGTCCTGCTGGGGGGGTCTGATTGCCACCGCTCTGCGTGGCCGAGTGGGGGGGGGGCTCCCCCTCCGCAGCGATATTCTTCCCTCCCTCTCCTTCCCCCCCCTCTCGCTCTGGGCGGCACAGGACGGCGATCCGTCCTGTACCGCCTCTCATAGGCTTTATCCCCAGCCAATCAGAGGCTGGGGATCGCTGATCTCCTTTGAGATGTAAACACAGGGGATTTCTTCCCCGCGTGTTTACAATTAGCCTGCGAGCCACGATCCGAGGCCCGCAGGCTGTTCACGGAGACACCCTCCGTGAACTGACATGGAGCGGCCATTTCCATGGAAACACCACTTCGACCTGCCGACGCCTATCGGCGTTAGGCAGTCGTTAAGTGGTTAATGACTAACTACAAGATTTCTCTGCAAACTTTCGAAACTTTAAAGGGAATCTGAAGTGAAAATAAACTTATGATATAATGATTTGTATGTGTAGTACAGCTAAGAAATAAAACATTAGCAGCAGAGATATGTGTTTAATATTGTTTCCAGTACAGGAAGAGTTAAGAAACTCCAGTTGTGATCTATGCAAAAGAGCTTATCTGAGCTCCACGACTATCAAAGTTGTAGAGAGCTCAGTCTGAAGCTTATTATCTCAAGCATCTGTTACTGTAATTTTTTTTCTTCTGTAAAGTGAAGTTCAAAAGTTCATTAGCCTGCTCTGCGACATAATTTAGAATGCTGAGTGTGGTGTGTAAATTGCAATTAGAGAATGATGCAATATTGTAAAAAAAAACGATAAAACTGAAAATAAAAATATGAGCCTATTTTCTTTGCTACTGATCTATTAATTATCCGTGCTACACAACCAATTCATTATATCGTCATTTTTTTTTTTTGCTTCATTGTCACATTAAGTTTCTTCTTCAGGCATGTTACAAAACTGGATCAGAACCATCATGTAGAAGAAACTTAAACTTTCGAAAGCTTGCAGAGAAATCTTATAATTAGTCATTAGAAGTATAACAACTTTTGTTGTTATGTCATCGGATTCTCTCCATGACCG
Organism: Hyperolius riggenbachi; assembly: GCF_040937935.1. NCBI lineage: Eukaryota > Metazoa > Chordata > Amphibia > Anura > Hyperoliidae > Hyperolius > Hyperolius riggenbachi. Next base: position 42,713,522 of record NC_090654.1, read on the forward strand.
GACCAAACGCAACAGAAGATGTTGGTGTTGTATAGATGATGCATAGCTAGGACAGATGGCTCAGGTGGGGACACAACAATGGCCAAAGCAGCTGCTATGGGGTCCGGGAGCAGGTAGGTCCCTGTCTTGCCTGGATTGGGGGTAAATAACCGATGCAGTCCATGCAGCATTGTATGTGATCGCGCATTGCCATGTCACAGGGAAAAGAGATGAAGTCATGACCTATGTGTAGTATGGGGGCCGATGATTGTCACAAGTCATCTTTATGAATAGCTTGCAGGAACATTTTTGTGTGAAAGATGCAAGTATTTCCTTCTGCATCACCCATGTCAGGCACACAGAGAGATGGCTCCTCCCTTTTACGAGGGACAGGAAAAACAAGAGTCATACCCTGTCCTTTTACCTTGGTGTTCAGATTCACAGTGACGCCACTTCTCCAAAATCCATGCTTGAAAATAGCCCTGGAAAAGTATATTTTAATTAACCTCCTTAGCGGTAACCCCGAGTAAGGCTCGTGGCGGAAATACACAGCTCAGAGCGGTAACCTTGAGCCTGACTTGGGGTAGTTGCCGGGAGGTGTGCAAAGCCTGCGTGCAGCGGGCGTTTGTAACTCACCTCCCTCAGGATCCAGACGCTGGCAGCCATTCTTCTTTCAGGCCCTCGGAGGCTCTTGATGCCTTTCCTCAGATCGCTGTCTGTTGTCACTGAGGTGTAACCGCACATTACAAAACAAGCTCCCAAGCTAGGCTGAGTCTTTGAGAAACTGTATCCAGTATAATTTGGCCTTCTCAAAAGGAAAGAGGTATTTGCAATTATTCATCTTTATGTGAGCAAGAAGGATCTCCTATCTCCTATACATCACTGATGAACAGAGCAGGATCATCCACCAGGCAACCAAGGCAGGTGCCTGTGGCCTAGTGGGTGTCAAGGGGCTCACCTTCCACACTCTCTGACCTCTCTTCACTTCAGCTCGCCAAAAGGACCTCAAAGGTGCACCAAATTTGCTACCTTGCCTAGGGCCTCATTACATCTTAAAGAGACTCTGTAACATTAAAAAGATCCCCTGGGGGGTACTCACCTCGGGTGGGGGAAGCCTCCGGATCCTAATGAGGCTTCCCACGCCGTCCTCTGTCCCACGGGGGTCTCGCCGCAGCCCTCCGAACAGCCGGCGACTGTGCCGACTGTCAGTTCAATATTTACCTTTGCTGGCTCCAGCGGGGGCGCTGTGGCGACTTTCTGCACGGAAATAGACGGAAATACCCGATCTCCGTCGGGTCCGCTCTACTGCGCAGGCGCCGGAAACTTGCGCCTGCGCAGTAGAGCAGACCCGACGGTGATCGGGTATTTCCGCCTACTTCGGCGCCGAGAGGCATCAGAGCGCCTGCGCAGGAGCCAGGAAGGTAAATATTGCGTCACAGCTGTACGGAGGGCTACAGCGAGACCCCCGAGGGACGCAGGACGGCGTGGGAAGCCTCATTAGGATCCTGAGGCTTCCCCCACCCGAGGTGAGTACCCCCCAGGGGCCGTTTTGTCGTTACAGTTCCTCTTTAATCCATCTCTGCTGCTGAATATGCAAAATGCCAGATTTACCTCCAGAACCGCCGTTGCGCAGTGTGCCTATAGGCCGTACTATATTTACAGAGCCATACTGATCCAGCCTGCCTACAGCTGAGTTGTTTGTCCTCATCAGTGCAAGGCATGTAGTCATGTGACCCTATGATGTAGAGGTTCAACAATCGAGTGTCACAGATTACCCAGTTAGTTCCTGGTCACCCAGAACCACTAGGATATTGTAAGGAAAAATTACAGATACTGTCTGTTTTAAAGCACACCTGAACCTGTGCAAAAAAGTTGATTTTTACTTACCTGGGTCTTCTTCCAGCCTTCTGTAGTCTTTGAGGCCCCTCTGTGTCTTCTGGGTCCCCATTACTGCTGTTGCCCCTCATGAAAATCTCATAACCGGCTGGGTTGCAACTAAGACGCATGCGTGGTTGCGAGTCTGAGAAACATGCATGCGCAAAAGGCTCTGGGTGACGGGGAGGTACTCGGACTGGACCACCAGGGTTGACTGTAAACTTTTTGCCGCCTGAGGCAAACTTGTGTGGATGCCCCCCCCCCCCCCCCCTCCATCCCCGCGACTCACCAAAGTAGCTTCCCCTGCTTAGTTTCCCTTACCCGCTTGTCAGATTGCATCCTCCGTACAACAAAATGGCTGACGATGTCTGCAAATGCGGATGCTGGCGGCCATTCTCTTGTAGCCCTTCTGTAATAGACGTAACGGAGGACAAGATCTGACGAGTGGGGAGATAAACAGCGGTGGACGTGGCAACACATGCCCTGGACTGCCATATCCAGGTCGCCGTGCTTCCAGACGGACGACGGTAAAGCGGGCAGTGGCCTGCCAGGTGCACTCTTCTCTTCCTGTTTCTGCCTGGCGCTGTCCCAACACTTCTGCCGCCTGAGGAAGCTGAGTCACCCCGTGTCATGGGTGGGACGGACCTGGGGACCACGCATGCGAAGTAGCTTCGACCCAGCCAGGTTAGACCTTTTAATGAGTGCATCCTCACAAGTCTGCCTCAGGCAGCACAAAGTCTAGAACTGGCGTTGTGTCTGATTACGCTGCCTTTTGATTTGCGCTGCCCCACATGCGCAGTAGGAGACTGTACGGCCACGTTTCCTATTGAATGATGCTGCTGGTGGTAAAATACTAAATATCTCCGCTCCCACACCTCTTACACTCCCCAAATTTTCAGGGTAGGGAGGGAACCCCCAGAACGACCTCTATGCCAAATTGCAGCCCCCGAGACCCACTTGTTCCTGAGATAGATTACAGGAACCTATCTCCTGAACCAGTGGGGCTCGGGGGCTGCAATTTGGTATAGAGGTAGTTCTGGGGGTTCCCTCCCTACCTTGAAAATTTGGGGAGTGTATGATGTGTGGAAGAGGAGATATTTAGTATTTTACCTCCAGCAGCATCATTAACTTCACACTGAGCATGCGTGCTACTTAGTGTGGAAGGAAGCTTCCGGGCAGCACAATCAACATTACACCAGCCCTGACTGGGTATCCTGAAAAGGGGTAATGATTGACTTGAGAAGTCTTTGTCTGCCTTCACGCACGTAAAGTTTTCTGAACCTGCAAAACCTTTGGATGAAGTTACAAATATTTGCCCTTTCACAGGTGGAAGGAATTCTTGTTTTTGTGCTCTGTTCCTGGAAGATTTCACTCCTCTCTCTAATAATTGGCCTTTTGCATATTTTCACGCAGAGCACAAAGTATCTGTATTTTTCTTTTTCCCGGCCGCTGGCTTCCTGTAAAATAATTTTCTCACCATTAGTGTTGCTGTAAGTGTAAGCGGGGCCAGTAACCTCAGCGTCACCTCGCCCCAGTTCTGAGCAGCGATGAGACGTTGTGAGGCTGAACCACTAAGTATATTATGTAGGGGGTTGGTTGACAGGAAAAAAAAATACAAAAGAAGGACAGGAGCCCAGTATAGTGTAAAATGTTTGGCACTTGATTGGGTGTCAAAGGAAAAAAAAGAGAGATGTACTTACAAACTGGAGTTGCTAAACGCAACCAGTTTTTGCGCATGTGTGGGGAATATCCATGCTACACTCGGGTTGTGGAAAAGATCTCCCTCTGTGCGGTCGTTCTCTCTAAAAAGTAGATCAGGGGCCAGAGACCCGTCCCTCTCTGAGAGGGTTATGCAATTAGTAATTGAACTGGATGAGAGGCACCCAAAATGATATAATAATGTGAATATCCTGATTAAAAATACATAAAAAGGGGGGTCTTACCTCAATAGGAATGAGACAATGCGTTTCGTGAGTGAAGCACTAACTTCCTCAGGTGTTATCAGTGGTATTTATGCTTCCTCCCATGCTCCACCTCTGAGTTGTCACTGTCTCTTCACTGCAGTCTGATGATAGCTCAATTGTGCAATAAATTCCTGTATTTTTCGGACTATTAAGCCCCATCTACACCATACAATTTTTTTGTCCGATTCATTGATTTGATTCGATTCAATCTGACATGACCGATCGGGAATCAACTCGATTCAATTTGCCATTGCAAAACAATGGCGAATTGAATTGAATTGAATCCCGATCGGACATGTCGGATTGAAGCAAATCAAATTGGACAAAAAATTGTGTAGTGTAGATGGGGCTTAAGACATGCCCGACCATAAGACGCACCTAGGTTTAGAGGACAAAAACCAGGGGGAAAAATATATATACTGGTGCATTCATGGTGAAGGGACATCTTGTGGATTATGCCTCCTTTGAATCTCATGCCCCTTTGTACCTCTTGTGTCTCCCCTTGTCCTCCTCTGTCCTCATCTATGCCCTTTTGTATCCCCCTTGTTTCCCCCTCTATTCCCCTTTTGTGTCCCCCCGTGTCCTCCGTTTGTCCCCCTGTGTCCTCCTCTGGATGGGCACAGTACAGGGAGTCCCCGACACTGCGGCGGGTTGGAGGTTTGTGTTGGCAGGTGTTCACAAGTCAGGAACTCCCTGCATTTGGACTATAAGATGCAGTGACTTTCCCCACTTTTGGGGGAGAAAAGGTGAGTCTTAGGGCTCGTTCACACTAGAGGTGTTTTTTGGAATTTTTAAGCACAGGCGATTTGTATAAATCGCCCTAAAAGCACGTACGCTATGCTTTCCAATGAGATAGTTCTCATTGGGACGTTCCGTTTGCTTGCCGCTGATAAAAGCGCTGCATGGGCTATTTTCAGGGCGATTTGCCCTGAATGGAAGGTATAGGAAAAACGCAAAACGCTCACAAAATCGCTTTGTGCAACGATTGCATTTGCGTTTTTAAGAATAAATACATCGTATTTATTATTTTCCGGATCAAAGAGTTCACTTCCTGAGAATCCTGACTTGCGTCAGGGAGTGAATTAAAAAACCGCTCTGGAAAAGCGCTTTTAACAAAAAAAAGCCTTGCCCACCCAAGCGCTGGGAAACTTAAAAAAAAATTGCCTCAAAAACGTCCAACGGGAACGCTAACGCGATCAGAACGCTATGTGAACAAGGCCTAATAGTCCAAAAAATACTCATCTTTTTTTCAGGTAAAAAGTCTATACATCTTGTTGAGGTAAGACACCTCTTTTATATATTTTTAATAGTGATATTCACATTATTGTTATATCATCTTGGATGCCTCTCATCCAGTTGTTACTAAGTCTATTATAATACAGTAATGTTTTACGTTGAAAAAAGCAGCCAATCTTCCTGGCTTGGATTCCACAAAGGCTCATTGCACACTGCAAATCCGTTTTCCGATTCCGATTTTCAATTCCGATTTTCACTGAATACATTCAACAGAAAAACGGATCAAAAAACGCAGCATGCAGTAAAGATTAAAAACCCGATTAAAAAGCGGAATCGCATGCAGTGTGCAGGAAGCCAAAATGTTGAAACGTTTTTCAGCGATTCTGCTTTTTGTTGTTAAAGGACATCAGAAGTGAGGGGGAGATGGAGGCTACCATATTTATTTTCTTTTAACCCTCCTGGCGGTATATTAAAAACCGCCAGGGGGCAGCGCAGCCGTTTTTTTTATTTATTTATTTTTTTAAATCATGTAGCGAGCCTAGGGCTCGCTACATGATAGCCGCTGCTCAGCGGCATCCCCCCAGCCCCGCCGATCGCCTCCGGCGATAGGCGATCAGGAAATCCCGTTCAAAGAACGGGATTTCCTGGAGGGCTTCCCCCGTCGCCATGGCGACGGGGCGGGATGACGTCGCCGACGTCATGGACGTCGTGACGTCTAAGGGAGTCCCGATCCACCCCTTGCCGCTGCCTGGCGCTGATAGGCCAGGCAGCGCAGGGGTCTAGGGGGGGCTGTGTTGCGATGCGGATAGCGGCGATCAAGCGGGGGCGGCGGCGATCGAAGTGCTGACGCAGCTAGCAAAGTGCTGACGCAGCTAGCAAAAATTACTCAAATCGGCCCAGCAGGGCCTGAGAAAACCTCCTGCGCGGCTTACCCCGAACTACGTTCGGGGTTACCGCCAGGAAGGGTTAAACAATACCAGTTGCCAGGCTGTCCTGCTGATCTTTCTGGCATCAGTTTTGCCTGAATCACACAACTGAAACAAGCAAGCGGCAAATCCAGTTAGGGCCTGTTCAGACTGTCAGCGTATGAAGAATGCGTATAAAATCAAAGAAAAATCAAAGAAACGCAAGTTCAAAAACGCATGCGTTTTTCTTGCGTTCTAATGCGTTTTCTATTGCGTTTTGCACACACACGTGACCCAGGGGGAAAAAAAGAATTATGGGAACCGCAGAGGGAAACGTACGCTAAAAACGCAATAGTACGCGTTTTTGATACGCGTCCATAGACTTTCATTGCGTCCGTTTCTATGCGTGACGCACAGAACTGCATGCAGCAATGCGGATAAGAAACGTATGCGTCTTATACGCATACATGTGAACTAGCCCATTCAAAAGCATTAGGAGCCGTTTCTATGCGTTTTTGGTACCCGGACACGTTCCCTGAAAACGGCTAGGAACGCGCATAGTCTGAACAGGCCCTAAGGGCTTGTTTCCACTATTGCGGTGCGGAATCGCCTGGATTCCACCACTGATGAAAACACATGCAGGTGCGTTTTTTTTACGCGATTACGCATGCGATTTTGCATAGGTTAGGCTATATGCGTTTTTAACCATGTCACTGCCTGTGTTCATTTATATTGATACCTATGCGGAATCGCACGCGTAAAAAAACGTGTAAGAAAAACGCATGCGATTTCCCTATTAAATACATTGCCTGCGATTCACATGCATTCCACTCGCAGGTGAATTCTGCGGCTCTTTTGTGCATTTTTTCACCGCTGAAAAAAACGCACCTCAACAACGCTACAGTAGAAATAGGCCTATCCACTTGCATTACATGTGCGAATCCGCATGCGTTGGACGCATGCGGATTCGCAATAGTGGAAACGAGCCCTGAGACTTTAGTCAAACATCTGATCTGCATGATTTTTATGAGTTTATGGCTAAAAGTATTAAGGTAGCCATACATCTAGCGATTCTGATTCAATCGACAAAGCGATGGACTTCAGGATTAAGGAATCAACTTCAGTATGGTTGAGAAATCCAAAGAAAAAATCCCGCTGCACCAGATGGAGGGATATGATAAAAGAAGACCTTTATTTGTAATCCAACATCAAAATTGCAAGGAAAAGCTCACGCGTATCGGAGCAACGGCTCCTTAATCATAGCTTACAAAAGACAAACATTACACGGATTATATAGGTGAAAAAAGACACGCCCATAGGTGTCGACTCAATTCTTAAAGAGACATGATTAAAATGGTGTGAATCAATACAATACACCTAATGATAAAAAACATACACAGCAGATGTCCTTTTAAAACATAGCATCAAACATCGCATGTTGACAAATATGTGCAAATCGAAAATATATAAGAGAGGGAACAGGACTAAATTAGAGGGAAAAGAGGAGGGGTTTGGAGAAAAAAGGGGGGGGGGGGAGAAAAGGGGGGGGGGGAGAGGGATTGGCATAGCAAAAAGGGGGGGGTATTACATGAACATATACATGTATAAATATATCAATGTGTAAAAATGCGTACATGTACACCCACAGTCTATATTGGTCGTTGGAAAATGTTGAAAACTATGTGGAGACCTGCCTAACGTACAACTAGGAGTGAATATGCATCACTGTTTGTTAAACATTATATATCGTACTTAAATCTAACCTAGAATTCAAACCTAAAGGTAAGCGTGTCCCCAATTTCCAAATCCAGTACGCCTCTCTGGTGGGACATAACAACCTTAAAACATTATGTAGCTGAGGGCATGATACCCAGGGGACTGCGCATCAAAAAAGTCCCTACCACCATCTATTCGGATCAGTTCGTACTCGAATGGAACCAAGTATTGACTGACTGTTCCATTCGTCTTATGAAACTGATAATAACATATGAGGAAAGAAAATTGACAGACATCAAGGTTCAAATTGCAGATACGCGAAGAGAACTTAATAAATTCTCTTCCTTTGAACATTTTGATGACCTGACTACTAAAATGAAGGAAAATATCTCCAAGATTGAGAATCTCATTATGAATACCAAAAGGGTCAAGTTTCTTAGGGACTCGGGTGACTACAAGAACAATGTGGTATATGAATGGGGTAGGTGGGAGACAGTGCACAGGTCACCTAGACCTATTCTTCGTAAACCAAGGTACACCAAGAGGGTCAGCTTTAGCTCAATAGACAGCACAGGATCCGCATCAGATATTTCAGAGGTTAGGGAGGAGAGGGCGCAGTCAGTCTTTGCTGGTACCCCAAAGGGGGGGACCAGCGCGGACGGACCATTCAAGAGACCCCTCCAAGGCAACCCACATATTACCAACGTCCCAAGAGGGGGAACCGCAAATACAGGAACAAAAGAGGAGAAAGAGCAGGAGAGCAGGTCGTAAGCACTGCAAGAGAACGAAATATTCCATAGCTACTACCAATGTCATTAACTTGTCAAGTGTAGAACTTTCCCAGGCCGAAACAGCTCTTCTTTCTAGGGGTCTTTCCTTTGCACCGTCTTACCACTTTGATGTTTTTAGCACTATGCTAGACATTAATAAATTTGTGAGAAATTTGATGGTGAGAAAGCATTTCCTTGAAACAGAAGCATCAGATGAAGTGAATGTTGGTAGTGGGGCATCCACCGGACCCTCTTCTTTTGCTGTTCCGGAGATTGGGCAGATCCCTCCATATCAGGAGGTCTCGACCATCCTCGTGTTGGAACATTTGTCCAGCATGAGTGATGGCCCAGCCTCCGAGACAGCCCCGGGTCCGGTGGCTGCCTCCAATCCACATTTTTACCCGATTCAGGCCAGGACACCGGTGGTGGACACCTTCCAAGATTTGGTCGAAGCTGAACTCATGCAGATTAAAAGAATATCTAGGGCCCCTTCTGACCTTACCAAAACAGAAAGAGAGGCACTACAGTCCCTCCAAAATAATAAAACAATAATTATTCGAAATGCTGATAAAGGAGGTGCTGTAGTGGTTCTTGACGCGGTGGCCTACAAAGATGAGGCACTGCGCCAATTGGGGGATAATAACACCTATCAGGTCTTGCCTGGGGATCCCACTCAACGCTTCCAGAAGGAGCTGGGACAGTTACTAAGCCTAGGTGTCTCGTTGGGAGTTTTTAGTGATAGAGAGAGGGGGTACCTTATGGTGGAGGCTCCCATTGTCCCGATTTTTCATCACTTACCCAAAGTGCACAAACCGGACGTTCCCCCGAGGGGCCTCCCGATAGTTGCAGGTATAGGCTCCTTGGGTGAGCGCCTGGGACAGTGGGTGGACACATGTCTCCAGCCTTTGGTACGCCGTCTCCCTGGGTTTTTGCGTGACACTACACATCTATTGTCTAGTATAGAGAACCTAGAGTGGGATGACCGTTTCATTTGGGTGACAATGGATGTCGCCTCACTATACTCCTCCATTCCCCACCACCTGGCCTTAAAAGCCTTAGATTTCCATATTAAAAAATATAGCACTTTTTCCCCAGCGGTGGGTGATTTTCTTATATTGGCAGTAGAGTATCTTTTAAGTCATAATTATTTTATGTTTGATGGAGTTTACTACCTCCAAAGATGCGGAGCTTCTATGGGAGCTAAATTCTCCCCATCCCTGGCGAATTTATACATGGGGTGGTGGGAGGAGCTCCGCATCTTTGGGGATGATAATCCTTTCTCTGACTTCTTGTTTTGGTATGCCCGTTACATAGATGACCTGCTGCTAATATGGAAGGGCCCCAGCGATGCTTTACCCGGCTTTCTGGGGTACTGCAACAATAACAATTTGAACCTCTCCTTTACTATGGTCTCTAATACAATGGAAATAGATTATTTAGATCTCACATTGACCAGTAGGGAGGGATCCAGGAGCATCCAGACCAGAACTTTCAGAAAGCCGTGTGCGGGTAACTCATTACTGTTGGCAAATAGCTGCCATCCTAGCCATACACTGAAATCCATCCCATATGGTGAAATGGTTAGGGCAGCGAGAAACTGTTCTGATCCTGATATGCTCCAACAGGAGCTGGGAATAGTAGAGTCGAGACTCCATAATCGAGGCTACCAGCGAGATCAGATACAAAAGGCCAAAGATTTGGCCCTTCATAAAAAACGACAGGATCTTTTGACACCGAGGTCCGCTTGCGGGAACAGACAATGGAATAAAGGGGTTAACTTTGTAACCTCTTATAGTTTAGAATACAATCTAATTGTTAATACTATTAAAAAATACTTGCCTGTCCTGCACGCGGACCCAAAATTACATCGAATACTAACAGAAGGATGCGGTTTCTCCTCAAGACGTGCCCCCACTCTCGCTGCAAGTCTCTCACCGAGTTTATATTGCAGTAAAGCTAAACAAACCCCAACTTGGCTCACATATAAAGGCTCCTACAGGTGTGGGTACAACACATGTAGGTACTGTGGTGTTCATGACCAGACTCGGGTAATTGTCTCATATTCTAAATCTACCATGCACGATATGAAACAATATATCAATTGCCATACATGTAATGTTGTTTATTTAATATCGTGCCAAACATGTAAAGTCCAGTACGTTGGTTGTACCACCCGCCCATTGCGACAAAGAATATCTGAGCATTATAATGGAGCGGGCAGGTGCCTTAGGGATAAGTCCTATATCACCAAGATCTCTAGTGTTTCTAAACATTTCTTACATGTCCACTCTGGGGACATGTCCAGCTTTAAGTTTCAGGGTGTGGAGAGGATTGTGAGTTCTGTGAGGGGTGGGGACACAGACAGGATGCTGTTAATAAGAGAGGCGTACTGGATTTGGAAATTGGGGACACGCTTACCTTTAGGTTTGAATTCTAGGTTAGATTTAAGTACGATATATAATGTTTAACAAACAGTGATGCATATTCACTCCTAGTTGTACGTTAGGCAGGTCTCCACATAGTTTTCAACATTTTCCAACGACCAATATAGACTGTGGGTGTACATGTACGCATTTTTACACATTGATATATTTATACATGTATATGTTCATGTAATACCCCCCCCTTTTTGCTATGCCAATCCCTCTCCCCCCCCCTTTCCCCCCCCCCCCTTTTTTCTCCAAACCCCTCCTCTTTTCCCTCTAATTTAGTCCTGTTCCCTCTCTTATATATTTTCGATTTGCACATATTTGTCAACATGCGATGTTTGATGCTATGTTTTAAAAGGACATCTGCTGTGTATGTTTTTTTTTTATCATTAGGTGTATTGTATTGATTCACACCATTTTAATCATGTCTCTTTAAGAATTGAGTCGACACCTATGGGCGTGTCTTTTTTCACCTATATAATCCGTGTAATGTTTGTCTTTTGTAAGCTATGATTAAGGAGCCGTTGCTCCGATACGCGTGAGCTTTTCCTTGCAATTTTGATGTTGGATTACAAATAAAGGTCTTCTTTTATCATATCCCTCCATCTGGTGCAGCGGGATTTTTTCTTTGGATTTCTGGATGTTTGGCTTGAACTTCCCTGCTCCCATATGTGTCACAGACGTGAGTGTAGCAGCCTGTCTACCAGTTTTGTTCAGTATGGTTGATCGAAAGTTGATCGTCTAGTGGCAGGCGCGGAGCTAGGGGGGGTCGGGGTAGGACAAGTGCCCCGGGGCGCCTGGTCCCCAAGGGCGCCCAGCTGAGCTTCGGGGTTTTTTTTTGGGGGGGGGGGGGTTGCGGGGGGGGGGGGGGTGAGGGGAGCAGCGCAGAGAAGAGGGAGAGCTGTGCGGACGGTGGGGAAGGGGGGCCATCTCCCCCCTCCTTCCCTCACCTTAGGTGCTCTCCCTCCCTCGCTGTCCCCTCCAATGTCCGGGTGGCTGCGGCTGGCAGCGGCGGGCGGAACTCACCTCCGTCTCGCTCCAGCACCGACCGGAAGTTCGGGTGCGCAGCCGCTGCTCTGGTCTGGACCAGACCAGAGTAGTGGCAGATCCATCCGGCGCTGCGACGAGACGGAGGTAAGTTCCGCCCGCCGCTGCCAGCCACCCGGACATTGGAGGAGAGAGCGAGGGAGGGAGAGCAGCTCTTCCTCTTCTCTGCTCCCCTCCTGCTGGGGAGAGGGACACCTGACCTGGCTACCTACTCTGGGCACATATACCCCTGCCTACATATATTGGGCAGATATACCCCTAACTACATATACTGGGCATATACCCCTGGCTACCTACTCTGGGCACATATACCCCTGGCTACCTACTCTGGGCACATATATCCCTGCCTACATATATTGGGCACATATACCCCTAACTACATATACTGGGCATATACCCCTGGCTACCTACTCTGGGCACATATACCCCTGGCTACCTACTCTGCGCACATATACCCCTGGCTACCTACTCTGGGCACATATACCCCTGCCTACATATATTGGGCACATATACCCCTAACTACATATACTGGGCATATACCCCTGGCTACCTACTCTGGGCACATATAACCCTGCCTACATATATTGGGCACATATACCCCTAACTACATATACTGGGCATATACCCCTGGCTACCTACTCTGGGCACATATACCCCTGGCTACCTACTCTGGGCACATATACCCCTGCCTACATATATTGGGCACATATACCCCTAACTACATATACTGGGCATATACCCCTGGCTACCTACTCTGGGCACATATACACCTGGCTACCTACTCTGGGCACATATACCCCTCCCTACATATATTGGGCACATATACCCCTAACTACATATACTGGGCATATACCCCTGGCTACCTACTCTGGGCACATATACCCCTGGCTACCTACTCTGGGCTGGGCACATAAACCCCTGCCTACATATACTGGGCACATATACCCCTAACTACATATACTGGGTACATATACCCCTGGCTACATATACTGAGCATATATACCCCTGGCTACATATACTGGGCACATATACCCCTGGCTACATATACTGGGCATATATACCCCTGGCTTCATATACTGGGCACATATACCCCTGACTATATATACTGGGCACATATTATACCCCTGGCTACATATACTGGGCACATATAACCCTGACTACATATACTGGGCACATATACCCCTGGCTACATATACTGGGCACATATACCCCTGACTATATATACTGGGCACATACAGTATACCTCTGGCTACATATACTGGGGACACATACCCCTGCCTACATATACTGGGCACATATACACCTGGCTACCTGTTCTGTGGACATCTCTACCCCTGGCTACCTGTTCTGGGGACATCTATACTGCTGGCCACCTATTCTGGGGACACCTATAGACCTGGGGCTACCTATTTTTGGGGAAGCACTGCTGTCAGATTGAGTGTATTTTGGGGAACTGCTGCCAGATGAGAGGTGTCTACCATATTAAGGGGGCATTCTGCCTATTTATGTGAAATGCTGTCTATTTATGTGCCTCATGACTGCTGAATTTGTCTTGTTGGGGGCCTCATGGTTACTGAATTTGTCTTGTTGGGGGCCTCATGATTTGTTGGGGGCCTCAAGATCGCTGAATTTGTCTTGTTAGGGGCCTCATGATTGCTGAATTTGTCTTGTTAGGGGCCTCATGATTGCTGAATTTGTCTTGTTGGGGGCCTCAGGATTGCTAAATTTGTCTTGTTGGGGGCCTCATGATTGCTGAGTTGGTCATGTTGGGGGCCTCATGTTTGCTCATGATTGCGGAATTTGTCTTGATGGGGGGGGGGGGGCCTCATGATTGCTGAATTTGTCTTGGAACATGCTGGAAGGTACATACTGAGGGAGGGTGGGTGAGCGTGAGCCTGCTAACCTCCATGTACATTTGAAGGGGCGTGACCAAATGTGAAACACCCATAACCACGCCCACATTTGGTCACGACCCTTAGGGGGCGCATTAATAGTCTTTGTCCCCGGGCGCTGAAAACCCTAGCTACGCCTCTGTCTAGTGGCCCACACACTACGGGAGATTTTCCATGCAATTTACCTTCGATCTGACTGATGTTGTGTCTCCTTGCTCTGAATACAAAAATGGATTCTGAGTTGATTGAATGATAAATGAACAATAGCCAATCCCTGTGCGAACGACTGATATCTTGCCTTTTGCTCGATCGATTAAGCTGGTTGAATCAACATGATATTAGCCACTTTTCATCGATTGGCATATTGGAACACACTAGATTCTCTCTCGATTCTACAAAATGATTGAATCGATTGGTCGATCGTACAGCCAAATCGTTAGATGTATGGCCACCTTTACAGGCAGAGGATCATCAGGACAGGCAGGCAATTTGCATTGTTTAAAAGGAAATAAACATGGAAGCCTCCATATCCCTTTCACTTCAAGTGTCCTTTAAAGAGTACCCGAGGCAGATCACATAATACATTATAGGACATAGAGGCATGTTATCTGCTCAATAACGTACCTCTGTGTCCTTCTGGTGCTGCCGCCAGTCCCCCCTGGGCTCTACTGTCCCCCCTAAATGAGCGACAGACTAACGACAATCTGATTGTTGCTAGCCTCCTGTTTACCTGCCAGCTGTTATTATTGCTCCCTCCCAGTATCACCTCACTCCCCCGCCTCCTCACCTCACTGCCCCGCCTCCTCCAATCGGCAGAAAAGCCATGACCCAGGAAGTACTTCTGGGTCACGGCCATCTGGGATTTGTCTGCCAGTGGTCGGAGGCTGCGGTAGATGAACAGGGCCATGGAGAGCGGCGTGGAGAGGTGCGGATGCATCCGGTAGGTAGCGTGGAGAGTATGTTTTGTTTTTGTTTGGGTTCTCCTTAAGTACCTCTGAATCTGGTAAAAGACAATTGTGGACCTGAACTGAGAACTTCCTCTCTGCTCTAAAAGATAAGCAACAGCATAATAACATTTAAAGAAAAACACCTCTTTGTTACAGCTGATAGAAATCCTGCAATAAATCTGAAGTGTGTCTACTTCCTGGTTTCAAAGAAACAGACATCAGGTTAACATCCTCTGTTTACAAATTAGCTGCTTTGTCAAGGCTGCCGAGATTCCTGAGCGGACAAAGTGGAGAGATCGAATTACACTCTTGATTAGTTGCAGATGAGGGGTAATTCATACAGGGTAGATTTCTCTATGTTTTCCTTCTGTCCTGTAAGAATTCAGGTCCATTTTAAGTCCTCCAAGGGGTAGATTCCCTTATAATAAGAAGCCTGATACTTCTCATCGTCTTCGGGGTCCCTCCTGTATCCTGTTGCTGGTGCTTTTCAGTCCCCAGCCTCCCAGAGGTTTCCCACAGCGATTCTGAGCAAGTTCTGACCCGCGCATATGCATTAAAAGAAACTGCTTGTCGCCACTGGGGGAAACTTCTGTGAGGCTATTGAAGGAGATTCTCAGAGAGGTGTGATAAGTAGCCATAAAGTTATTGGCAAATGAATGGAGGAGCTTAAAATGTGAAAATGAAAAAAAAACCTTAGTGGGGAAATGGCTAAAGCAAACCTGTAGGAAGAAAAACTCAAAAGTTAGATACTTACCGGTACCTCTGTAGAGGGAAGCCTCTGGATGCTCCAAAGCTTCTCTGATCCTTCCTGAGCCCACCACTGGTTGTCGAGACCCTCTTCTCCTTCGCTGTCATGCTCCCAACCACATACGAGCGCAGGTGCACAGACGGCCTGTGCAGTAGCACGGAGTAGCTCGTTCACAAGTGATGCCGTGCTACTGGCGTGGGCCATTTTGTCGAATAGGTACAGAGGGTCCCAACGCTGGAACTCTGAGCTCAAGAGGGGAATGGGGGAGGCCTCTGGACTATCCAGGCTTTCCTTTAGAGAGGTAGGTTGAGGTTTTTTTTTTTTATTCCTAGAAGCAGTGGCACTCAGCAGTCCTATATGGGTCAGATAAATGCATTCCACTACTATCAACCACTTGACTTTTTATTTATTTAGTTTCTGTTAATCCATTTGGCAGCTTTCCTGATTAATGAATAATGTTAAAGGGCTGCACAAGGGCAATCCCTGTGGTGTGCTCCAGCCTTGGCACAGCTCTGCAGAATATAAAACACAATGGCTTCTCTCTGCTTTTTCTCATTGGCTTGTAAAGGTACCCATACACTACGTTGATTTCCCACCGACGTACAGCAGATTCGATCACTGTGATCGAATCTGCTGTGACATCGTTAACGCACATGTTGACCGATCGACCGATTCAGTCAATCTGTCCAGGCGGAAAACTTTGCTCGATAGCCGGTCAGGAGCGTATCATTAGCGGCTTTTGATTCGCCGACGACCGACGCAGCAATACATCACCTTTCCACCAGCGAGAGTCCCCAGGTCCATGCTGTCCCTTTCCCGACTGGCCTTCTTCTCCATCTCCTCTTCACTTAGGCCCAGTGCACACCAAAAAACACTAGCAGATCAGCAAAACGCTAGCGGTTTTTGAAGTGTTTTTTCGTATTATTATGAAGCGTTTTGCTAGCGTTTTGCAGTTTTGTGTAGCGTTTTTTTGTGTAGCAGATTACAGATATTGTTACAGTAAAGCTGTTACTGAACAGCTACTGTAACAAAAACACCTCAAAAACCGCTCTGATCTGACGTTTTATCAATCATTTCGCGTTTTTCCTATGCTCAACATTGGAGGCAGAAACGCCTCCGTAATCCAAAAAATGCTGCAGCCCGAGAGTTTGCGTTTCAGCTAAAACTGACTTGCTCTGGTGTGCACCAGCCCATTGAAATACATTACCCAAGCGTTTCCTCAGCCGCAAGCGTTCCTAAAAACGCGACCGAACCGCTCTGGTGTGCACTAGGCCTCTCTGTCCCGTCCTTTCAGAAGGGGAAATTCAAACAGTAGAGCGCCCTCTACTGTTTGAACTTCCGCTCGGGACAGGAAGTGAAGAGAAGATGGAGAAGAAGAGAAAGGGACAGCATGGACCCGGCGACTCGCAACGGCGGACAGGTGATGTATTGCTGCTGGCCGGGGGAGGAGAGGTTGCGGCATCTGAAATCGATTTAAAATCTGTGTGCAGTGTACGGGAAGCTATTAGATACCTCTCTGATCTGGTTAGATCAGAGAGGGATCTATCTGTTGGTCGATCTGGTGGCAATCGACCAGTGTATGACAGCCTAAAACAACAATAAAACATTTGTACAGCGCTTTTCTCCCATAGGACCCAAAGCTCAAAATTTTGTCTCAGATCAGTATATAGTGATGTGTACAGGGGAAATGTTATGTGATCATAAATGCCAGACTAAACCGGAAGCTTTTCAGTTTTTATTTAAAGGGAGCTCTTGAAAATAGAAAGTTTCATACATACCTGCGGCTTCCTCCAGCCCCATGTGCTCCGATCGCTCCCACGCCGCCGTCCTCAGCCTTCTGCAGCGCTGGTACTGGGTCCCCACACTCCCGTTAGTCGGGTCCAGTCAACGCAGGAGAAATGCGCTCTTTGCGTATCTTTTCAGCAGCTGCTGGAGAGATACATAGAGGGCGCACTTCTCTTACGTCAGACTGGCTTCAACTGACAGAAGTGCGGGCTGCTACATGCAACATTTTCTTGCAATTCTAGAGCAATCGCGCTTACAACGCTAAAAAAAGCGCTAATCGGGATTGCTCAAAAATCACGAGAGTTGACAGTGATTTTACCACATTAATCGCGGTCAAATCACCAGCGTAAAACGCCACCGCTAATTGCTAGTGTTTTGTGTTTACAAGTGAGAACGAGCCCTTAGGACTGAGCTCCAGCATATGCTTTATTTACGTTTTTCAGGGGAGTGGGGAGCAGAGGCAAAAGTACACCTAATAGGTACATTTATTTGCAGTCTTGAGAAGTGATGAACTTTCCAGCGATCTTGAGGTTAGGTGTAAGCACTTGTAGATGAACAGCGTGTAAGATTTTGGCTGTAGCGGAGTTTTCAAGTGGGGTCAATTACTGACTACTCTTCTTGGAACAATGCAACGTATGTGTGACTTTGTGGTAGGAACGTCAGTGCTGCCCCAGATTTCAGGTCCTCTCAGAACTGTGCATGTGATAAGACGAGATATCTGGGTAGAGGAGGAAACAATACCTGGAAACTCAATGCAAGGGAGGGACCATAAAGAGGAACTGTAACCAAGAATTAAACTTTATTATTCCAATCAGTAGCAGATACCCCCTTTCCCACCAGACATCTTTACCTTTTCTCGAATGGTGGTCTGTATAGCTTCTGTTGTGGTGAAACCCCTCCCAAAGTGTGATGTCGTGACCTTGATCCTGACAGTTTGCTGTCTGTGAATCTCGTTGCATTGTGGAAAGTAACAGCTTTTTTTGAACTGCCAAGCAAGCAGTATCTCCCTCTGTGCATAGAACTTTCAGTAATGAACATTCAGTACAGATCACCTGGCAGAACTAAAGCTGTCACATATTAAATAATCTATAAATAAATATTGTAAAAAAAATAAGCAATTTATTTCATTGTTATTTTCACTACAGTTCCTCATTAAATTGCACATGTTGTTTTATTGGCGACAGAAGATGTAAAAAAGGTTTAGACAAGTGAACAAACAAATGTAATGATTTTGGCGTTAAAAAAGGGTGTAAAAATATGAATTGTGCCTTCATGCACCCCGTAGCCATAGCAACAGATGCAGCAGAGCGACGTACCTGTATAGTGCTTGGCTTTCGAGCTGTCACCGAGGAGTCGGGTCCTGAGATCTTCGGGCGATAAGCATTGAGTGTGTGTGTGTGTGTGCGCACCTTTAGGCCAGTTTTGGATGGAACAAATTAACTTTTTAGTATGTTTTTGGGTTGTTGGAGAAAATGAGAGGAATCACCTGCAAAGACAGGGAGAGCATACAAACTCCATGCAGATAGTGCATGAGATTTAATTCTGAACTCTAGTGCGCTAAGCAGGGGCATAACTAGAAATCACTGGGCCCCCCTGCGAGACTTTGGATGGGGGGCCCCAGACTCCTCTCAAGCATCACTACAGTACAAAGCACTTGGGGAAGGGTAGAACAGTGCTGTACACAAGACCCTGCTGAACACTGAATAAGGACTGTCTACAAATCTTTGTCTGCAAAACTTTTTCTGAGTGGCTGAGCATATGCAGTCATTAGAACAATTGTGCAGAGAACAGAAAGCTTTTTCTCTCAGCGCCCTTAGTTGTCAGTCTCTCAGGAAAAGAAACTTCTCCCCCCACGGGGCACCTTGTGGCTTCTGGGCCCCCTGTGATGCATCCCTTGCAGGGTCTATTGTTACGCCCCTGGCGCTAAGGCAAGAGTGCCGTCAAAGATGGGCAATGTGCCGATTTTCAGTTGTTTTCAAGCGCAAATCTATTGCAGATCTTTGTACAGTGCATGGAGGGATTCGATCAGATAGATCCCTCTCTGATCAGGTTATGATTATAATCAAATGGCCCCATTAAGTAGTGTAGGGCCATCATAACACTCTAGGGGCTTGATTCACTAAACCGTGATAACTCAAATATCACACCTTATCAAAGATATCACACCCTATCAAAGTTAACATGCTTTATCAGAGTAGCATAGCGAGCGCTTTGATCTTATGCCTGCTAATTGGCAATGGCACCCGTCCTGCCCTGAGCCCCTGCGGTTCGTAGCGCTCGCTATGCTACTCTGATAAGGCGTGTTAACTTTGATAAGGTGTGATATCTTTGATAAGGTGTGATATTTGAGTTATCACAGTTCAGTGAATCAAGTCCTAGGTGTGTACACACGTAACGACTGATATCGCCCGTCTTTGATCGGGACCCAATCACCTTGTAGACATCATTGGGCTGGCCTGTACAGAAGCGTGTCAGCAGTGTAGCTGACAATGTGTTCTGTTGCTATGTGGGGGGCGAAGGAACAACAGAGTGGTGGTTACGTGATGTCACGTGGTGGGCGGGGGCGGTGTAGCAGCGTCTTCAAAGAGTTTGGCCACCACTCATCCAAGTTGATTCGCCGAGTGGATCGCTTGCTGAGCGTCCGTCGCTGGTCGTAGGCCTCTGTACTCCCGCCTGACTGTCGCCTGAGGTGGTCGTTATTGGTTACCTAGGCCTACTTTAATCAGGCATGTGTACAAGGCTTTAATAGGCAGATCTACAGCATTTTACCATCCAAACCAGTCTACTTTCTTACTGCTTTGTGTGTAATAAAGAAATTATCCTTCCTGTACCCTCTCCAGTGTATTTATAGACAAAGTGCAATAAAAGAGCATGGGACTGGTTTCTTATTGCAGGCAGGGCACTAATGGCACACGTGGCTTGTATAAACACAGTGGGAAGGGTTAAATGCTTTATTAGACACTGAGCAAGGAGTGCTTTATATGTATACATATGTATAGCAATGCTTTATATGTATTGGAAATACAACTGATTTGCAATGCACAAAACTTGCTAGCTATTGCCAAATTTTCTGTCATATGCATAAGAAAAAAATGGGATGGTGAGCAAGGGCTGTAATATTTCACAAATGTACAAAAGCTAATTTATGTTTATTAAATTATACATGAATAGTCCATACATTATACCGATCAATAATTAAAAAGTATCTTGTGGCAGATGGGAAGTTTGCTGTGTCGGTACACCTGCCAAACAGTAACGCAGGTGTCCTATGGCGAGTTCAGGGTGGAGAGAAACCTCCCATGGAACAGAAAGGCAAAGACTCACTTGATGTTTATTTTTAGAATTGATACAGATTGTAAAAGTGGGTCCTCCCTATCCCTTTGACTTTTTGGATTTTAAGTAGGAGGTGTAAGAAAAGTTACCCAAGGAATTACAAGCTTGTGGTAAGCAAGCATTCTCAGCCATGTCACTTTTGATATTAGCTTTTTCTATTATTGTGAAGCAGAATTCATCAAATTTTGCTTTGTTTACCCCACTAATGTGGAAAAGGGCTCCTTGTGAACAGCTGCTGAACACGAGTCAGTTGGTCCTAAAAGATATGCAAGTGCCAATGGGAAGAGATAGATGATAACCTCCATCACCATGATAAAAAGGGAGCCAAGTTCAGCTCGCTGTACCTGAAGCGGCAGAGATGGGTGCGTTTTGGCTTACAGTGTGTCAATGCAATTGATCCCGGACGGGCCCCCAATTGAATTGAAAAAATCCGTACTGATGAGGTTAAATCTCTGCTCGGCACAGCATATATAGAAAGTTCACATTATTGGAAGAGGATTTATGAACAATTCTAAAATCTGATCAATTTGCTAAATTGGAAACAATGGATTGAGAGTAATCCTTTGTAAACCAAAAAAATAAACAAGGTGAAAAATTAGATCACAAATTAATTAAAGAGGAACTGTAATGAAAATAATGTAATTAAATTCTTATTTTTTTACATATTATTTACTACATTCTTTTATATCACTATGGTCTCTTTAATGTTGGAAACATTCAGGCCCCTTTCACACATATTGCATTTTTGAATGTCGGGATAGTCTTCCCCCGCCGCAGCTTGTTGCAGTGACTAGTAGTCTCTATGAGACAGGGCACAGTACCCATGTTGCAATACGATGCGATAGAAGGGCTTGGAATGACGCAGAAGCGAAGGCAGACTCTGCAAAGCGTTGGTGAGTGGTACTGCTTGCTGCACTATTGCATTACAGTCCATGGCACCGCAACCATTGCGCATGTGCCAATACGGAATAGTGCATTTTTCCTGTGGTGGGAAAATTGCAACACATGTGTGAAACTAGCCATAGTTAACAACTGAGCTTTGTTAATAAGATTGTGTTTAAACAAAATAATAGTCTACATCAGTGGTACAATTTCCAACTTGATCAGAGCAGCTCTGATCATAAAAATCTGTTGGGTGAGTTGTCAAACTAGCAATATATAAGATTTTTTTTTTGTAACCCATGAGTCAAACTTATGACCTCATGCTTCACAGTCAGGAGCAATACCTCTGGACCATGTGATTGTTTTTAAACTACAGTGTTTTTAAACTAATGTGAGCAACACCTCATTCATTATATGTGTATATATATTCGTATATATCTATACAATTGAATCTGATTGCAATAAAAAAAATTGTTCATAAAAATTGTACCGTTAAATGTTAATAATAAAATTTGGTAGTCATATTACCTTCCCCTTTCACTGCAGAGCAAACATTTTCAAAAGCAATTATGTTTACCATGCTTGATGCTAGTTCTATCTCTATGCAAAAAAACGAAAGTGCTTACTATATTCTTTCCCTCCTAGAAACAGCACTGTCATATTTAGCTTGCTTTGTAAACACATGTGGACACAGCATCGATCGTATTTCAGCAGCTTCTCCCATCTCAGCCTTGTGTCACACTGAACTACTCTCAACCAATCAGTGAAGAGCAGAAATGTGGAAGGGGAGATAACAAGCTTCCCTCTCCCCGGCAATGTATCAGAATAGAGCCAGGCTGACTGAGATAGGATTCATCACATCAGAAACATTTATGATTATATTGGAATGCTTGCGAGCAGGGTCGGGACGTAGACTGCATAATAAACACAGAGCAGTGGGTAAATGGAATTTCAGTTTGTGGCTGACAATCCCGCTTTAAATAGTCCATGCAATTAGTGACAGGAAGCAGCTGGTGGGATGCTTCTGTACCAAGTGCTCCTGAACCACCCACAGGTCATAACGGGAACTGCAAGTTCTTGTACACAGAGAAAAGCCACCTGCTGGTGGATGTCAAAAGCAGGGCTGTGGAGTCGGTCCAAAAATCCTCCGACTCCTCAGTTTAGGATTCCTCCGACTCCGACTCCTCGACTCCGACTCCTCTAATTTGCATATTACAATTTTGTTGATTAAAGAGAACCCGAGGTGTGTTTAAAGAATGTTATCTGCATACAGAGGCTGGATCTGCCTATACAGCCCAGCCTCTGTTGCTATCCCAAACCCCACTAAGGTCCCCCTGCACTCTGCAATCCCTCATAAATCACAGCAGTGCTGTGAGGCTGTGTTTACATCTGTAGTGTCAGTCTCAGCTGCTCCCCCGCCTCCTGCATAGCTCCAGTCCCTGCCCCTGTCCCTTCCCTCCAATCAGCATGGAGGGAAGGGATGCAGGCGGGGACTGGAGTTCTGCAGGAGGCGGGGAGAGCAGCAGACTGACACTATAGAGATAAACACAGCCAGCTCTGACAAGCTGTTTGTCAGCAGCATGGCTGTGATTTATGAGGGATTGCAGAGTGCAGGGGGACTTTAGGGGGGTTTGGGATAGCAACAGAAGCTGGACTGTATAGGCAGATCCAGCCTCTGTATGCAGATAATATTCTTCAAACCCACCTCGGGTTCTCTTTAACAGTATGTAAGGTGAAATTCGTCTCTAAAGCTAAGTACTCACGGGGGGACAATTGTAGCTGTCGCTAGCACACGGGAGCGTGTGCGCGACAGCTCGGCGACAGCTCGGCGCCAAGTCCCTCTGCATCCACACGGCAGCAGAGGGATTAGCGATGCGGCGGAAGCTGTCGCCGAGGTTCCTCCCCCCCGCCGGAAGCTCCGTGTGTGGGTAGCTGTCGCTAGCCCGCATACACATGCGGGACTAGCGACAGTTCCGGCGAGGTTGCGGCGACAGCTGTAGCCGGCGATTGAACATGTCAATAGCCTGGCGACAGCTCCGACGGGCGACGGTTCGGGGCGCGCACGTCATACACACGGGCGAACCGTCGCCGCAACATGCACGTGCCACGTGGTTGCGGCGACGGCCGTACCCCGTGTGTATGAGCCTTTAACTGCCAACGCTTAGGAATTTTACAAGACCACTGAAGTGAGAAGGATATGTAGACTACTATATTTATTCCCTTTAGACTAAAACTAGTCCTTGGTAAAAGTACTTGTAAAAGGTACAGACCGGAACAAAGAACATCTATCAGGCCCTAGGCAATGTAACTGTGGGTACATGTAAGAATGATGTGCAGGTACTCTGCAGGGGAATGAGGAGATTCTTCCTCTATTACACATTCTCCATGCACAATCTGAACAAGGTTTATGGGTGATAGACGTGTTGTCTCTGTGTTCAATGTGCACAACATTCTCAGTGGATTCCCTGCAGCTCTGTGGGGAGTGCATATGTAGAGTATAGTACTACTGTGTAACAAAGTAAACCTGAAACAGATGAAATTAAAGTTTTATACATACCTGGGGCTTTCTCCAGCCCCCTTCAGGCTAATCAGTCCCTCGCTGTCCTCCTCCGCCACCTGGATCTTCTGCTATGAGTCTAGGTACTTGAGCCAGTCTGGTGTAGTGCGCATGCACACACTCCGCCGGGAGCATACTACACCTGCGCAGCACTATTGTGCAGGTGCAAACCTCTCCTGGCTGTGGAAGCGGCACGTAGCCAGACTGCTCTGACTGGCTGAATTACCTGGACTCATAGCAGAAGATCCAGGTGGCGGAGGAGGACAGTGAGGGACCGAATGGCCTGAAGGGGGCTGAAGGAAGCCCCAGGTATGTATAAAGCGTTTCTTTTAATGCGCCTCAGGTACCCTTTAATTCCTAGTCACCAAACCAAATTTTAACAACATATCAATTTATTTGATTTCATGAGCAAAGAATGTACGTTTGCATAAACCAGCATCAATGCAGAATTATTTCCATCTCATTGACCATCTCTATTAGTGACACGGCTACACATCAGGCTTTATATTTACAGCATAGATGTTATTTCGTATATATAAGAGATTCCTGTGTACACATCATATATACTGTACAGTCACAATCAGATATGTATATCTGACTTTAAAAATACGGGGACTGCTTTATTGAAGCAGCACAAGTAACTAATTTTGATTGGTTTATTCCATTTTTGTGAACTGAAAACAGCTTTTACTGTATATAAACTGTATATATACATTACTTTTAATGACTATTATCTGAGAAATAGAACATTTTATCATATTTTCTATTTTAATTACAGTTACAAATTCATTAGGAGTCGGAGTCGGTGCATTTTTTCCCGACTCCGACTCCAGGCACCCAAAATTGCTCCGTCTCCGACTCCACAGCCCTGGTCAAAAGTCCAGGATTGTCCGACTCCATACTACCACCAACAGGCAGGAAATCATAGTACATCATTCCTGACACTTGCACATTCTAGCTAAATAGTTCCATCAATTCGGTTACATTTTATTATTCCTTTTTTTTTTTTTTAGTAGCAGCATTCCAGGTCATGTTATTAAGTCACTTTTTTGCTTAATAAGCCCCATCCTTTAATTTTTCATCAAGTAGCTGAAATGATTAACATTTCTGCAACTACTATACACAACCTGAATTATCGCAGATACCTTCTGTTTTAAGAAGGCAAACTTTTTGCATAGTATCTTGAGTAAGAGGGCATTTTGGTCCCTTTTATCTCCTTAAACACTCCTAGGAGTTCTGGTTCACCATGAGCTTGCTGGGTAGTCTGTAACTCTGGGTGCATCAAGTCCTACCTTATAGAGCCACATTAAGGCCTCTTTTCCATGAACTGTTGAGCTGTGTGCTCAGCAAGCAGTTGCCAGGCAGCAGTGAGCAGTTACCAGGCAGCAGTGAGCAGTTGGGAGAGTTTGAGAGGCATTTCACTGCCTAGAAACAGTTCGTGGAAAAGAGGCCCAATACATGCCATGGCCTGATGAGGATCAACAACTAATCCAAAACAGTCTGTATGCATGTTGGATTAGTGTGTCTCTGTACAATTAACAAGCTGACACATCATTGCATTCCATCGGATCTGGAGGCGTGGTTAGCTTACAGGGACAACAAAGGATAATTGATATACTCAGCAGTGATGCATGGTGGGAGACATCATATGCTCACTCCAATTTGAATTATCAAAGATACCTTTGTTTTTAAGAAGGCAAACTTTTGTTTTGCAACTACTACAAAATGGAAATATAGAAAAGCATAATCTGAGAATATAATCCTGCAGCTTCCCCACCCAGCCCAGGGATTTCAGGCTATTACATACTCCAGAGGGCTGTCTGATCATTAAGCCAGGTGGAATCCCATTATCAGACAATTACACACTGCAATCATGTGCCCTGACTTGCTGGCGCCATCTCATTATAGCTACTGGAATGTTCCTCTTCCCCGTGGAGGTGAATGCAAAACACTTTTCCCTGAAATGTGCCATCAGCCTTATTTCCTGACATAAAAATGACACATCTCCATGGAGACATCACACACACAGAATAAAGCAAACCTAAACAGGAAATAAAATGATGACATAAACAATGGTATCTACAGTCTTACTTCTAAATAGGATTTTTTATTTTTTAAGAATCCAGGACCCTTATTTAACCCTCCTGGCGGTCTATTAAAAACCGCCAGGGGGCAGCGCAGCAGTTTTTGTTTTTTTTTAATCATGTAGCGAGCCTAGGGCTCGCTACATGATAGCCGCTGTGCAGCGGCATCCTCCCACCCTCTTCGATCGCCTCTGGCGATCAAGCCCGTCCGGAAATCCAGTTCTGAACGGGATTTCCATTAGGGCTTCCCCCGTCTCCATGGTGATGGGTGGGATGACGTCACCGCCGTCATCGATGTCGTAATGTCAAAGGGAGTCCCGATCCACCCCTCAGCTCTGCCTGGCACTGATTGGCCAGGCAGCGCATGGGGTCGGAGGGGGGGCCGCGGGTAGCAGCGTATCGTCGCGCGGCGGCGATCGATGTGAACACGCAGCTAGCAAGGTGCTAGCTGCGTGTAGCGGAAAAAAATTATGCAAATCGGCCCAGCAGGGCCTGAGAAATCCTCCTGCGCGGCTTACCCCGAACGTATACCGCCAGGAGGGTTAATTCACCTTTTTCCCCCGAAGTATTCTCCTAGAATATAATTTGTCATCTTCTGTTTAAAATAACTTTTTAGCACTCTGCAATTGAAAAAAGTACTAAAAATAGGTGAGAAAGTACTGTCAAAATGTACTGTCAAAATGATTCTGAGTATTTTCTTACTTGCTGGTAGTTTGAAGGGCATTGAAATTATCACCTAGGAGAAAACGTGGGAGAAAAAGTTAACTGTATATTGGATTCACAGTTTTATTTTGTGCTTAAAAGCTGAAAAATTAGATTTAATGTTTTTATTGTCTCAGCTGAATGACACAGTCTTTTAGTGTTACAGGGCCACACTCTATGGGCTGGTGCACACCAAAACCCGCTAGCAGATCCGCAAAATGCTAGCAGATTTTTAAACGCTTTTTTTTATTTTTATGAGGCGTTTTGCTAGCGTTTTGCGGATTGCTGCTGCGGTTTTCAGTATAGTAG
The DNA here is from genome assembly GCF_040937935.1 of Hyperolius riggenbachi. Taxonomy (NCBI): domain Eukaryota; kingdom Metazoa; phylum Chordata; class Amphibia; order Anura; family Hyperoliidae; genus Hyperolius; species Hyperolius riggenbachi. Next base: position 42,740,682 of record NC_090654.1, read on the forward strand.
ATTTCATATATTGTTACAGTAAAGCTGTTACTGAACAGCTTCTGTAACAAAAACGCCTGCAAAACCGCTCTGAAGTGCCGTTTTTCAGAGCGGTTTGCGTTTTTCCTATACTTAACATTGAGGCAGAAACGCACCCGCAATCCAAAAAATGCCTCACCCAGGCATTTTTCGTTTCTGCAAAACGCCCCCCGCTCTGGTGTGCACCACCCCATTGAGATACATTGACCAAGCAGATCCGCAGCCGCAAGCGGATCTGAAAACGCCCAAAAAGCCGCTCGGTGTGCACCAGCCCTATGAACTTCGCTTCTTCAATCTATTCCCTGAACTCGAATGTTGTTATTTGGCATGGAAGAGTTAGCATTATGGCTTGTAATTGGTTATCAGTGAGAGTTATGCTGCGGTCCAGCTAGGATTCGAGAGAAACTGTCATTTGCATTCCTAAATTCTTAACCATAAGGGTAAGGACTCATTGGGGCATTTTTGGCAGCGTTTTTTAATCACAGACAAACGCTGGCGATTCCGAAAAATGCTTTGCCAATGAAAGTGAGAGGGGTGAACCCATTAGTGCAATTAGGGGTAATCACAATTGCAGGATATGCAGCATTTTGAGGGCTCAATGCAAAGTATTTAAGCTCTGCATAAATCGCTTATCAAAGGGATTTTGCAGTGCTTTGGAAGGCAGAGTGATTACCTTTTAATAAAACTTTATTATACTTACTGGGTCTCTGTATTTCCTCCTGTCTGTAGCCCCGCCCCTAAAGGAAGAGGTCACCGACGCTTCTCTGATGGGTCATAGAGAAGCACCCATGACCTCTTCCTTTAGGGAGCGGGCTACGGACGGAAGAAGGAGGCCTGGTAAGTATAATAAAGTTTTATTGAAAAAAAAAAAACCCGCGAATCACAAATTGGAAGTACTGTACAGGTTGCTACACAGCTCTTCCAAGCGTCTGGGAATTGTGATCGCAAACACGTTGCAGCGATTCCTAGTGGGTTCCAGGCCTTATGCTGGGAATAAACAATGAGTTTTTTCAGCAGATTTACTGGCCAATCGATTTTCCGAATTTTTTGTAATCGATTTCCATTCATTTCTTTGAAAAAAATCGGTTCAGAAAATGGCTGAAATCAGATCGGACCTGTTGGAAATTATCTATCTAGCCAACTATCAGCCAAAAAACCTCACGGTGTATTCCCAGCATTAGGCCGGTTTTACACCTAAGATTAGTGGTGCGATGCAGTGCAAGTGGGAGGAGTTAAACGGACACCTGAACTGAGAGAGATATGGAGGCTGCCATTAGGGATGGTCAATGAGATGCAAGTAATTTGGAGCACCATGCAAATTTTGTATGAAAATTTATGCAGCTTGAAAATGAACCAATGAAATCCTGCTGAGGTGAAATTTGATTGGTCAATTTCCAAGCTGCATACATTTGCATAATCCTGCATTAACTTGAAATTGACCATCCTTAATGGCAAATATTCTTCTCAGTTCAGGTGTCCTTTAGCTCCACCCACAAGTCTGCTTTAGGTCGTGTGTTCTTTACTAATAAATGCAGGCAGTTTCTAGGCTAAATTGCACGCAGTGTGAGGGTGTAAAAATTGCAACCCTTCCCCCCAACCCCCGTGGACTTGCGAACCCTCACTCTTTAGGGAGAGTCACACAGCCACAGATCACAAGTAGATCTGCCTACCTACTAGTGACCAGCAGGGACCAGGAAACCACACAGGCGAAGAGAGCCCAGAAAGCCGACTCCTCCATGGGCGCCACGCACTGACAGCCTGCACTACCACTACAGGTCATCGGGTGTCATCACATGTTGTTGACATGATGATGACCGGACGTCTGACGCAGGCAGCCCAGGAGGAGTCAAGGAAGGTGATCGAGCTGGTAATCTTCTTTCTTCTTCCATTTGGCTGCACTGCATGACACCAACTTCATAGTGGTTATGTCCTTCTTTACTTGCCGCCGGTCTGTGCCCAGGGATGTTGCCCAGCCCACACTGCCCCCAAAAAAGGCCCTAAATACCGTATATTCCAGCATATAAAATGACTGGGCGTATAAGACTACCACCCCCCCCCCCCCCCCCCAACTTTTCCAGTTAAAATATAGAGTTTGGGATATACTCGCCGTATAAGACTACCTCTCTTCCAACGCACACCAAATAAAAATGTTAAAAAACATCACATACTGGTGCTATGTATAAACAGATACTGGTGCTGTACTGTATCAACTGTCACAGTATAGAGGCGATTGACTGGTTGAATTGGTCAACTCTCCCTAAGTGGATTGGTCAGCTCTCCCTGTCTCCCTGTTTATCAGAGCGGTATGGAAGAATAGATTGCGCTGTGCCCATAAAACACGCCTCTTTCACCTTCTGGCCCGCACTTGTATCCTATTTACCTCCGTCTCTGACTCTCAGATCTCACACATGTGCGCCTGGGCCGCTTCACTACAGTCCTCAGCAGCGAGATCTGAGAGGCGGTAACAGGATAGGATGTATCACCCTGCGTATAAGACGACCTCTGACCTTTTCAGAAGATTTTCAAGGGTTAAAAGTAGTCTTATGCGCCAGAATATACAGTAGATACTTTGCAAATTTTGCAGTCTTAAATGCCTTTACACGTTCTGTGTACCACTGAAATCTACTGATAGTAGTTTGTCTCTATCCTGAGCCTGCTGATCATTCTGAGACGCAGTTGTCACTATTAGCATCCTGAAACGTATGATTTTCATCCTAGGCTCGCTTACTATTTAAATCTTTAACAGGTTTTCTCTATAGAGACGCTGCCATTAGTCATAGCTAGACAAACCTGATTTTCCATTCTTGTACTATCACGGTGACGTTTTGTTAGAGAGACATAGAGACTGAGTTGTTTAGAGTCTTTATTTTGGTCTTATTGCCTCTTTGAGGCGAGTGTAAGAAAAAAAAAAATTCTCAGTGATAATAAAAAGCAATTTTCTTGTGATTTTTCAGAGATTGCGTTTTGCAAGTTTCTCTGGCTGCTAGGAGCACTTGGAAAAGCATGCAGAAGAAATGCAGCATGCAGGATGTTTGCGTATAAAAGCATACGTAGCTCCCAACTGTCCCTCTTTCGGAGGGACAGTCCCTCTTTTGGAACTAATTCCCTCTGCTCCTCTTTCTCCTTCATTTGTCCCGCTTTCAGCACTCATGTACAGATCTATGTTAGTATATGGGTTTACCTACTGAATCATGTGTTTAAAGTGGACCTGAACTCTTGCACAGGACAAAAGGAGTAGCAGTAGGGTATTGTACGTTGACAGGACAAAAGGAAAACAGAGAGAAATGTACCCTGTATGTATTTATGGTGGGTACACACAATACGTTTTTTTTTCCCTTATCTTCTGCTCATTTTTCTTATCTTTTTCCATTCACCTCTATGAGGCCTAGTGCACACCGGAGCGTTTCCGCTGCTGTTTGCGATCTACTTGCGGGTGCGGATCCGCTAGGGTAATGTATTTCAATGGGCTGGTGCACACCAGAGCGGGGGGCGTTTTGCAGAAACGCATACTCCCGGGCTGCTGCAGATTTTGGATTGCGGATGCGTTTCTGCCTCAATGTTAAGTATAGGAAAACCGCAAACCGCTCTGAAAAACGGCACTTCAGAGCGGTTTGCCAGGCGTTTTTCGTTACAGTAGCTGTTCAGTAACAGCTTTACTGTAACAATACATGAAATCTACTATACCAAAACCGCTACACAAAACCGCAAAACGCTAGCTGAAACGCTGCAGAAGAATAAGAAAAAGCGTTTCAAAATCTGCTAGCATTTTGCGGATCTGCTAGCGGTTTTTGGTGTGCACCAGGCCACAGAAATCGAGCCGTAAAACGATCGAGAGTAATATCGGACGTCATGTTTATCAATCGAACGCATCTATCGAGCGGAACAAATGTAACGTGTGTACCTAGCATTTGCAAGTTTAGCGTGTCTAATCCCCCTTTATCTGAGTCTAATCACAAGTTGTAATTTGATCGCTCCCTTGTCACATGACTGCCTTGGCAGATAAGGCAGATAAGCTCATTTGAAAGTACAGGATATTAACATTGTTAACTTAACAATATGTCTGCTTCCATGAAAGCAGGAAGTAGACACACTGCAGATTTATTGCAGGATTTGTATCAGCTGTAACAAAGGTTTTTTTTTAAAAAAAAGGTTTTTATGCTGTTGCTTATCTTTTGGAGCAGAGAGGAAGTTCTGAGTTCAAGTCTGCTTTAATAGACATTATTTCTATAATTTAATTGATACTAGCAGACCCGCGGCGTAGCATACGGCGCATAAGAGGGTAGCGGGCTGGAAGGGGGTATTGGGCACAGTGGCGGGGAGGGAGGTCGGACCCCCCCTCACCCTGCCTCCCTCACCCGGTCCCCCATTTGCACTCCCCCTCCAGCTTAAGCTCAGCAGCAGACGCCGCCGCTATTAGTAAGAGGCAGCGGGCGGGGATGACTCACCTCTTCCGCGTTCCAGCGTGTGTTCCACTGTCCTCACTTCCTGCAATGCCGCCCGCTGTATTGTAAGTGGACGGCATTGCAGGAAGTGAGGACAGTGGAACGCACGCCGGAACGCGGAAGAGGTGAGTCATCCCCACCCACTGCCTCTTACTAATAGCGGTGGCTGCTGCTGAACTTAAGCTAGAGGGGGAGCGCAGATGGGGGACCGAGGTGAGGGAGGGGGGTCCTCGATGTGCCCAATATCCCCTTTCTGCCCGCTACCCCCTACAGCTCGGCAGAAAGTCTAGGACCGCCCCTGGGGGCAGGGCGCTACTTCTTCTTCTTGCTTGAAGGTTGAAGCATGTAACCTATTATGTATATATATAGATATAGATATTTCTTACTTTTGTATCTGAATTCTTTCTGGTATCAGTGACTAGGGGTGTGGCGGGGGTGTGATTAGGATGTGGCGGGGGTGTGGTATGGGTGGGGTTAGAGGTGTGGCAGAGCCAATAGCATTGCACAGCAGCACAACAATGCGGGTCAATAGATTTTCAATAGATTCTGTGCTGGAATCTAATGAAAGTCTATATGTAGAGTGTAGAAGGAAGGGATCGATCCATAAACTCCAGTAATGAGAATAACATGCGTAGAGTATTAAGGTGCGTACAACAAGTCCAACTTTACCCCTGATTGTCATTTAAACTGGTCGTTTGAATGACTTGAAGTGCAAACAACAAGTCGTTCAGACGTCATGTACACACTAACCAACAAAGCAGCTGATATCCTAATTTATGTTTGAACGTCTATAAGTTGGACTAACGACTAGAAGTCGGATTGGGCAAACCAGCTGTAATCAGTCACTTGACTGCGCGTACACACGTCCAACTTGTCGTTCAAATGATAAGTTGGGCGGAAAATTGGGGCAAGTGTACATATCTTTAGTGCAGTAGAGAGTAATACATCGCATGTAATATCCTCTATAATAAAACCCCTGTGTCTCTGCGTCCCGTTTGTTTGTGTCCCTGTGTTTGCGCTGCTGCGCATGTGCCGCAGGGACACCCTTTGGACAGGGAGCAGGACAGCCAGGGGGCGGCCTGGCGGACGTGTGCGGGTGTGCACGGCAGGTGGGGGAGCGACCTAGCCCGTAAGGTCACTAATATTAATATATTAATTCACACTCTTCTCACCGTGCATAAGACTTTACGCACATTATTCTTATTACCTCAGTTTGATGAATATACCCCTTGATGGCAATCTATTAATGTGTTGCTACCAAAGAAGCACTACTGAACACAGGCCGTACAATAGACCGATTTAACCAAGAATGTAACTAGAAATAACTGGCCCCCCTGCAAAACTTTGGATTGGGCCCCCCCCCCATCCTCTCCTCCCTCCTCAAAACAGAAATTGGAAAGGCAAGCCAGGCAGGATATTAAAAAACAAAACATACTTCTGGTATAGGTAGTCTGGTATAGATTTCCCCGTATAGGCAGCCAGGTATAGGTGCTCCCAGTATAGGTTAGCCAGGTATAGGTGCCCCCAGTATAGGTTAGCCAGGTATAGGTGCTCCCATTATAGGTTAGCCAGGTATAGGTGTCCCCACCCAGTATAGGTTAGTCAGGTATAGGTGCCCCCAGTATAGGTTAGCCAGGTATAGGTGCCCCCAGTATAGGTTAGTCAGGTATAGGTGCCCCCAGTATAGGTTAGCCAGGTATAGGTGCCCCCAGTATAGGTAGCCTAGAGGGGGAGCAGCGGGCACACACAACCGCGGGGAAGGGGGGCCCGAATCCCCCTCCCTCACTTTGGGCCTCCTTTTAGCGCTACACCCTCCAGAAATTAGAGCAGCAGTTAGGCAGGTAGACTCACCTCTTCCGTGTTCCATGTGCTGGAGCACAACACGCTGCCATTCTTCTCTGTCTCCGCCACTCCTAGCTTTATCATCATCCATTCTGCCTGACAGGCTCAATATTGGAGAATAAAGATTGCAAAGCTTAGGAGAACGCATGGAGAAGCATCATGTGGTCAGTTTGATCAGCTGATAGATTTGTGAGGTTTTGATTTGTTGTGATGACTCCCTGGTTTAACACATGATCACTAGTGGCTGGATAGTGTACTGGTTAAGGGCACCGCCTTTGACCTGGGAGATCAGGGTTCAAATCCTGGCTAGGGTCAGTACCTATTCAGTAAGGAGTTCAAGGCAAGACTCATTAACACTGCAGGGTGGCCTCTTGAGCCTCCCAGTGGCTGCAGCTCTTGAGTACTTTGAGTCCAACAGGAGAAAAGCGATATACAAATGTTCGGATTATTATTATTATCACGACCAGCAAATCAGAGCCTTACAAATCTATCAGCTAATCAAACAGATCACATGCTTCTCCATGAGTTCCCCTAAGCACCACCATCCCTATCCAATGGAGAAACAATACATCACACACACACACTTCTTGTTTTATGTATAGCAACCTCCCACATGTGCACCAACCCCCTTTTCTCTCTCGGGCAGTCTCCTCCATCATGTGTAGTCTTGTACAGCAGCCCCTGGTTTCATCTGAAGCAGTGTCCCTCTTCCATGTGCATCCCCCCTCCCCATGTGCAACAAACCATTTCCATTTGCACCCTCCCCCTGCCATAGCCCAGTTCTTCCCTTTAGGCATCAGCTGCCCGAGGCCATGACCTAAGTGGCCTTTGCAGAAATTTGGCCACATGCACACAGGTACATGCGTGACTGCTTCTCTAAACAGGCAGCAAACAGTTTACTTACACCAGGAAATTGAACTCTTGTGGTTTTCTATTATGCAGTAAATAAACTGTGTGTCAGATTTATTGCACGTAGTAATGGCTGCACAGTGTTATCTTATTGTGGTGATATTTGAGGTTACAAAGTGATCCGTGAGGCAAAGCAGACGGCTCGATGATAAGGAAGCAGAAGTTATTTCTTACTCTGCCCGTCAGTGAGTTATATGTACTGTATATGGTAGACTTCCTCATAAGAGCACAATAAATCTGAGCCCTTACCTGCCCACTTTTTCTTTTCTTTTTTCATAAAATGGTTCATTTGCTGTTGGTTTCCCTCTGTGTTGGCTTAGTACAGATACTCAGTTATTATTATCGTGTATACTCACATATAAGCCCCACATATAAGCCAAGTTTCCCTCAAAAACCTGGAAAAAATGATTGACTCGTATATAAGCTCCCTCTCCCTCACCCTCAATATAGCCCCCTTCACGGTAGACAGATGTGTCCCCAGTACAAGACAGTGCCCCTAACCCATAGCCAGATGTGCCCCAAGGATGATATAGATGTGTCTAAGGTGCCACTAGATGGCATCATAGATATGAGAGATATCGACACAAGAAAGAATACCTGATCATCGCACCGCTGACACGTTGCTTGCGCGCCCTGCTCCAAAACAAACAAAACCTGCTCTACCATCCGTTCTTTTCCACTGACTCGCATATAAGCCGGGGGGGGGGGGGGGGGGGGGAGGAAGGGGGGGGGGGTAACTTTTAAGCACATTTTTTTTTTGTTGAAAAATTAGGCTTATATGCGAGTATATAAGGTACTTTTTAGTAAAGTTACAGTAACAAACTTATCTCAGCAGACAAATAACAGAAAGCTTCCTATTTCAGATAAAATAAGGACACTATGAGCAGAAGGTAATTGAACACTGAGCTTGTGTTGAAAAAAAGGGGACAGAAGTAATGTCACTTTTGGTATCGCAGAGAAACAAAGGTAGTGTCTTCAAAAAGGACATAAATAGGTTAGAATCTGTCAGGTTTTTATTTCTGTCTTCATTAGAATGCAGTAAATTATTCAGGATATCCACTTTTATGGTACTTTCCCAGGTTTCAGCATCAAAAACACCACCGCTAGTTCTATTTACCTTATAGTACAAAACTATGGGACTGTCAACCACCTTGCCACCACTACCAACATGCGAATAACAGCTACTGCCTTTTGATCTATTTGAGTAAAATCAATTGACTGAGGTTATCTTTTATCCACTTTTTGTTTGATCGTATGTTTGTATCAAAACAAACATTTAATTGGTTAAAGTGTAAGGGCGCGATTCCACTTGAGCGCACGCGTCTGCGAGACGCGAGACGGCTCTTCCGGGTCTGCGGGGAAAGCAGACGAATCCCATCAACCGTGCCATGCACGGCTATGGGATCCGCAGCCTCCAGCGACGATTCGGATGGAAAAGCCGGCCGAATCGCTAGCTGTAGCGATTCGGCCGGCGTTACCATTGCACCCTATGGTAGAGTTTCCCCGCACTATTCGCCTGCGGGGAAACTCTGCGGATTCGCGGCGGTTTCCGCTCAAGTAAAAACGCGCCCTAACTGTCGGGCATAAAATCAAAAATCAATAATAAGGATGTTAGCCAGGCCATCCAAAAGTTACAAATCACTATTACTTTTCTTGTTGATAAATGATCATTCCCCAGTTTACTTGACTCTTATTTGGTACATTGCCGCACAAAGGAAGTTGCAGGGCATGCTGGGTTGTATTTTTTTTTTTTTTTTGCTGCTTTACTTTCCCCTCAGACTTAACTAATGCAGCCTGATTGGCTGAAGCCTCTTTCCTTCCTGTCTTCTCCTCCCACACCTCTGTTCCTCTCTGATTGGCCAATATTTCTCATGCTGAGACAATACACTTTCTATTGCAGAGCTGAATGGGAGTGCCTGAAGACTGGGAGGAGGGGGGGCAATGCATACACAATCAGGCAGATGAGAGTAAGGGAGGAAACTACATCAGGATTGGCTTCAAGATATACACAGTTAAAATGAGTTAAAATGGAGAATCCTAAGAAGGATTTTCTCCTTTTTTACTATAGAAAAATCACTCAACATCAAAACATGGACAGTGCAATACATGTGTTATGTAAGTAGAGCAAGTATTTGTCTACTTATATATGGGGTTTGTTTCTGAGATAGTATGGCTGACCCAGGGCCGAGCCTGGGCGGGTGCAAGGCACCCAGGCGCCTGCCTCTGAGAGGCGCCGCCCGGCCGCCGCTCTCCCCCTGTGGTTCCCGTTCCCTCCCTCCCTCTAGCCGCCGGCGCCGCCACGTCAGACCTCGATCAGGCGGGCGGGCGCTAGGACCTAGCACGCTGCACTGATATGCGGAAGTGACATCACTTCTGCATATAGTGCGGGTGCGTCCGGCGCCTTCTTACTGGTCGGGTCGCCCGCTGATTGAGGTCTGAAGCTGCTTCAAGGTGAGGAGGGAGCGGCGGCGGCGGCAGCAGCAGCGGTGGCGGGAGGGGAGGGTTGGGTGCGCTCCTGTCACTCACTACCTAAACGAGGACCCTATACACCCTGGCTACATATACTGGTCACATATACCCCCTGGCTACATATACTGATCACATATTACCCCCTGGCTACATATCCTGGGCACATAATACCCCCTGGCTACATATCCTGGGCACATAATACCCCCTGGCTACATATCCTGGGCACATAATACCCCCTGGCTACATATCCTGGGCACATAATACCCCCTGGCTACATATCCTGGGCACATAATACCCCCTGGCTACATATCCTGGGCACATAATACCCCCTGGCTACATATCCTGGGCACATAATACCCCCTGGCTACATATCCTGGGCACATATACCCCCTGGCTACATATCCTGGGCACATATACCCCCTGGCTACATATCCTGGGCACATATACCCCTACCTACATATCCTGGGCACATATACCCCCTGGCTACATATACTGGGGACACTGGCTGTTTGTCATTATGTGCATTTGCTGGTGAAAATCTGTCTTATTATGTGCATTTGCTGGTGAAAATCTGTCTTGTTATGTGCATTTGCTGATGAAAAGCGTTCTCTTGTTATGTGCATTTACTGGTGAAAAGCGGTCTCTTGTTATGTGCATTTACTGGTGAAAAGCGGTCTCTTGTTACGTGCATTTACATGGGGAAAAGCTGTCTCTTATGTGCATTTAGTGGGGAAATTTTGTCAGTAAAAATAATCTTTTGTCAGTAAATCTTTAGGTATTTGTCAGTAAAAAATAACGTGAAAGGTTGGCAACACTGGCAGGCTGTGTGGCGCAACGGGAAAGATACAGGCAGCCCACCTTGGGCTTGGCAGGGGGGAGGAGCCGACGTCAGCGAGAGTAGGGTGGCCGCAGACAGCCATAAATACGCAGTGTGTGACTGCGTCGCACTCGCAGAGCCTCTCAGCCGGAGTCAGTCCAGAGACTAGCAGACTCACAGGAAGCCAAAGCCAGCCAGGAGCAAGCCCATGGAAGAGGGGTAGGAATGGGGTATCACATGCATGCGTAAAGAGGTGGAAGGTGTGGGTGTGATTAGGCAGGACATGGGTGTGGTTATGTGGTTGGGCGCGGTTAATTTAACCACTCCCATAGGCGCCAGAGAAAATCTTGCACCCAGGTGCCAGGCACCCCAGGCTCACCCCTGGGCTGACCGCTCCTCTTTAAAAAACAATTGTATAGTGGATGGGGAATGTGTTGGAATGTGTATTTAGTAACAACAGTCTATAATGTGTATATCTATGCATTGCCAGCTATTATCAGCTATTCATAATTTTGACGTTGTTTCTGAGTGACTGGTATTGGTTGGATCACAAGAACCCCCTTTTTCATTACCAGCTATAACCACAGTAACAAAGGTCTTTCTACATCCTGTGTCTACAAAAGGAAGTTGTGAATAAACTTCTTTGTTCTTCTTGGTGTGTAATAGCTAATAGAGCCATGAGGCTGAATAAAGGACAAATATCAAAGAAACTGTCATTCTGTAAACCCCACATATCTATAGAGCTATTAGATAGTAACAATAGAAGGCTTTTCAGAAGTCTGTTCTCACAGCCTGTATAAAGGAAATGTCTTGTGTATCAGAGCCCTGCTTCAGAAGTCGGCGTGGAGGCCAGAACTGTACCATGTAGATAGGTGCCACTTCCCTGTCACTATTCACACAGGAATGATTTACTGCTTGTTTCTTCCCTGCCAACACGCACTGTTTTCTCACAGATCATATGAACAGCTGAGAGATTTTTCAAATACAGGTTAAGGGTCTAAAGAGAAGGACATGCACTTTATTCCTATTCTTGGATGCTTACACCCGCTATTTAGAATGAGCTCTTCCTGACTGGAATCTCTGTTTACTTTACAATGCGTGAGGCAGAGAGACTCCAGGAACAGGGCTGCAATTGATGAGTTATTACACACTATTTTGATGCTATATTTCTGCTTTTTGCCATTCTGAAGACATTTCAATCACAGGATTATAGCCAGTAAGGACTGTTTCTGTATGCACTGGACACAGTCCTCCATAGTAATGCCCACAGTGAAAACTGTTCTCTGTAAATGTCCTATTTTCTTCACATAAAAAAAATGAAAAGATGAAAGTTAAGCCTTTGTATTGCTATTTGCTAGTAATATATGGAGTGCAGAAAAAGGCTGGCATCACACAAAATGAAAAAAAAATAGCTCTTTATTAATCAGTCATTAAAATGACAGCATGGTCAAAAATAGGCTCTAGCGGCCATATATGTGGTGTTTAGAATTTTAGTTAACTTTGATAGTTGTCCTTTAATATCTGTTTCTCCTGCATTGTACATTGCTGCGCACTAAGAAGCTAAATCATAAGAGCTTTTTTAATAGAAAGTCATAGTTCAGGATGACGTTGTGGGAGAATTGGTAATGATGTGTCATTTTAATGCTAGCAGAAAAACGATATAATGTCCTTGGGGGTACAGATATGATGCCATTCATTTAATAGCAGTTGCATAGTAATTGGATAGAAGTGCTAACCCTTCTGCCTCTCCCCAGATATAAATAGGAAAAAAATGGCTTTAGTTTCTTTTTGATCCCGATCCTGTGTTCTGAGCTATCAGTTTGTGGTGCAATGCCATGCTGCATTTTGTGATAAGCAGCACTCCCAGAATCCTTTGCAGTTAGTATAGAGCACCCTACTGTTTCTACTGCTTATGCCAGCCCTGTAAAATCATGGGTGGCGTAACTTACCATCAAGAATATTTAAAATGCTCTTGTGAAGTTCAGAACAGCCCTTAGGCAGATTTATTTGTGGCGTCACTTCTTTCTCTTGTTACACCAATGTGAGTAAATAAACTTATTGCTCAACAGTACATGTCCATCATTGAGGATGCCTCTTTTCAAAGAGGTGTTTTTTACTACACGTATTGTGTGGGAGACATAATGGTTGCCTTTGTTGTATGAGGCACATGGTGGCAATACTTGTTATATGGGGCACATCATGCATGAGCAGTGCTACACTGGGGCACGCTGGCGCACTGCCCCCCCCCCTCCCCTCGGGAATCACTGTGTACTTGTACTGGCTTTCCCAACTCTCAGTAAACAAACATTCCGCAGATATCACCTGACAGGACTGAAGATGTCACCATCTGTGATAAAAGTCATGGAGAGGAAAGATTTTACAATGGGCAAACACTAACTAAATCTCACTAATATTATAAATGCAGAAGTGTGTATGTTTGTTACTCAATCGCACAACAATGGCTGAACGGATTTGAATGAAATTTGGCGCACACATAGTACATTACCTGGAATAACAAATAGGATACTTTTTATACCCATAACCAAAAAGTGGGCGGAGACAAATACAAATTTCACTGGATAATGTAAACTGCAGCCATTCTTACACTGTTAACGGCAGGGTTCTCAAACTTTGCACAGTTGGTCACTGGGTGACTGGGATTAATATTCAGAAAAGTGGGTGGAGCCTACAAAAGCCAATTAAAACTCACCTATTGATTTTCAAGTGTAATATTTAATTGCTGCCATTGTTGCTCTGTTAATGGCACAAGCCTCAAACCTGGTACTGTTGGTTATTGGGTGACTGGGGTTCAAATTCAGAAAAGAGGGTGGAGCCACAAACAGCCAATCAGATTTGTTTAATTTCAATGCAAATTATTGATGCCAAAGACTGCAAAGCTCACAAACGTAGTAATTGAGCAATTGTGTGTTAGGGTTAGAAAAAGTGGGCGCAGCCAACACTAAACAAATATATACCCGGGCAACGCCGGGCCATCAGCTAGTAATTTATAAATGAACATTGTAATAAATTAAGCAATTTTATTAATTACGTTATATTCAGGTACGTTTGCACGACAGTTCCGCTGTAAGTCCGGTTACACCACAGGTTTACGTTACACGTTTAGAAGAGTGAACAGAAAAATAATTGTCCTGTGTGGAGTCTTTCCAAAGCAAACACTTGATTTCTTCCCATTCCGCCTGGCACATCTGCCAATTAGCTAGGTAAACTGGTACAATCACCCAGCACTGCCATATGGTGCCAAGGGGTGTGCCCTCCTTCCTGAGCCTGCCTGGGAACAACAGGCAGCAGTGCCAGTTACTCACCGGAGTGCCTTTATCACAGCAACAGCAGCGATGTACACCTTGCAGCACTACTGTATTTTGTATCGCTTTGCCTCTCTGAGCCATTGAAGTGCAATACTTTACTATACGGCACTGTGCAAAAGTTTGGGGCATTTGTGAAAACATTTTATACAGCAGAGTCCCCAGTATCCGGCACAGCGGGGATCGCCTGATGCCAGATACATGTGCTTGCTGGTTGTTTGAACAACTACCTCAAAGAAGCACATTCCCCCCCCCCCCCAAATACTCACCGAGCCTCCACCGACGTCTTGCAGATTTCCTGCAGCTCCTAGCGTCTTTCCGGCATCCTCTGTGCACGCAAGACAGTGTCACCTGATCCGCATCTGGTCACGTGACACACCGACTTGCATGCATGGACGCTGGAAGCCACTAGGAGTCTGCTAAATGCTGCAGGAAGGCTGTAAGATGTTGCTGGATACTTGTTACGTGTTCCAATGACTCCAAACCTGGAGTAACCTGGGTGACTAAGACCCACCGGACCCCCCTGCAGAAATTCTGAGTGCCCCCCCCGGGGCCCGCTCAGGGCCGTTTCGGGGGGCTGGAGGGGTCGCAGCATGAAGGGAAAGCCATGAACACACAGGCCCCCCCCCCCCTCACCTCGGGCTCTCCCCTCCAGCTTCAATAACTGTGTGTGTGCAGCGGCGGGCAGCGGCAGATCCACATACCTTCCGTGCGTTCCCGCGCGGATGCTTCTCTCTCTAGTGTCTGACAATACTTACTGTTTATACAGGAAGTCACGGCAGAGGCTAGAGAGAGAAGCATCCGCGCTGGAACGCATGGAAGGTATGTGGATCTGCCGCTGCACACACACAGTTATTGAAGCTAAAAAGGAGAGCCAGAGGTGAGGGAGGGGGGACCGAGTGTGGCCATGACTTTCCCCTCATGCTGCGACCCCTCCAGCCCCCCAAAACGTCCCTTAGTGGGCCCCAGGTGGAGGCCGGGTCCCTCTGCGGTTGCAGGGGCTGCAGCCCCTATTGTTACGCCCATGGTCTCCGCTATCCCCTCAGGCCTGCCAGTTAGATGAGACGGTCGGTTGCCTGAGTTCTTGAGAACGGGGACTTATCAGGGCTGTAACAAGGGGGGGGGGGGGGGGGCAGCCAATGCGAATACAGGGTGGCCCAGAGGTGTGTTGGGGGGGGGGGACTGCTAACCTTCTCTTTCTCTGATACTCCTGATCAGGTGTTTTTGTGGCTACACATGTTTATGCGTGTGAAGGTAGCCACACTTGTTTTATGACCCTTGCAAGAGGGGCCCCCAGGCTGTGAGGGTCACTAAGGGGAGGCAAAGGAAGGGTTGTGAACATACAAGTTTTGCAGGGGGTTCTAATGCTTTGTAGTTACACCCTGCCTGTAGTTCAGTTTCTGCAGGTTGGGCGATGATCACACGAATGACCCTGATGGTGTCATCAACACACACCAAAATCCTCTGCCTGCAGATCACCCTTTGCACCTGTCTGTGAATAAATAGCTAAAGTAAACTGAAAAGAGACAGTGATGAGAGTCAGAGAGATTAGCTCTGGCAGCACTATGGGTGACAAGGAATTTAACCTGCAATTATGCAGTTATTTAATTATAGCTTACGTAATCCGTGAAGACGTAATTAGATTCCGGTTAATGTACACCCAGAATATTCAAAGCATGGTGTCAGTCACTATAAATATCTTGCTGGATATCTTGAGCTTACTACTTTTGCCATATACCTTATTCTAGCCTTGTGCACATGCTAGACGTTTCTCATCCTAGGCGGAGGCTCAGGGCAGCCTATGCTGCAAATCTGGTGTGTGTACAGAGGCCCCAATGCATGGCCGAGAGAGATGGAGTGTTTTATCCCCTCTGCCCAGCCCATTGTTCCCCTGGTAACCCCCTCCTGATCTATGCCAATCCATTGTGCGCTGTGCCACTGTCCCTCCTTCCTAGAGTTGGGCCGAACCTCCGATTTTAGGTTCGCGAACTTCCGCAAAAGGTTCGGTTCGCGAAAAAGTTCGCGAACCGCAATAGACTTCAATGGGGAGGCGAACTTTCAAAGTTTTAAAACATTCTATCAGCTGGAAAAATGATAGAAAACATGTTTCAAAAGCTCTAATACCTGGAGCCACACCTAATTGAGTGAAATACACATCACTGCTGGAGGACCCGCCCACCTCCAAGCAAGGTCCTTTATACCATTTGCCTACCTACACTAATTAGTTATGGGACAGCTGCTACATACTCTGCTAGGGAGATTTTATCCTCCCTCCTACCGGAGGGTCTCTTCTGCCAGGGAATTATACTATTTTAAAAACCAGTATACATCATACCATAGCTGGGAATACATACATGAGTATACATCATACCATAGCTGGGGATACATACATGAGTATACATCATACCATAGCTGGGGATACATACATGAGTATACATCATACCATAGCTGGGAATCGAACCCAGATCTCACTGTGTGGTGGGCACGTCACCCTAAGCACTGTACCACTACAGAAGTAAGTGAAGCTTGCCTAAAATTTAACATTTATGCTCAATGCAATAGAACCATTAGGTTGCTTAAAGGAGAACTGTAGTGAGAGGTATATGGAGGCTGCCATATTGATTTCCTTTTAAGCTATACCAGTTGCCTGGCAGCCCTGCTGATCTATTTGGCTGCAGTAGTGTGAATCACACCAGAAACAAGCATGCAGCTAATCTTGTCAGATCTTACAAAAATGTCAAACACCAGATCATACCATAGCTGGGAATCGAACCCAGATCTCACTGTGTGGTGGGCACGTCACCCTAAGCACTGCACCACTACAGAAGTAAGTGAAGCTTGCCTAAAATTTAACATTTTTGCTCAATGCAATAGAACCATTAGGTTGCTTAAAGGAGAACTGTAGTGAAAGGTATATGGAGGCTACCATATTGATTTCCTTTTAACCACTTGAGGACCCACCCTTTACCCCCCCTTAAGGACCAGCGCTGTCTTAGCTGATCTGTGCTGGGTGGGCTCTGCAGCCCCCAGCACAGATCAGCGTGCAGGCAGAGCGACCAGATCGCCCCCCTTTTTTCCCCACTAGGGGGATGATGTGCTGGGGGGGTCTGATCGCTCCTGCCTGCCGGGTGTTGCGGGGGGGGGCACCTCAAAGCCCCCCTCCGCGGCGAAATCCTCCCCCTCCCTCTCCTACCTGGCCCCCCCTGGAGATCCGGGCTGCACAGGACGCTATCCGTCCTGTGCAGCCAGTGACAGGCTGTCTCCTGTCACATGGCGGCGATCCCCGGCCGCTGATTGGCCGGGGATCGCCGATCTGCCTTACGTCGCTGCTGCGCAGCAGCGCCGTACAATGTAAACAAAGCGAATTATTTCCGCTTGTGTTTACATTTAGCCTGCGAGCCGCCATCGGCGGCCCGCAGGCTATTCACGGAGCCCCCCGCCGTGAATTGACAGGAAGCAGCCGCTCGCACGAGCGGCTGCTTCCTGATTAATCAGCCTGCAGCTGGCGACGCAATACTGCGTCGCTGGTCCTGCAGCTGCCACTTTGCCGACGCACGGTATAAGCGTGCGGTCGGCAAGTGGTTAAGCAATACCAGTTACCTGGCTATCCTGCAGATCCTCTGCCTCCAATACTTTTAGCCCTAGACCCTGAACAAGCATGCAGCAGATCTGGTGTTTGACATTTTTGTAAGATCTGACAAGATTAGCTGCATGCTTGTTTCTGGTGTGATTCACACTACAGTGGCTGGATAGTGTACTGGTTAAGGGCTCTGCCTTTGACATGGGAGACCAGGGTTTGAATCCTGGCTAGGTCAAGTACCTATTCAGTAAGGAGTTCAAGGCAAGACTCCCTAACACTGCAGGGTGGCCTCTTGAGCGCGTCCCTGTGGCTGCAGCTCTTGAGCGCTTTGAGTCTGACAGGAGAAAAGCGCTATACAAATGTTTGGATTATTATTACTGCAGCCAAATAGATCAGCAGGGCTGCCAGGCAACTGGTATAGCTTAAAAGGAAATCAATATGGCAGCCTCCATATACCTCTCACTACAGTTCTCCTTTAAGCAACCTAATGGTTCTATTGCATTGAGCATAAATGTTAAATTTTAGGCAAGCTTCACTTACTTCTGTAGTGGTACAGTGCTTAGGGTGACGTGCCCACCACACAGTGAGATCTGGGTTCGATTCCCAGCTATGGTATGATCTGGTGTTTGACATTTTTGTAAGATCTGACAAGATTAGCTGCATGCTTGTTTCTGGTGTGATTCACACTACTGCAGCCAAATAGATCAGCAGGGCTGCCAGGCAACTGGTATAGCTTAAAAGGAAATCAATATGGCAGCCTCCATATACCTCTCACTACAGTTCTCCTTTAAGCAACCTAATGGTTCTATTGCGTTGAGCATAAATGTTAAATTTTAGGCAAGCTTCACTTACTACTGTAGTGGTACAGTGCTTAGGGTGACTTGCCCACCACACAGTGAGATCTAGGTTCGATTCCCAGCTATGGTATGATGTATACTGGTTTTTAAAATAGTATAATTCCCTGGCAGAAGAGACCCTCCTCCCTCCGGTAGGAGGGAATAGGTAGAAGGGGGGGAGGAGGGAGGCCAATTGGATTTCTGGAAAAAGATACGAAAAACTAGCGGAAGATAAGAGAATCAACTGCAGAATCGAGCAGCAAAAACGAGAGGAGAATTGAGAGCCAAAAACGAACCGTGTATTCCCAGCATAAGAGGACTGGAGTGATGGTCGTGTCAAGGAGAAGTTGTGGACAAGCATTTGATCAGTTTAGTCAGGCGACAGATATAGGCTCTGATTTGCTAGTTATGAGCAGGATGTGATCACATGCTCCTCCATGAGTTCTCCTAGAAAGGACCATCACTATCGGGGAATACTTGGATTAGGCATAATTACAAAGATGTGCTAGTTCTGAAAGCTCTTACCTGGCTAGACTGGCTGCAGATGGAAATTGATTTTTTGTAAGAGGTGTGCAATGGCATCCCCTATTTTTCACTCGCCGCAATGCCACAAGTTCACTTATTGAACTTTATCCCAATCAGTAGCTGATATCCCCTTTCCCACTAGAAAGCTTTCGATTTTCTCAAATAGATCATGCGGGGGGTCTGTGTGGCTGGAATTGTGATGAAACCCCTCCCCCAGCGTGATGTCATGACCATGGTCCTGACAATTTGCCGCCTGTGAACCTGGTTGCATTGTGGGAAATAACAGCTTTTTCCAACAAACAAGCAAGCAGCTTCTCCCTCTGTGCATAGAACTCTCAGTAACGAACATTCCGCACTGATCACCTGACAGGACTAAAGATGTCACCACCAGTGATACATTTCAGAATGTAAATCAGGGATAGGAAAGAATTTATAATGGCCAAACACTGACTAAATAATCTGTAAACGAATATTGTAAAAAATAAGCAATTTTATTCATTATGTTATTTTCACTACAGTTCCTCTGTACGGTAAATGTTTTCAGGATACAATGTGTGAGTCTATATATTTATATGTATACATAAAAATATTTTCTTTCAGTTGGTTTCAAATATCTAATTGCCATTTTGTTTTTCTTTTTATAGGAATTTGTACTTAGAGGTAAGTTGTTGTTTTTTTTGTTTGTTTGTTTTTATGAAAAGTTACTATTCGTTACTATTTATATTGAATTACAGTGTTGAGGCTGGCATTTTGTGGGTGGATCCGGTGTTCTGAAGAACATGTCTCACAACGTTACCGCCAGGCAAATTAGGCACAATTTTTTAATATGCATTTAACAGAAGATTTGTTTGAATTAAGTATGAAAAGGTTTTGTAAAAAAACAAAACAATTTTTACAAAATTAAAAGAAAAAAAAAAAAAATATTATATATATATATATATATATATATATATATATATATATATTGGGGTGCGAAAGTTTGGGCAATCTTGTTAATAGTCATGATTTTCCTGTGTAAATCGTTGGTTGTTATGATAAAAAATGTCAGTTAACTTCTCTGGGACCGCTCCACGCCAATGGGCGTGGCCGTGGCGGCAGCCCCAGGGCCGCCTAACGCCAATTGGCGTCAAGTCCTAGGGCTGAAGTTTGCAGGAGATTGCGCGAGCATCTCCTGCTTGGGGGGCGGAGCTCCACCCCGCCTTCAGTCTCCGAGCGGCGATTGTTGGATGGCGAAACCACCGTCCAATCATCATGTACAGCACTGCGATCAGCAGCAGCGCTATACTGGGGACAGCCGTGTGACACGGCTGTCCCCTCCATGGTGTCAGGCGTGATTAGCTGTCATAGGCTGAAGCCTATGACAGCCGATCACAGGGATTGGCTGGCGGAGGGAGGGAGGGCGGGGATACATATTAAATAAATAGATAAAAAATGTAGAAAACACGCATATAAATATTTATATTAAAAAAAAATAAACATCTGGTGGCTGATCAGACCCCACCAACAGAGAGCTCTGTTGGTGGAGAAAAGGGGGGGGGGGGGATCACTTGTGTGCTGTGTCGTGTGGCCCTGCAGCTTGGCCTTAAAGCTGCAGTGGCCTATAAAGCAAAAACTGGCCTGGTCTTTAGGGGGGTTTAACACTGTAGTCCTCAAGTGGTTAAATATATCCCATAGGAAACACACACAGTGATAGTTGAGAAGTGAAATTAAGTTTATTGGATTAACAGAAAGTGCGCAATAATTGTTAAAATAAAATTAGGCAGGTGTATAAATCTGGGCACTGTTGTCATTTTATCAATTTAAGAACCTTTAGAATTAATTATTGGAACTCAAATTGGCTTGGTAAGCTCAGTGACCCCTGACCTACATACACAGGTGAATCCAATTATGAGAAAGAGTATTTAAGGGGGTCAATTTCAAGTTTCCTTCCTCTATTAAGTTTCTCTGAAGAGTAGCACCATGGGGGTCTCAAATGACCTGAAGACAAAGATTGTTCACAATTATGGTTTAACCTTTTGGGGACCGCCTAACGCCAATTGGCAAAAAGTCCTGGGGCTGCAGTTTCCCAGGGAACGGCCGCGCGCATGCGCGATCGTTCCCTGCCACTTCACAGAACGGAGTTCAGTGAATAGCCTGCTAGCCATCGATTGCGGCTAGCAGGCTGTTTGTAAATGAAAGAGGAAAGAAATCCCCTTTGTTTACAACTGTACAGCGCTGCGGTCCCCGGCAGTGCTACACAAGATCGGCAATCCCCGACCTCTGATTGGCCGGGGAGCGCTGTCCTCTCATAGGCTGATGCCTATGAGAGGCGGAACAGGACGGATCACCGTCCTGTTCCAATTCAGATACCGGAGGGGAGGAAGGAGGGAGGGAGGGAGAGAGAGCCTCATAGAGGCTGAAGAAAAAAAAAAACTGCCACAGTGATCGGACCCCTCCGACGGCATAAGGGGACAAAAAAAGGAGGTGAGTCCGATCGCTGGGCTCCATAGCTGGGCTGTGCAGGAGGCTGAAGAGCCTGCACAGCCCAGTACAGCAAAAATGAGCCTGGTCATTAGGGGGGGTTAGCACTATGGTCGTCAAGTGTTTAAGGGAAGGATAGAGAAAGCTGTCTCAGAGATTTCAGCTGTCTGTTTCCACAGTTAGGAACATATTGTCCACCTTCTTCTTCTACTGCTAAGAGAATAACTCTTTGCAGCCATCACTTTACCTACAACTCTCACATTCAAAATCTGTTGTGCTGCAGTGCTGACCGCAAAGAGTTAATCTCTCAGCAGCACAGGGAGGAAGTGGGTGGGGTGGTTGAGTGCTGAATTCTCGCTAGGAAACACCCACTCTCCCTGCAGCTTAAAGCTTTTACGAATGGATCATGGATCACATGATTGGCCATCCGAAAGGGAATTTATCTAGAACAGCTGCATCAAATACAGATCTGGGAGGATGAACTGGGGCTTTAAGAGCAATGTTACGTATTTGCCCCCTTGGATTTTATATTAGAGCTTTACCTTAGAAGTAACTGTTTGCTCATAATTTATTCATGGTGGTTAATTACTTTCTATTTTTCCTTCCCAGAAATCCCTCTTATTAACTCAAACGATTCCAGGAATATTAAGTCCCCTTGGAGCCTCCCTGCCAATGCCCTGAACATTTCCTTCATCCGGGAGAACAACAGGCTGTGCATTCAGATCAGCGTTTCCTTCAACCCTTCAGGTAATTTATCCAAAATGAAATCCTGCATTTTCTACATTCTCTCCAGGTCTCATGTACGGGTAACTACTGGCACTTTTCTTTCCAAAGAAAACAAACCTTTTTTTTTCATTGCTTCTTACATGTCTGACCGGCCTGCATAGGCGCTCAATTACTGTCATCTGAAAACAACCATTAGTGATCATTTTGGGTGACAGTTTTATGATCAATCATTATAATTTGATCCAAGGAACGCTATGAATTAAAGTAGAACTGAGCACGGTACATAAACACCCCTGCATTCAGCATGACAGCACACGTGTGTGTTTAGTTCTTGCGTGATAATAAGATCCTTTTTATTATCTGTGAAGAGGAAAAATAGAGATGGAGTGTCTCTGGTCACTAACACCAGCTGCATGACCCAGGAAGTGACCCATCATCACTTCCTGGCGACTGATATTTGATCACGTGACCGTGAACAATGTTACTATTGTGCCCTACTTAATCTTGATTTGTTTTGAGTATAAAATCTAATGCTGTGGTGGAGCGACGATCACCAACGGTCAGGGCCCGATTTACCATAAGTAACTGTAGGCACGTGCTTACAGGCGCTTGGTAATGGAAAGGCGGCTCACTCCCTTTCCGTAGTGACCCCCTCCCTCCCTATAGGGGAGCCTAAGCACGGAGTAAATGGCAGGTTACTCACCCGGCTCACTGTATTCCACTGGCGAGATCTCCCTTCAGCCAGGGGCACCTCTAGTTTCCTAATACTTGGGGGCACCTCTATCTATTTAGCATTAGGTAGCCAAAAGTGTCCTCAATTTTAACCGACCACTATCGCAAAAATAGTAAATATTTAACATACATGTAAACACATACAAATAAGAAGTATGTTTTCTTCCAGAGTAAAATGAGCCATAAATTACTTTTTCTCCTATGTTGCTGTCACTTACAGTAAGTAGTAGAAATTTGACAGAACCGACAGGTTTTGGACTAGCCCACCTCCTTATAGGGGATTCTCAGGGTTTTGCTTATTTTCAAAAGCACTTAGTGAATGACAGTTGTTGTCCAACTGTCAGAATAGTGTGAATCCAGCAGGGAGGCTGGACAGTATCATTGTATAAATCCTTTTCAGGGAATATTTTTACAAAGGATGAAAGCCTTGCTGAGAATCCCCCATGAAGAGATTGACTAGTCCAAAACTTGTCGGTTCTGTCAGATTTCTACTGCCTACTGTAAGTGACAGAAACATGGGAGAAAAGTAATTTATGGCTCATTTTACTCTGGAAGAAAAATACTTCTTATTTGTATGTGTTTACACGCATTTTACATTTTTCTGGGTAAGGGATGTGAGGAAGAAGTGACAGCTGGGCCAGCCAGCACACTTGCAGTGCAGTTTGATGGGGGTTTGTAGGTTCATGAAGGGTGAAGTCTAGGGTGCCAGGACATCTTTGCCTATAGCCTCTTGTGATATAAATCTGGGCCTGCCAACGACCCATAGCATTGCACTGTATTGTATCCCTAATGTGAACATACAAGTTGACATGTGGCATCCCATCGCCAAGCAATGCCCATAGCGCTGTCTGGTTCCTGGACATTCCATTACCATGCATGTCTTGTGATATTATATGTGTATGTTTGGCTATAAATGGAAACCTGCTATAGCTGTGGATTCCCCCCTTGTAACCAGTATATGCTGTAAATATTACAGCTGCAGCATGCGAAGGCTGAAACAGATAAACCTCTTTATGATCCAGAGAAATGAGGAAAGAGTCAACTTCTGAAAACAAATAAAACGTTGTTTAGATGCTTTGAAATCTTGATACAGAAAAAGCAGGTTTATAGCAAACCTGTAATTAAAAAAATATTAAACAGATACTTACATAAGTAATGGGAAGGCTACCCTGATCCTCCGCCTCCCCACTGCTTCTGATACGACCCTCTAGTTCTTTGAGTTACACTCCCATTCGTGTAATATGGTGGCTGCCATATTTATTTCCTTTTAGACAATACCAGTTCCATGGCAGCCCTGCTGATCTTTTTGGCTACAGTAGTGTCTGAATCACACACCTGGAACAAGCATGCAGCTAATCCAGTCAGACTTCAGTCAGAGCACCTGATCTGCACGCTTGTTCGGGGTCTATAGTTGACAGTATTAGAGGCAGGGAATCATGATTAAAGGATACATCCAAGGTTTCCTCCAGCCCCTGGCAGCTGTCCTGTGCCCTCGCCGCAGCTCCGCACCCCGCTGGTGGTCCCCTCCGGCGCAACATCTCCACTGCACCTGCGCGAGGGGCTCTCACCGTCGCACTAACATCATC
This sequence comes from Hyperolius riggenbachi, assembly GCF_040937935.1. Lineage (NCBI taxonomy): Eukaryota > Metazoa > Chordata > Amphibia > Anura > Hyperoliidae > Hyperolius > Hyperolius riggenbachi. The sequence continues at coordinate 42,764,947 of NC_090654.1, forward strand.
AGGACTGTACTGCTCAGTAATCCTGCGCCTGCGCGAGGAGCTCTCACCGTCGCACTAACATCATCAGGACTGTACTGCTCAGTAGTCCTGCGCCAGCGCGAGGGTCTCTCACCGTCGCACTAACATCATCAGGACTGTACTGCTCAGTAATCCTGCGCCTGCGCGAGGAGCTCTCACCGTCGCACTAACATCATCAGGACTGTACTGCTCAGTAATCCTGCGCCTGCGCGAGGGGCTCTCACCGTCGCACTAACATCATCAGGACTGTACTGCTCAGTAGTCATGCGCCTGCGCGAGGGGCTCTCACCGTCGCACTAACATCATCAGGACTGTACTGCTCAGTAGTCCTGCGCCTGCGCGAGGGGCTCTCACCGTCGCACTAACATCATCAGGACTGTACTGCTCAGTAGTCCTGCGCCAGCGCGAGGGTCTCTCACCGTCGCACTAACATCATCAGGACTGTACTGCTCAGTAATCCTGCGCCTGCGCGAGGAGCTCTCACCGTCGCACTAACATCATCAGGACTGTACTGCTCAGTAGTCATGCGCCTGCGCGAGGGGCTCTCACCGTCGCACTAACATCATCAGGACTGTACTGCTCAGTAGTCCTGCGCCTGCGCGAGGGGCTCTCACCGTCGCACTAACATCATCAGGACTGTACTGCTCAGTAGTCCTGCGCCAGCGCGAGGGTCTCTCACCGTCGCACTAACATCATCAGGACTGTACTGCTCAGTAATCCTGCGCCTGCGCGAGGGGCTCTCACCGTCGCACTGACATCATCAGGACTGTACTGCTCAGTAGTCCTGCGCCTGCGCGAGGGGCTCTCACCGTCGCACTAACATCATCAGGACTGTACTGCTCAGTAATCCTGCGCCTGCGCGAGGGGCTCTCACCGTCGCACTAACATCATCAGGACTGTACTGCTCAGTAGTTCTGCACCTGCGCGAGGGGCTCTCACCGTCGCACTAACATCATCAGGACTGTACTGCTCAGTAGTTCTGCACCTGCGCGAGGGGCTCTCACCGTCGCACTAACATCATCAGGACTGTACTGCTCAGTAATCCTGCGCCTGCGCAAGGGGCTCTCAACGTCGCACTAACATCATCAGGACTGTACTGCTCAGTAATCCTGCGCCTGCGCGAGGGGCTCTCACTGTCGCACTAACATCATCAGGACTGTACTGCTCAGTAATCCTGCGCCTGCGCGAGGGGCTCTCACCGTCGTACTAACATCATCAGGACTGTACTGCTCAGTAATCCTGCGCCAGCGCGAGGGGCTCTCACCGTCGCACTAACATCATCAGGACTGTACTGCTCAGTAATCCTGCGCCTGCGCGAGGGGCTCTCACCGTCGCACTAACATCATCAGGACTGTACTGCTCAGTAATCCTGCGCCTGCGCGAGGGGCTCTCACCGTCGCACTAACATCATCAGGACTGTACTGCTCAGTAGTTCTGCACCTGCGCAGTACAGGCCGGATGATGTTGATGCGACTCCGAGAGCCGCACGCTGGAGCGCAGGAAGATGCCGACCTGGCGAGGTTGGCATCTGCACCAGAGGAGACCGGGAGCCACCGGAGCTGCGGCGAGGGTACAGGACGGCTGCCGGGGCTGGGCGAAGCCCCAGGTAAGTGGATTTTTATTTTTAGACAGCTTGGACCTTCCCTTTAATTTGAATAGACTCGATTGTATAATTATTTGGTCCATAAACTAAAGAAATTAATGTATAAGTACATATGAAGTAAATACATACATAACTATAAATGCAAATAATCCATGGCCTTAAAGGGAACCTACACTGAGAAGGATATGGATGTTTCCTTTTAAAATAATACCAGTTGCCTGACTCTCCTGCTGATCCTATGTTTCTGATACTTCTAGCCACAGCCCCTGAACAAGCATGCAGATCAGGTGCTCTGACTAAAGTCAGACTGGATTAGCTGCATGCTTGTTGCAGGTGTTTGATTCAGCCACTACTGCAGCCAAAGAGATCAGCAGGACTGCCAGGCAACTGGTATTGTTTAAAATAAAACATTCATATCCCTCTCAGTTAAGGTTCCCTTTAATCAAGTAGTTGATCCATTGGTCCGTAAGACTAAGAAGGTAAAGAGACAGTGAATTGAATAATGGATTGTAGCTATAGAATTGATTTATCCATTAATCAAACCAATGTGTGAAATCGTAGAAAAGATGGACATTGTAGAGGACCACTCCAGTGAAAAAAGTAAGCAGTTAAAATCTGACAGGTTATAGACTAGTCCATCTCCTCATGGGGGATTCTCAGGATTTTCTTTGTTTTCAAAAGCTGAACAACAGTTGCTATATCTAACTGCCGTCATGGCGGTCGGCTGGTATTTTACTATTTCGACAGTTAGATTTAACAACTGCCGTTCAGAATTTTCTTTGAAAACAAAGAAAACCATGAGAATCCCCCATGAGGAGATAGGCTAGTCAGGGGCATAACTAAAAATCATGGTGGCCCCAGCAAAAATGAGGGGCTCCCCAATTTTTACACCCTTTTATTTGCCTACCCCTTAGTGACCCTCGCAGCCTGGGGTCCCATCTTGCAAGGGTCATGGAAATGTGGCGATTCATTATTTTCACACCCATAACAAGTGTAGCCACAAAAACACCTGATCTGAGGAAGGACCCCTTTAGGAGAGGGAGTGAAGTAGTAGTTGGGGGGCCCCACAGTTGCAGGGACTGCTCCGCTCTAGTTACACCCCTGGGACTATTTCAAAACATGTCAGTTCTGTCCAGAGCAAGATCATGGCTGGGGCCTAGTGGCTGTCAAGGGGCCACCTGCCACCAGGGGTGTAACTAGAAATCACTGGGCCCCCCTGCAAAACTTTGAATGGGGCCCCCTCCCCCTCGCTTTCAGCACAGGTAAACTGAGAACCAATGCTATTCAATTGGCCAGTACACACTTGAATGTGTTTTCCCCATGCAGATAAAAACAGACAGCAGTCAAGCACTGCACGCATTTTCTCAATCAATTACATTAGGTTATGTGATAAAATGTGCATGTTTCCACACATACAGACACACATGGTGTGTAGAAAATACATACAGAAAACCCACAGACGAGCAGCCTCAGCTTATTACACTCACTCTGTCCATCTCTGAAGGAGAAGAACTGGCTCTGCAGACTTCTCCAGCATCACTACAGTACACAGCACATGGGAGGGGAGTGTAGAAGCTGGGGGCGGGGCACTGTACACAAAACCCTGCTGCACCCTTAATAGGGACTTTCTACGAATGTTTGTATGATTCCTTATCAGTGGCTGAGCAGAAGCAGTCATTAGAACAATTGGGCAGAGAGCAGAAAGTTTTTTTCTCTCCATGCCCTTAGTTGTCAGTCTCTCAGGACAGGGAAAAGAAACTTCACCCCCCCCCCCCCCCCCCAGCTTCTGGACCCCCCTGCAACTGCATACATTGCAGGGTCTATTGTTACGCCCCTGCCTGCCACCTTCTCTGACCTCTCTCCACTACAGCTTCCCAAAATGACCACAAGGGGGTCCCAAATCTATTAGGTTGCCTAGAGCCCCATTACATCTTAAAGCGGATCCGCAATGAAAAACTAACTATAACAAGTAATGATAGTGGTCCTTTAAAGAAAAAGAGTTATTGGAGTTATTTCTGGGAATAGTGTAGCACTGGGCACATGAGCCAGGAAGCAGCTACGATTTCTACCTCTCCTCCCCCCTCTCTTTTAGTTTACAACCTATTCTTTTGTCAGACCATGTTTGCCCAAAGAAATTTATTGATATCATAATTGTCACCAAACAAAAGTACAATTGTCTTCACATCACAATGGCTCAAAAAAAAAAAAAAAAAAAAAAAGTCTATTAGTTTGCCTGTGCTGTGACTGCAGCTGTAGGACAGCTCCCCCTAATGGTTATATGTATGTATGTATAAAAGAGACATCTCAAAAGCACTTCTGTAACTCCAGTGATGTGGTAGAAGGCAATTCATTATTCAGGATACCCACTTTTACATTGATTTCAGCACGAGAAACACTTTCAATATCTATATATTGCTGTATATTGATCTGTAACCCACCTTCCAAGTGATGCTTAGTCCAGGCTATTTAGAATTCTCCTCCCAGTGCATTCTGGGAGACCAGTTGTTGTTTCTGCTCACTTCGGTACACACAGTAAACAAACATTATGCAGAGCTGCATCTGGCAGCAGTAAAGGTGTCATCAGCCGTGATAAATTTCAGAATGTAAATCAGGGTAAGTTCAGTGTAAGGGGGTTGAGTGAACTTTTGACCTTTATAAAAAATTGAATATCTCAAAAGCTATGAAAGATAGGAAGATGATTGTTGCACCTTAGATGAGCTCATTGTCAGCACTACCCACCCATGCCAGTTTCACTGTAGGTTGTTGTATGGCGGCTAGGTCATGTTATTGTTTTGGAAAAAATAAGTGCTATTCTCTTCAAAACGGAAGCAGCACAAACCTTCATTTCTGCAGCACAAATGGGCACAAATGTTGCACTAACCAAACATGATGGAATTTTTATTTCTGCAGATTGTAGGGGGCAGCTTAACGGAGCTCGTTTGGATGCATACATTATGATCTATCTGGTCAATTACATTATGACAAGCACAGTGCTACAGAAATGCATATGATGCATTGGCATAGCTTTGGGTAGTGCATCAGCATAGCTATGTTTTAGTGTATTGGCACAGCTAAAGGTAGTGCATTGGCACATCTAGGGGTAGTGCATTGGCACAGCTATGCGTTGTGCATTAGCATAGCTATGGGTAGTGCATTGGCATAGCTATGGGTAGTGCATTGGTACAGCTAGGGGTACTACATTGGCATAGCTATGGGTAGTGCATTGGCATGCGGCCCTTAGCGCTCATCCCCATTGTAATGGGAGGCAGAAGACATGTCATGATTGCGTGTGTATTGTCGTATCGGTGTGCGTATCTTTCTTAGTACACTTGCGGTTAAGTGAACTAATGTTTGTTGTTCCAGACCTCCCCGTGCACTATGGCTTCACAATTAGTTATCTGGAATTCACTGTCAGCGCTAAGAAGACTCTAAAAGAAAAGTTCCTTCCTGGGGATTTGGTGAGTAACGGTTATTATTGTGCATTTATGCTCACCAGTTCTTTCATTAGCTGCACCTGGCTTGTACTGGATCAAATCCCCTATTTCCTTAAAGAGAACCCGAGGTGGGTTTGAAGAATATTATCTGCATACAGAGGCTGGATCTGCCTATACAGCCCAGCCTCTGTTGCTATCCCAAACCCCACTAAGGTCCCCCTGCACTCTGCAATCCCTCATAAATCACAGCCACGCTGCTGACAAACAGCTTGTCAGAGCTGGCTGTGTTTATCTCTATAGTGTCAGTCTGCTGCTCTCCCCGCCTCCTGCAGAACTCCAGTCCCCGCCTGCATCCCTTCCCTCCCTGCTGATTGGAGGGAAGGGACGGGGGCAGGGACCGGAGCTATGCAGGAGGCGGGGGAGCAGCCAAGACTGACACTACAGATGTAAACACAGCCTCACAGCGTGGCTGTGATTTATGAGGGATTGCAGAGTGCAGGGGGACCTTAGTGGGGTTTGGGATAGCAACAGAGGCTGGGCTGTAAAGGCAGATCCAGCCTCTGTATGCAGATAACATTCTTTAAACACACCTCGGGTTCTCTTTAAGCCTTAAATCTTCATGAAAGTGCCCATAAATGTTACAAATTTTTCTTCAGATTAAATCTTCCGACACACCTTTTATGATTGAATTCTATAGAAAACTGCACCATTTGTGGCAAAAATCGATGTGATACGATTCTTTGGTCGATCAGAAAAGGAAAAATGATTGATCCAGAAGTTGGATTTTATGATCGAATTGGAATATAAACCTTCTTAAAATGTTCAGTTAATGGGAAAAAATCGATAATTACCTTATGATTAGTTACGATCGTTCAAATCGCTTCGAAAGATCGAATCTGAAGGAAAAACTGTACCGTCAAAGTGCACCTTTCGATAGGTTTAATGAGTCATTGGTCAGCGTTTTGGTTTCTCCCCCCCCCCCCCCCCCCAATAAAGCACCTTTGGGCTGTCGTCACCCCCTCCCCCCCTCCCCCCCCAACCAAACACAAGTGCACAACCTACACTCTGCAAAGGAAACTGTCTGGAGAGGGCAAGCCAAAATAAGAAAACAGGCCCCTTCCAGTCATGGGCTCTCCAGTGGCCGCAGGGCCTGTTCCCAGCAGTCATAGCTCCCAACTGTCCCTCTTTCCGGGGGGGACAACCCCTCTAGTTCCTCCTTATTTATCCCTCTTTCAAGACTGATGTACATTTTTGTGTTAATATATATGTATTTGTGTTATATTTGTTTATATGTATTTTTCTTCTGAAAAATGTGTTTACCTGACTGTCTCTAACTGTAATATCTCTCTATATTATTTTCAAATGTTAAAATGAAGACAAACTACTGATGATAGAAAGGACCAGTGTGGTCTCAATGATAAAAATACATCTTTTGGTTCTGATATTCTTTGTGATATGCATGGTGAGGGGTGTGATGTGGGCGTGGTTAATCTGCAGGGGCGTGTCTTAACCAATTGAGGTCTACAGGCTTACACTCCCCTAGTGACCAGGCTATTTTTTACAATTCATGCCACTGCAGCTTTAAGGGCTCGCTGCAGGGCCTCACAGCTCGGCACACAAATGAAATTTTCACCCTTTCCTTGACACCAAAAGAGCCTTTTGTTGGTGGCATCTGATTGCTGCTGAAACTTTTTTTATTTTTTTAAATTATTAATTTAAATGTTTTTTTATTTTTTATAAAATTGTTTATTTATTCCACCCCCCCCCCCCCCCAATAAACCTCCCTCTCCCCAACAGCCAATCCGTGTGGTTGGGTCTCATAGGCATTCATTAGCCTATGAGAGGCAATCATCTCAGAGCCAATAGAGGGGACAGCTCAGTGACAGAGCTATCTCTGTACAGCACTGCAGGAGATCGCAGCGCTGTACATTATAAATAAATGGCGGTTTTGCCATCAAACAGTCGGCCGGCAACGATCTCCGCCGGCAGAGGCCGCGCCATTACTCAAGCGGGGATGCGCGTGCATTCGCGCGCAATCCCCTGCAAGACACTCCCCCAGGACTTGACTCCAATCGGTGTTAGGCGGCCCTGGGGGAGCCACCTTGTGTCTGTCTTTCGGCGTTAGGCAGTCGTAAGGTGGTTAAAGTTTACCAGAGCTGAGTTAATAGGAACCTCCTGCACATGCGCAGAAGGCCACGACTGACGCGGCTGAACGGCAGACCGCGGTAGGAAGGCGAGGGACTCAGACGGGCTTATGGGGCTGGAGGAAGCCCTGGGTAAGTATTGATTCTTCCTATTAATTCAGCTCTAGTTTACTTGTGTCCCTCTTTCTTGTGTCAAAAAGTTGTGAGGTATGCTAGTGCTTATTAGTTAATGAGAAGATAGTATGGCTGCTGGAAGCTTCCTCTTCTCAGGGGAATCAAGTTTTATGTATTAGGATCATTTTTTCACTCCTCCCTCATGAAGAGGGATCACTTCCTGTGCTGTCACTGGAGACAGGAAGTGACGGTAAATCTGCATTACATAGTGAGGTTCTAATGCTAATTTTCACTGCTCATAGGCTTAATTTAGATTTTTAAGTGGCATTGATAAATCCATTATTGATCTGTACATTTATTCTTGTCCTTTGTATAGAGGGGAGTGCGATATCACTGCTGGCATATTGCGCAGGATGTACAGGATGTAACTGTTTCACTCTTAGCCATTCTAAAGCGTGGAACATCTGCAAACAGAGACCGGCACATCGCAAATTCTTACAAAGGTAAGGTGAAAAAGCAAGAGAGCGTTGACAGTCCTCTTATTTCTGTTATGACAGGTCCACATACAAAATACAGTAGAGTGTCCTTTTACGGCACAGGTGAGGATTGCCGTAATGCCGCTTTTGTGTGCTTGCCAATTGCTTGAGAAGTGAAGCAACCGATGTAAATTCTAGCAATGATCTCTCCCTGCTGATTAGAGACACTGAATTGAAAAAAAAAATAGGATATAATGATTTGTATGTGTAGTACAGCTAAAGGTGGCCACTAATGATCCAATCTTTTTCATCCAATCTTACCATTTCTATGTAGTATAAGGGACTGCCTATAGTATCCATTCAATATATTCAGTCATTTTACTCTTCTACAGAGATTTGCTAAGATTGGATGAAAAAGATTGGCTCATTAGTGGCCACCTTAAGAAATAAAACATTAGGAACAGAGACATAAGTCTAATGTTGTTTCCAGTACAGAAAGAGTTAAGAAACTCCAGTTGTTATTTATGCAAAAGAGCAATTAAGCTCCACAACTTTCAAAGTCACAGAGAGCTCCTGAAGCTTATTATCTCAAGTGTCAGTCACTGTATTGTTTTTTCTTCTGCAGAGAACAGTTCAAAACTTCACTGGCCTGCTCTGTAAAATCATTTAGAATGCTGAGTAGTGTGTAAACTGCAAATATTAGAGAATGATGCAGTTATAAAAAACACTATATAACTGAAAATAAAAATATGAGTATATTTATTTTGCTACTAGTGTTCTAGTAATTATCTTTACTACACAACCAATTCATTATATCATAATTTATTTTTTTTTGCCTTCAGTGTCTCTGTAAAGGCTCATACACACATCAGACTATGGTCTTTGGAAAATGAAAGATCACAGACCAATCTTACCACCCTTCATCTAGTATGAGAGCCATACTCTACACAGTCTTTTCTATGGAGCTGAACTCCACATCAGAAAAAAATCTTTGCAAGATGCTGCACACAAAGATGCTGTACAGACACAAAAGATCAGTATCTGCAAAAGATCTGTTCCTGACAAAAATCCATTCCTGCAAATTGCAATGATAGTCTATGAGATCTGCAGATCATCATACACACATGATTTAACTGAAGGGACTCCGAGCTCACGAAAAAAAGAAAAGTTGTACTCACCAGGGGCTTTCTCCAGCCCAGTGCTGGTCGGGAGGTCCCACGCCGGCGTCCTGGCTCCTCTCCTTCTCCCCGCTCCGGTATAGCTGACAGGCCGCAGCCCGGGCGACACTCGGTGGAGTGTCGGGCTGCAGCTTCCGCGTATGACGCGGATTACGTCACACGCCGGCCGCCTCGCGTCATCACGGCGGCCGGCGTGAAAGTACTGCGCATGCGCGCTTTAATCGCGCATGCGCAGTACTTTCACGCCGGCCGCCGTGATGACGCGAGGCGGCCGGCGTGTGACGTAATTCGCGTCATACGCGGAAGCTGCAGCCCGACACTCCACCGAGTGTTGCCCGGGCTGCGGCCTGTCAGCTATACCGGAGCGGGGAGAAGGAGAGGAGCCAGGACGCCGGCGTGGGACCTCCCGACCAGCACTGGGCTGGAGAAAGCCCCTGGTGAGTACAACTTTTCTTTTTTTCGTGAGCTCGGAGTCCCTTTAACTGACATTCATCTGCAGATCAAGCAATCATCCGCAGATCTGAAAATCCATCTTGGTGGATCTGATCTGCAGATGAATGTCAGTTAAATCATGTGTGTATGATGATCTGCAGATCTCATAGACTATCATTGCAATTTGCAGGAATGGATTCTTGGCAGGAACAGATCTTTTGCAGATACTGATCTTTTGTGTCTGTACAGCATCTGTGTGTGCAGCATCTTGCAAAGATTTTTTTTGATGGGGCGTTCAGCTCCATAGAAAAGACTGTGAAGGTATGGCTCTCATACTACATGGAGGGGGGTAATATTGGTCTGTGATCTTTCATTTTCAAAAGACTATGGTCTGATGTGTGTATGTGGCCTAAGGGTGCAGCAGTAGCAACTTGTGAATGCTTCGGGCGTCCATCTTCTTCTCCCCTGTAGCTCCCAGAGGCTTTGTCCTCCATGCACGGCTCTGAGGCGTCACGTAACCCAATGTTGTCAGGGGACATTGCGGGGAGCCATACAAGGACGCCTCTGGGAGCTACAGGAGAGAAGCGACCGACGCCTGGAGCAAGTTGTTACCACTGTGCAATACTCTGAAAACTGGAGTACGAATGCCCCATGCTCCCCCGCCTGGCATGCTGGTTAGTTGAGACTGCTGGATGCCTGAGTCCTGGTTAATCGGGGCTCTACTATAATATTTTCATGCTTTTTTTTTTTTACCCCTTCCATAGCAGTAGTCTCTGGCCCCTTAAAGAGATCCTTAAGCCTGCAGATAAAAAAAAATCAGTTTTACTCACCTGGGGCTTCTACCAGCCCCCTGCAGCCGTTCCGTGCCCTCGCTGTCACTCGCAGATTCTCCTGTCCCCACCTACTGTCATTTGTGGCCGACAGGCTCACTGCGTCATGCGCAAGCCTGGCCACGCGTCTCTTTGTTCGTGTTCCCGCCCACAATACCGTCCTGCGCCTATTGCAGATGGGAATGCGAAGAAAAATACATGTGGCCAGGCCTGTCGGGCCTGTTGGTGAAACTAAAGTAGCTGGTGGTGGGGGACAGGAGGATCCGTGAGTGGGCACGGGACGGCTGCAGGGGGCTGGTAGAAGCCCCAGGTGAGTAAAGCTGATTTTTTTTTTTAATTTTCATTTTTTACAAGCTTAACCACTTGCCGACCGCCCACAGCCCATGGGCGGCGGCAAAGTGGACGCCTAAAGGACCGCAATACGCCTTCAGGCGGCGCGTCCTTTAGGCATGCTGGGGGAGCGATCGCGTCATTGATGACGCGCGCTTCCCCCGGCAACTGGCTCCGCCCACCCGCCGTAACATCCCGCCGGCCATACGGAAGCGCCGGCGGGATGTTAACCCCGCGATCGCCGCTACAAAGTGTATAATACACTTTGTAATGTATACAAAGTGTATTATACAGGCTGCCTCCTGCCCTGGTGGTCCCAGTGTCGGAGGGACCACCAGGGCAGGCTGCAGCCACCCTAGTCTGCACCCAAACACACTGATCTGCCCCCCCCCCGCCCACTGATCGCCCACAGCACCCCTCAGACCCCCCCTGCCCAACCCCCAGACCCCTGTTTGCACCCAATCACCCCCCTAATAACCCATCAATCACTCCCTGTCACTATCTGTCAACGCTATTTTTTTTTTACCCCCCCCCCTGCCCCCTGCCCCCTCCTGATCACCCCCCCACCCCTCAGATTCTCCCCAGACCCCTCCCCCCTGTGTACTGTATGCATCTATCTTCCCTGATAACCTGTCAATCACCCGTCAATCACCCATCAATCACCCATCAATCACCCATCAATCACCCCCTGTCACTGCCACCCAACAATCAGCCCCTAACCTGCCCCTTGCGGGCAATCTGATCACCCACCCACACCAATAGATCGCCCGCAGATCCGACATCAGATCACCTCCCAAATCCATTGTTTACATCTATTCTCTCCTCTAAACACCCACTAATTACCCATCAATCACCCATCAATCACCCCCTATCACCACCTGTCACTTTTACCTATCAGATCAGACCCTAATCTGCCCCTTGCGGGCACCCAATCACCCGCCAACACGCTCAGATTGCCCTCTGACCCCCCCTTATCAATTCGCCAGTGCATTAATTACATCTGTTCTTCCCTGTAATAACCCACTGATCACCTGTCAATCACCTGCCAATCACCTATCACCCATCAATCACCCCCTGTCACCCCCTGTCACTGCCACCCATCAATCAGCCCCTAACCTGCCCCTTGCGGGCAATCTGATCACCCACCCACACCATTAGATCGCCCGCAAACCCGCCGTCAGATTACCTCCCAAATGTATTGTTTACATCTGTTATCTTCTCTAAACACCCACTAATTACCCATCAATCACCCATCAATCACCCCCTATCACCACCTGTCACTGTTACCTATCAGATCAGACCCTAAGCTGCCCCTTGCGGGCACCCAATCACCCGCCCACACGCTCAGATTGCCCTCAGACCCCCCCCCTTATCAATTCACCAGTGCATTAATTACATCTGTCCTTCCCTGTAATAACCCACTGATCACCTGTCAATCACCTGCCAATCACCCATCAATCACCCCCTGTCACTGCCACCCATCAATCACCCCTGTCACTGCCACCCATCAATCAGCCCCTAACCTGCCCCTTGCGGGCAAACTGATCACCCACCCACACCAATAGATCGCCCGCAGATCCGACATCAGATCACCACCCAAGCGCAGTGTTTCCATCTATTCTCTCCTCTAAACACCCACTAATTACCCATCAATCACCCCCTATCACCACCTGTCACTGTTACCCATCAGATCAGACCCTAATCTGCCCCTTGCGGGCACCCAATCACCCGCCTACACGCTCAGATTGCCCTCAGACCCCCCCTTATCAATTCGCCAGGGCATTATTTACATCTGTCCTTCCCTGTAATAACCCACTGATCACCTGTCAATCACCTATCAATCACCCATCAATCACCCCCTGTCACTGCCACCCATCAATCACCCGCTGTCACTGCCACCCATCAATCAGCCCCTAACCTGCCCCTTGCGGGCAATCTGATCACCCACCCACACCAATAGATCGCCCGCAGATCCGACATCCGATCACCTCCCAAGTGCAGTGTTCACATCTGTTCTCTACCCTAAACACCCACTAATTACCCATCAATCACCCCCTGTCACTGCTACCTATCAGATTAGACCCCTATCTGCCCCTAGGGCACTCAATCACCCGCCCACACCCTCAGAATGCCCTCAGACCCCAGCCCTGATCACCTCGCCAGTGCATTGCTTGCATCTATTCCCCCCTCTAATCACACCTTGAGACACCCATCAATCACCTCCTGTCACCCCCTAGCACACCTACCCATCAGATCAGGCCCTAATTTGCCCCGTGTGGGCTCCTGATCACTCGGCCAAACCCTCAGATCCCCCTCAGACCCCCTTCCGATCACCTCCCCAGTGCATTGATTGCATCTATTTTCCCCTCTAACCACCCCCTGAGACACCCATCAATCACCTCCTGTCACCCCCCTAGCACTCCTATCCATCAGATCAGGCCCAATACAACCTGTCATCTAAAAGGCCACCCTGCTTATGACCGGTTCCACAAAATTCGCCCCCTCATAGACCACCTGTCATCAAAATTTGCAGATGCTTATACCCCTGAACAGTCATTTTGAGACATTTGGTTTCCAGACTACTCACGGTTTTGGGCCCGTAAAATGCCAGGGCGGTATAGGAACCCCACAAGTGACCCCATTTTAGAAAAAAAGACACCCCAAGGTATTCTGTTAGGTGTATGACGAGTTCATAGAAGATTTTATTTTTTGTCAAAAGTTAGCGGAAATTGATTTTTATTGGGTTTTTTTCACAAAGTGTCATTTTTCACTAACTTGTGACAAAAAATAAAATCTTCTATGAACTCGCCATACACCTAACGGAATACCTTGGGGTGTCTTCTTTCTAAAATGGGGTCACTTGTGGGGTTCCTATACTGCCCTGGCATTTTAGGGGCCCTAAACCGCGAGGAGTAGTCTAGAAAACAAATGCCTCAAAATGACCCGTGAATAGGACGTTGGGCCCCTTAGCGCACCTAGGCTGCAAAAAAGTGTCACACATGTGGTACCGCCGTACTCAGGAAAAGTAGTATAATGTGTTTTGGGGTGTATTTTTACACATACCCATGCTGGGTGGGAGAAATTTCTATGTAAATGGTCAATTGTGTGTAAAACAAATCAAACAATTGTCATTTACAGAGATATTTCTCCCACTTAGCATGGGTATGTGTAAAAATACACCCCAAAACACATTATACTACTTCTCCTGAGTACGGCGGTACCACATGTGTGGCACTTTTTTACACCCTAAGTACGCTAAGGGGCCCAAAGTCCAATGAGTACCTTTAGGATTTCACAGGTCATTTTGCGACATTTGGTTTCAAGACTACTCCTCACGGTTTAGGGCCCCTAAAATGCCAGGGCAGTATAGTAACCTCACAAATGACCCCATTCTAGAAAGAAGACACCCAAAGGTATTCCGTTAGGAGTATGGTGAGTTCATAGAAGATTTTATTTTTATTAACTGCTTCAAAAGAAGGGGCGGCTTTTGTCTGAAGAAGAAGGGGCGGCTTTATCTCTTTTGAAACGCGTTACAATAAACAGATCTTTACATTACACGGTATTGTTGTTTGCACAGACTTGCACCTCACCCATGCCAACTCCATTATACACTACCAGCTAACAAGCACCCGCAGAGTGCAGGTAACGCTTGTGCTGGAAGGTGGAAGACAGCTTGCACACCGATCCCTCTACAAAAGGGAATATACTCATACAATTGGCGCCCGCCATAGCCACTGAGCACCTGCATTGTGCAGAACGCTGGTGACTGCAAGGCGAGTGGTGCTATCCACAGCTGCGAGAGGAGAGGAACAAAGGAATCCCAGTTGCCAGGAGCCTGGTCCCTGGCTCAAAGGGACAAAGCCTGCGAGCTGGGACACCCATATGGGCTAACCAGCACTACACTGAGGTGAGATCATTCTACGGTCGGCTGGCCACTTTTCATAATCCACACACTGAGTGCGCTTTCTCCCACTTTGTCTCCAGCTACACAGCTGGCACGTGTGTTTTCAGCTCGGCCCAGCAATGTCACCCAAAGGAATCAGGTCCTGATCGCCGACAGGTGACATCCATGAAAGGTGTGTAAACACCTTTAGCAAATCTGCTGGGCAGAGCTGAGAACCTGACCATGCTATGGTTCAATTTGAAAATTTCAGTTTACGAATGTAGTAGGAGATTCATATAATTGGATCCACTACAGGCTACCTTTAACCTGCCTGGCGTTCTATTAAGATCGCCAGGCAGGCTGCGGGAGGGTTTTTTTTGAATAAAAAAAAAACTATTTCATGCAGCCAACTGAAAGTTGGCTGCATGAAAGCCCACTAGAGGGCGCTCCGGAGGCGTTCTTCCGATCGCCTCCGGCGCCCAGAATAAACAAGGAAGGCCGCAATGAGCGGCCTTCCTTGTTTTGCTTATATCGTCGCCATAGCGACGAGCGGAGTGACGTCAGCCGCCTCCGATCCAGCCCTTAGCGCTGGCCGGAACTTTTTGTTCCGGCTACGCTGGGCTCAGGCGGCTGGGGGGACCCTCTTTCGCCGCTGCTCGCGGCGGATCGCCGCAGAGCGGCGGCGATCAGGCAGCACACGCGGCTGGCAAAGTGCCGGCTGCGTGTGCTGCACTTTATTTGAGCCAAATCGGCCCAGCAGGGCCTGAGCGGCAGGCTCCGGCGGTACTGGACGAGCTGAGCTCGTCCAGACCGCCCAGCAGGTTAACCTCCTTAACAGTAACCCTGAGTCAGAATCGGGGCAGAAAACGGCAGCTCAGAGCCATAACCCCGAGCCTGACTCGTGGTAGATGCTGAGAAGTTTATGCAGAGCATAGCGTGTAGCAGGTGTTTCAACTCACCTCCCCCAGGATCCAGACGCCGGCAGCCATTCTACTTCCTGTCCTCAGAGACTCTAGATCCCTGATGAGATTGCTGTGTGTCATCATGACGGCAGCCGGCAATCTCACTATAGAGTTACAGCACCACCCGGAGGACAGGGGGAAAACTACAACGCTGCATCCCAGGGAGGTGAGTAAGTGCAGGGGCAGCTGCAGATCTCTCTGAGGGTATGATTTTTTTTTCATGCTTTTAGGGTCTAAAAGCTAATGAAAAAATTGCACCACCTTTAGACCATAAAATAAGGAAGCAATCATACCGCCAGGGAGGTACTGGAAGCGCTGGTTTGCAGATGTTGGAGTGCTTTTCCAGTGCATGGGATAAATGGTTAGAATAGTTAGTGTGCAACACCAACCATACACTAGTTGATGTTCACCAAATTTAACAAAAATCTCCATGACTGGAAATCGATCTGAGGGTTGCAATCTGTTAGGATTCGCAGGTCTGTCTGTCACTGCAGTGATGACCTGGTAGTGGATTTAATTCACCCAGCACATTACTGCTGTGTGTGTGCATGGGAGTGTCCGATCCCCAGGGTGATGGTCTCCTTACAGCAGGGGTGTCAAACTCAAATAATAATCAAAAGTGGGCCGAAATCGTACACTGGGACCTAGTCACGGGTCAACCTCAATATCTACTGGCCACCTTCCTCACTTATAAAGTACTCTGGTGTCTGATGGTCCTCCCTCCCCTATACAGTACTCTAGTGCTTAGTGCTTTCTCCCTACCTCCCCCTATGGCTTCCCTGGTGATCTAGGGCTTCACCTCCAATATAGCTTCCCTGGTGGCCTAGAGTGGGCCAAAAATAATGGGCCAAAAATAATGCAAAGTGGGGAAACCACTTGAGGGCCAAATCTAATGGCTCTGAGGGCCAAATCTAATGGCTCTGAGGGCCAAATCTAATGGCTCTGAGGGCCAAATTTGGCCCACGGACCGGAGTTTGACATGTATGGCTTAGAGGGAGCATTTAGGGTTCAGCTAATCATGACACAATCATTTTACCATCTTGCACATTTCCAGTCCAGCTCATGTGACCAGGACTTTTCTATTTAAAGTGGATCCGAGATTAACTTTTACTCATTGCATAATTGTGTTCCTTTCCAATAGTTTATAGGGCACTCCTCAAGCCAAATACTTTTTTGTTTTAATACTCTAATTCCCTATAAACTAAACAAGCCACGCCCACAGGTTTTCAGAGAGCCTTGGCACTGTAGCAAGGGCTCATGGGAGCTCAGTCTGGGCAGGAGGAGGGGGAGTTATTACTAGCCAGAGATTTCAGAGGCAGAGGGGAGGAGTGAGGAGGAGGTGGGATTAGGCTTTTTTGCTCAAGGTGCAGATAAGCCTGCCTGTGTGTAATGTTTACAAACAACATGGCTGCTGTCATTGTATCACAGGAAGAAACAATCATATTCGATTGAAGCTGTTTGCAGCTAGATATGCTGTGTAAACTATCTAAACTTTAGATAAGATATATAGACAAGTTACTTGTTGTAGTTAGTTTTTCATCTCGGATCCGCTTTAAATCACATTTATTTAAAGATATGAATGGCTTGTTGTTGCAGGAGTCCCCGACCTGTACGGCTTTTACATCAATCTTCTGGAGATAAGCGCCAAGAGGCTTACGAAGAGACACACAGAAAACGCCTCACTAGGAGATTTGGTGGGTAACCGTTTAGATTATGTTGCCATAGTGAGACCCTTTCATGACACGTAATCTCTCTAACCCCCCCCCACCCCCCATGTTAACCTATTATTGTCCCTTCATCTCCCCCACTCAGTGTTAACCTTTTCCTTATAACTAACTTATTCGCTTTCACATTAAATATTCTGGTTTCAGCATCAGAAACAGGGCCGGATTTACTATAAGGCACTGTAGGCCTGTGCCTAGAGGTGCGCCTGATGATGGAAAGGCAGCTCGATCCCCTCCCCTAGTGCCTCCCTCCCTCCTTCCCTATGCAGAGTCCCAAGCAGAGTGTAAATGAGAGGATACTCAACCGGGTCTCAGCATTCTACTGATTAGATCTCCCTCCAGTGGGGTCACCACTTGCTATGTAATACTGAGGGTACTTCTGGCTACCTAATGCTAAGGGACACCTGTAGCAACCTATGACGGGCAAGGGAAGTAAGGGAAGAATGACAGCTGGGCCAGCCAGCACACTGGCGGGGTAGTTTGGTGGGTGTTTGTAGATTTATGAATGGCGAAGTCTAGGGTGCGAGGACATCTGTGCCTATAGGCTCCTGTGATGTAAATCCATGGCCTGATCATAAACACTTCCTATAGCTATATATTACTGTATATCGGTATGTAGCCCTGCTATGTAGCTCCGCCCTCCCGCTGAGGACTAACCTAGGCTTTTTATTAGTTAAAGATTCCGCAGAGATCGCCTGCCAGTATTAAAGATGTTGCCACCTGTTATAAATTTCAGGAAGTAAATCAGGGAGAGGGAAGATTTGGTCAAACACTTACTAAATAATTTATAAATGAATATTGTAAAAAAACAAAAAATCAATTTTATTAATTATGTTATTTTGACTACAGTTCCTCTTTAAAGTGGTATGAAACCCTGACATAACATTCGATAAAAATGTGTTTTCCTACTTTTTAATACTCATACAGTTTTCACATTTGCTTTTTGTGCACAAGTAATATTGTCCGTCTCCAAATTACAAGCTTCCAAAGTGTAGTTTATCTTGCCCTGAAAGCTGCCATTGCATTTTATTCCAACTGCTTTTTATTATATATTAAAATCTAATGAGCTGTTCTGAACTGTGTGTGTGTGTCTGAAACAGAGACAGCTTCTAAGGGCTCGTTCACACTGCAGGCGTTTTCTGCTATTTTTCGTCCGCCTGTGGTTTTTAAAAATGCCCCCCACGGGTTGTGCACGGTGCGGCTAGGAAAGAGGTGAGTTTCCATTTTCTGGGCGATTCCGTCTCACTTTCAAAGCTTTATTGTCTTCAAAATGGTAACATGACATAGTAAACAGTGAGACAAAGAGAATGAAGCATAATATAACCTTAATAATGGGTACAATCTTCAAGATAGCATTAAGCATCAGACTTTACAGTGTATGGGGTGATCAGTTCAGAATTTAGCAGCATATATATTCAGCAGTCAAACAATCTAATGGGACTTTGGGCTGTGTAGCAGTGACCAGTGTATGTGGGGATATTACATCTAGAGAGAGTTAGGGGGTTCCCCATATCTACATCATCAACTGCATTATGAGGTTAGGTTCCCTCTTGCATTACATCTTTATATTCCTGTGAGTCTTTAAAATCATACCATAATGCCCACGTTTTCACGTAGAGATCCATCCTGTCTTGTGCTGCCAGGATTATCTCCTCCATATCCGCAATCCCATTCACTCGGCTCCACCACATTGCCATAGTAGGTACAGTGTCTGATCTCCAATGTAAGGGGATCAAGGCTTTAGCTGCATTTAGTAAATGTATCAGCACACAGCGTTTGTATGATTTAGAGGAGAAGGGGATCATGTGAAGTAGGTAGGCTTCTGGAGTAAAGGGGATGTGGACAGAGGAGATCTTCCGAGCCCAAGCGTGTACATTTTGCCAAAAGGGTTGAATTTTTCCGCATGTCCAGAATATATGGAGGAGAGAGCCTCCCTCTTTTGAACATCTCCAACAGTTGTCATTCGGAATCAATTTAGCCTTGTATAACTTATCAGGTGTTTTATACCAGTGGGTCAAGATCTTATATCCCAGTTCTTGGGTATTGGCGTTTAAAGAGCCCTTATGGATGTTTGTCAAAGCTGTGTCCCATAAATCAGAGGGGATCTGCTTGCCCAGACTAGATTCCCATTTGTTTTGGAAGGAGAGAGAGTCGGGTATCTCGAGGCCTAGCAGCAAATTGTACAGTAGGGAGACTGTATGTCGGTGTTGGTTTTCTCCTATACAGTGTAGTTCAAAAATCGTCAGAGGTCTGGCTACCTTATATGTTTTGAGTAGAGAGGAGATAAAACTTCTTAATTGTAGGAAAGCCCAGAAGGGTATTTTTTTATCAGAGGTTAGTAGTGTAAAGGAATCAAGGGGTAAACATTTGCCATTTGAGATTACATCTTTTATTCTGAGATTACGGTTTCGGAGGTTTGGGAGGAAAAATGGGTCTAAACCTGGGGCAAAGCTTGGATTGAGTAAAATCGGGGTAAGCGGGCCTGGGTTTGATGTTAACAATTTACCCGGTTTTGCTACGTCCCTGAGTGTCAGCAAGGTAGCGGCAACAAGAGGGTTGGCTTTATAAAGATCAGGTGGAGATGGCTTAGGGACCCAGGGTAAGGTGTGTAGTGGAATGTTGACTTGTGCCTGTTCCACTTGCCTCCAGCGCTTTTTAGAGTCCGAGAAACACCATTCCAAGATTCTACTTAGGATTGAAGCTTGGTGGTACTTGCAAAAATTTGGTAGGCCCATGCCTCCATTAGGTTTGTCTAGTGACAAAATGGCTTGTTTTAGCCTAGCTGGACGTTTCCCCCAGATAAACAGGGATATTTGTGTTTGGATGCTTGAGAAAAAAGCCTTGGGGATGTGGATGGGAATAGCCTGGCTAATGTACAGAAAACGTGGGAGAATGTTCATTTTAATGGAGGCTATCCTACCAAACCATGACAAAGTAGGTTTAGGTCCCCATCTTTTAAGGTCATCTATGAGTGAGGTGAGTAGTGGCGGATAGTTTAGGTCATACAGTCGCGATAGGTTGGTTGGCAATTGGATACCTAGATATTTTATAGAGGTATCAGCCCATTGAAACGGGAAGGCATTTTTTAAGTTATTCACTATTTCAGGAAGCAAGGTTATGTTTAAAGCGAAAGATTTAGTGAAGTTAATCTTATAGTTTGACAGGAGACCGAAGAGCTTTATTTTGCTAATGAGATTTGGTAGTGTGATTTTAGGCTGGGTGAGAAAAAATAATAGGTCGTCTGCAAATGCTGAGACTCTGTGCTCCTCACCTCCTATGTTGACACCTCCAATGTTAGGGTCTTTGCGAATGCTATTCAGGAAAGGCTCAAGGACTGTTATAAAGATCAAGGGCGAGAGAGGGCAGCCCTGTCGTGTACCGTTAGTCAAAGTGAAAGAATCAGATAGGAATCCATTCACTCTTACCTTTGCCGATGGATTGGAGTAGAGTAGGAATACCCAGTTTAGCATTTGGGATCCTAATTCCATGTGTTGTAGTGATGCTTTTAAAAAATCCCAGGCTATTCTGTCGAAAGCTTTTTCAGCGTCAGTGGAGAGAAAAAATCCCTCCACTGACTGCTTAGATAAAAATGAATGGATTCCTATGGCTCTCATAGTGCTGTCTCTTGCTTCTCTCCCTGGCAGGAAGCCAACTTGGTCATGGTGTATTCTGGACTCCAAAATAGGCGTTAGGCGGGTCGCCAAAATCTTGGCGAAGAGTTTGGCATCATTGTTTAGGAGGGAGATAGGGCGGTAACTGGCGCATGACTGTGGATCTTTTCCTGCTTTGTGTATCACAGCAATGTGAGCCTCTAGAAATTGCTTAGAAGGTATGGAGTCACTTTTAATAGCGTTAAAGGCTGTAAGGAAGTGGGGAGCCAGAGTGTCAGCAAAAAGCTTGTAGTACTGAGCTGTTAAGCCATCTGGGCCTGGGGACTTATTTGGTTTCATAGAGTTTGTAGCACAAAGAAATTCATCCAAAGAGATGGGATCGTTTAGTTGTTTCCTTTCATCATCCGAGAGCTTGTCAAGGCCATAAGACTCTAAGAATTTAATCATTTCCTGTGGTCTAGGGGTATTAGTGTTGTCCCCCATGGGAGATGTCGGGAGGTTGTAGAGAGATTGATAGAAAGTTTTAAATTCTTCTGCTATTTCGGGAATTTTTATCTTTTTAGTCTGAGTAGAGTCTATCAGGGAGTGGATATGGCTCTTAGATTTTTGGATTCTTAAGGCTTTCGCTAGGAGGGAGCCACTCTTGTTGCCGTGCTCATAAAAGATGCCCTTTGAAAGTAGGAATTTACGTTTTAGTCGATGCGAGAGCATGTTGTGTAGTTGCTTTCTTAATAGTATGAGTTCTTGGAGGGATTGGGCTGCTAGTGAAGCTTTGTGTTTTGCTTCCAGAGCACGAATCTTAGCATGCAGTGTATTGATACCCGCCTCTCTCTCCCTTTTGGCTTTTGACCCCATGGCTATGAATACGCCCCTGATAACTGGCTTATGGGCTTCCCACACAGTTAACGGTGTTGTTTCAGTGTTAGAATTAATTATAAAATAGTCAGAGAGTCGGTGTTTCACTCCAGCTACAGCCGTCTTGTCTGCAAGAAGAAACGGGTTAAGTTTCCAGGAGTATGATTTGGGTAAAGCTACTGGAGCTTTCATCACAAAAGCTATAGGTGCGTGATCGGCTAAAGTTTGTGTCCCAATCTCTGAGGTTTGGAGTAAAACAGCGTCCCTCTGCTGAATACAAAAGTAGTCAAGCCTGGAGTAGCGTTTGTGAACCGAGGAGAAAAACGAGAAATCCTTTTCGTCTGGATGGAGGAGTCTCCATACATCAATCAACATCAACCTGTTCAAGAGTTCCTTAACCTTTTTAAGTGCCTGATATCTGATTGAGGAGGTGCCGGTGGATGTATCTAGAAGTGGGTTGAGAGGGAGATTAAAATCTCCCCCTAGGATTAATACTCCCCTGGTGAAAGACAAAAGGCGACTGATGATGTACTGGAAAAAATTCACCTGCTTATTGTTAGGGGCGTAGATATTAGCTAAGGTAATAGTCTGGTTTTGTATTTTCCCTTGTACAAAGAGATAGCGACCCTCTGGGTCTTTCATTATTTGAACATCTTGTAAATCAATAGATTTATGAACTAGTATAGAGACGCCCTTTGTCCTCGCCAGGGGAGACGTGGCATGGTATGAAGTGGGAAAGTGTCTCGAGTAGAACTTGGGGATGGAGGAGGTGCGAAAGTGGGTCTCCTGCAAGAAGCCGAAAGTTGCACCCTCTTTTTTCAAATATTCTAGAAATTTGGACCTTTTTTCTGGTATATTTAAACCGTTAGCATTTATGGAAATAAATTTCCAGTTAGGAGTTTTAGGAGTATTCATACTATGAAAGATATAGGTGCAATAGAAAAAGGAAAAAAAGGAAAAAACCAGGAAAAGATGCAGGAGATCCACTCCAGCACCCGCATACATCTCAAAAGGCAAAGCGTATCTAGGCAAATTTGATATACCAAAGTGCAATTGAATGAAGGGGAGGACTCTAGATGTGTATATCAGAGATAAGAAAAGGTTAGCCTAGTGGTCAGAAAGTAAATTGAAGTTGTATTTATGTTTTATGACTGTCTTTGAAGTTTAATATACTTTAAAACAAAGCTCGAGATCAAATAGAACTGATCTAATAAAGTCAATGCGATCTTAAAGAAAGGGAAATTATTTCTCACGTGTGGGTTCTGAATTAACAGAGCTCACACTCCTTAGAGTGAGATATGGTCAGAGGACTAGGAGAGGCCTCTGCTGTGGGACTAGAGAGGCGCGCAAGCAAAGCAGCCTATGTCACTACAAATGTGAGTCTACCAGTCTCACGTTGTATATAAGATAGAGTTAACTTAACTAAACAGCTGAAAGCACCCAGACCTGAGTTATTGCTTATTAATGTAAGGAATCTCCCCGTGGGGCGGGAGGTAAATATATAGAGACAAGGGATTTCTCCCAGAGGCCGGGCAGAAGAGGAGTTAGTGGAGTGTCATATATGAACGTTGGGCTCCTCTGCCCAATCTCAGGGAGAAGCATATCCCTTCATTGGTCACTTTATGTTATATGTAGCAGAGACAAGGTATGGCAGTCTTAGATTCTAATTAAACTTATTCAACCGCTATTATACTCTTAACACAGATAGTAGTAACACACATCTAGTCTAGAAGAAACAAGCATTGCAAAAGTATGTATATAACCTGAACAGATATATAGCAAAACCCCAGTATTACTATAGTAGGTGCAAGACTATGTAATTGCTATGATAAACCGTAAACCTCACATAGTGAGTTAGTCCCCATAGAAAAGGAGAAAAAATGAAAGATACTTCACGTAAATGTTCAGTTCACGCTGGAGTTTCTGTCGATTCAGGGTTCTCATTACGATCATAATCATCTCTGTTAGGGTGCTTGCGAGCAGATCTTGTTTTCCTGGGGGTGTTGAGGCGTTGCTTCAATGGAGTCGTGTCGCAGTTGGAAGAGTGACTTTCCGTGTTAACGCGGTAGTCCGCATACCAAAGTGGTAAGGCCGGTTCCGTTATACCCAGCTCTGAGCAAAAGTCTAGTTCCTGCTCTTTCAATGGAGGAAAGTCTATTAGCAATGGCGGCAACATCCTCTCTCACCTACGATATGGCAGTAGCGAAGGTGGACTTTATTTCTGCCATGAATTCTTTCATATCGGCATAGGTGACTGTATCTTGTCTCTTTGCAGGTCGGCCGTAGTCCTGTTCAAAGGAATCCCGGGAGGATTGTGAGTCAGCCGGGGAAGCAGCTCTTGCCGGCGCCATATTGGATCTCGGCGTTGCGGCCCTCTTGGATATTTGAGATCGGAATATCTCTGATATATTGCCTCGAAGTGTAGCTTGAGGCGGTTTTTGCAAACGTGGGTTGTTTAGGGACTTGGCTCTGCGGCTCATCTCAGGAATAGTTTCCCCACGGAGGTCCTATAGCTGGAAGTAGCTATGTCTGGGTGCGGAGCAGCTCTCTCAGGCAGCCATCTTCGTTGCGCGTCAAGCCACGCCCCCGGGGCGATTCCGTCTCAATGGAAGGTATAGGAAAATCGCCAAACACGTACAAAAACGTGCATTAAAGCAATTGCGATCGCGTTGTTAAGAATAAATACGTTGTATTTATTCTTTTCCGAGTCAAAGAGTTCACTTCCTGACTTGCGTCAGAGAGTGAATTACAAATCCGCTCGGAAAAAACGCTTAGAAAACCGCTAAGCACAAAAATGAATTGCCCCCCCCCCCTCCCCCCAAGCTCCGGGAATCGGGAAAAAAAAGACGCCTCAAAAACCTAACGTGGACAGACACGCAAACCGAATGCAATGTGAACAAGGCCTCAGAGTTTTTTTTCACTTGTTACACACAAATGTATAAACATTGGAATGTAAACAAAGATTGTTATCTCTAGTCTGGATGCGGATTTGAAGCTGAATTAGCTTTGCATAGCAGGACAAAGTGCTGTTTTTAACCATTTCAGTAATGTTCTGCTACAATGCAGAATCTTTTAGAGCAAAGTAGAAATGCTGACTTTCAGACCACTTTACCTACCCTACGTCCGCTCCACGCCAATTAGCGTGGCCGCGGCGCCAGCCCCAGGACCGTCTAACGCCAATTGCCGTCAGGTCCTGGGGCCGGCTACTGCAGGAGTTCGGACGCAGGCTGCGTGTGCATCTCCTGCTTGAGGGGCGGAGCTCCGCCCCGCCTTCAGTCTCCGAGCAGCAATCGCCACTCGGGAGACTGTTAGATGGCGAAACCGCCGTCTTTTCAGTTAGTACAGCGCTGCAATCAGCGATCAGACCCCACCAACAGAGAGCTCTGTTGGTGGGGGGGATCACTAGTGTGCTGTGTTGTGTGGCCCTGCAGCTTGGCTTTAAAGCTGCAGTGGCCAATTAAACAAAAAATAGCCTGGTCTTTAGTTTGTTTTTCATGTATATCACATTTTACATTAGTTAAATAATCATTTCGTAACTAACTTGTGCTTTCATGTTTTATTTCTGTGCAGTGGAAAGTGCGGCATCGCTGCCAGACTGCCAGACCTGCTCTCGGGAGGATATCTGTATCGCTTTTAAACATTCCCGAGTATGGCATATGTATGGGCGAAGACACACATGCACCAAATACTTTCGAAAGTAAGGATTACAAAAATAAAAATGGCTATGCCTTTATTTCTATTATGACAGGTTTGCTTTACATAGCCCCCATTCAGCCAAGTGTTATAGCCAATCTCCAGATTCCCCAAATGTGTAAAAACACCTGCTGTATGCGCTGGTGCATTTCAGAGGCAAACCCAGGATTTTCAAGGAGGGGATTCCTAAAAGGTCTCCCTCAGCCACGCACAATACAGTATAATAATATGGTAGGACATCATGCTGGGTGCACATAATGCAATTTACCGTCCCACCCACCGAACTGGATAGATCAGGGGCAGTTTGGATACAGATAATAATGAGGACAGCCGACATTGGTAATGAAGGGGAAAGTGAAGCATACACCCAGCAGGGCACAGGGCTGTACACAAGCTGCTGCTCCATGCTCTGTACACACGCTGCTGCTCCATGCTCTGTACACACACTGCTGCTCCATGCTCTGTACACATGCTACTGCTCCATGCTCTGTACACACACTGTGGCTCCATGCTCTGTACACACACTGCTGCTCCATGCTCTGTACACATGCTGCAGCTCCATGCTCTGTACACACACTGCGGCTCCATGCTCTGTACACTCTCTGCTGCTCCATGCTCTGTACACACACTGCTGCTCCATGCTCTGTACACATGCTGCAGCTCCATGCTCTGTACACACACTGCGGCTCCATGCTCTGTACACTCTCTGCTGCTCCATGCTCTGTACACACGCTGCTGCTCCATGCTCTGTACACTCTCTGCTGCTTCATGCTCTGTACACACCTGCTGCTCCATGCTCTGTACACGCTACTGCTCCATGCTCTGTACACACTCTGCTTCTCCATGCTCTTTACACCCGCAGCTGCTCCATGCTCTGTACACACACTGCTGCTCTATGCTCTGTACACACGCTGCTGCTCAATGCTCTGTATATACACACTGCTGCTCCATGCTCTGTATACACACACTGCTGTTCCATGCTCTGTACACATGCTGCAGCTCCATGCTCTGTACACTCTCTGCTGCTCCATGCTCTGTACACACACTGCTGCTCCATGCTCTGTACACATGCTGCAGCTCCATGCTCTGTACACACACTGCGGCTCCATGCTCTGTACACTCTCTGCTGCTCCATGCTCTGTACACACGCTGCTGCTCCATGCTCTGTACACTCTCTGCTGCTTCATGCTCTGTACACACGCTGCTGCTCCATGCTCTGTACACGCTACTGCTCCATGCTCTGTACACACTCTGCTTCTCCATGCTCTTTACACCCGCAGCTGCTCCATGCTCTGTACACACACTGCTGCTCCATGCTCTGTACACACGCTGCTGCTCAATGCTCTGTATATACACACTGCTGCTCCATGCTCTGTATACACACACTGCTGTTCCATGCTCTGTACACACGCTGCTTTTCTATGCTCTGTACACACACTGCGGCTCCATGCTCTGTACACACACTGCTGCTCCATGCTCTGTACACATGCTGCTGCTCCATGCTCTGTACACACGCTGCTGCTCAATGCTCTGTATACACACACTGCTGCTCCATGCTCTGT
The DNA here is from genome assembly GCF_040937935.1 of Hyperolius riggenbachi. Taxonomy (NCBI): domain Eukaryota; kingdom Metazoa; phylum Chordata; class Amphibia; order Anura; family Hyperoliidae; genus Hyperolius; species Hyperolius riggenbachi. Next base: position 42,791,796 of record NC_090654.1, read on the forward strand.
ATACACACACTGCTGCTCCATGCTCTGTACACACGCTGCTGCTCCATGCTCTGTACACACGCTGCTGCTCCATGCTCTGTACACACGCTGCTGCTCCATGCTATGTACACACGCTGCTTTTCTATGCTCTGTACACACACTGCTGCTTCATGCTCTGTACACACACTGCTGCTCCATACTCTGTACACACGCTGCTGCTCCATGCTCTGTACACACTCTGCTGCTCCATGCGCTGTACACACACTGCTGCTCCATGCTCTTTACACACGCTGCTTTTTCTATGCTCTGTACACACACTGCTGGTCCATGCTCTGTACACATGTTGCTGCTCCATGCTCTGTACACACGCTGCTGCTCCATGCTCTGTACACACGCTGCTGCTCCATGCCCTGTACACACGTTGCTGCTCTATGCCCTGTACACACGTTGCTGCTCCATGCTCTGTACACACGTTGCTGTTCCATGCTCTGTACACACGTTGCTGTTCCATGCTCTGTACACACTCAGGCAGCAGCATAGTGCTGTGAGTTGCAGGATACCTGCAGATATTCTGGTGTCTCATTTTGTGCCTGTCCCCAGACACTGCCCCAGCCCTGGTCTGAGGGGGGATTCTGGGCAGCTGTAATCCCCCCTCTCCCGTGTTTGCCTATGCATGTAGCCTATACACTGTTAGTGGTATGTGCTGCACACAAAAATGTGTACTGCTCTGCATTAATGCACTGCAGCTCACCAGTGTGAACCAGAACATTGAAGTCTATGTCTGAGGGATCACTTGCCATGTGCAACGCGCTATAACTCACAGTGCTGCACATGGGGGGGTTTACACATTTTTTTTTTAATCATTGTTTAGCTTTCCTTATGTGTTTTTCACCTTATCCGTACATAAAATGGTTTAAAGTGAACCAGAGATGAAAAGGAAAAAGATTTTATACATACCTGGGGCTTCCTCCAGCCCCATCCGCTCCAATCACTTCCATGCCGCTGTCCTTCGCTGCCTGCAGCTACAAGAACCTGGTCCCCGCACTTCCGTCAGTCGGAGCCAGTCTGACATAAGAGAGGTGTGCTGTTTGCGTATCTCTGCAGCAGCCGCTGGAGAGATACGTAGAGGGCGCACTTCTCCTGCGTAGGCTGGCTCCGATTACATCAGTGACGGGACCTGGTTCTCGTAGCTGTGGGTAGCGTAGGACGGCGGCACGGGAGCGATTGGTGCACATGGGGCTGGAGGAAGCCCCAGGTATGTATAAAATCTTTTTCCTTTTCCCGTCTCTGGTTTCCTTTACAGGAAACCAGAGATCAAAAAAAAAGTTTTATACATACCTGGGGCTTCCTCCAGCCCCATCTGCCTGGATCGCTCCCACGCTGCCGTCCTCCGCTGCCTGCAGTTCCAGCGGCTGCTGAGCTCACGTTCTAATCCCAGCCATAGTCTAATGTCCTATCATATTATTATTATTATTATTATGTATTTATATAGCACTGGCATGTTCTGCAGCACTTTACACAATATGTATGTCACTGACTGTCCTCAGAGAACCTCACGTTATAATCCCAGCCATAGTCTAATGTCCTATCATATTATTATCATGTATTTGGACAGTGCTGACATCCACTTTACAGAGTACAGACTGACTGTCCTCGGAGGAGCTCATAATCTAATCCTACTGTAGTCAAGACAAGACTAATAACATTTATATTCTGCTTTTCTCCCGGCGGACTCAAAGCACCAGAGCTGCAGTCACTAGGGGCGCGCTCTATAGGCAGTAGTAGTGTTAGGAAGTCTTGCCGAAGGACTCTTTGCTGGCTAGGTGCTGGCTTACTAAACACGAAGAGCTGATATTCAAATCCTGGTTTCCTGTGTCAAAGGCAGAGCCCTTTACCATATATACAATTTTTTGAAAGGAATAAATCAAGTTATCTGTATTTTGGGAATTGTGGGAGGAGCTAATCCAAAGTGATGGAAACCTGTATTAAGAACCGCCAGTTATAGGCCCCTCCCCCTTCATTCCGCAGTGTGTTTATTACCATAAGTAAATGCACATGTTTGAGCAACAGTAAAACAGATGAAAATTGGTCCTATTTTTTTTTTAGTAAATATATTTGCATTCACAATCACCTGTTCCATTTTTTTTAAAGTAAATTGGCATTCAATTTGATGTTTATATCAACTCTAGTGTTTAATCTGTTAAACCATGTAGTGTATGCTTAGCTTAAAGTGAAACTGAAGCGAAAAATAAACGTATGATATAATGAATTGTAGGTCTAGTATAGATGGTTGAAAGAACATTAGTAGCAAAGAATAGAGTCTCATATTTTTATTTTCAGTTCTATAGCTTTTTTTTTATAACATTGCATCATTCTGTCATATTTGCAGTTTACAAACCCCACTCTGTATCGTAAGCTATAAAACAAAGCAAAGCTTATGACCATTTGAACTTCCCTGCAGTAAAACCTTATCACAACCTGTCTCTCACTATTTGATATATAAGTGCTTCAGAAAACAGGACCGTCTTTGGGTCAAAGAGCTCAGAGAAGCTCTTTTGCATAGATAATAACTTTCAAGTTTCTTAAAGAGACACTGAAGTGAAAAAAATTATGATATAATGATTTGTATGTGTAGTACAGCTAAGAAATAAAACATTATAGCAGAGACTAATATTGTTTCCAGTACAGGAAGAGTTAAGAAACTCTAGTTGTTATCTATGCAAAAGAGCCATTGAGCTCCACGACTTTCATGGCTGGAACCTACAGGGGCGATTTTGAGAGCATTTTTGGAGCGTTACAGAATGCTAGCGTTTTGCCAAAACGCTCAGCTAATGTAAATGGATGGGGCAACTTCCACTGGAGCGTTTGCGATTCCTCAAATCGCAAACGCAAGACATGCAGCATTTTGGGAGCGTTAGCGCTTCAATGTAAAGTATATAAACGCTGGCTTAATCGCTCATCAAAACCTGCATGGAGCGATTTTGCTAGCGTTTTCACGTTACCACACACTGTAACAAAATTAAAATTAATTGAAAGTACCAATCAGACTTTAAAACGCTAATCGCCACACAATCGCTGGCAAATTGATACACTTTGTAAAATCACTTCCTAAAACGCTCATGAAACCGCTGACAAACTGCTCATACAAAATGCTAGCGCTTGCGATTAGCGATTAGCGTTTTGCAGTGGGTTCCAGGCCTCAAAGTTGTAGAGAGCTCTGTCTTCTGAAGCTTGTTATCTCAACTGTCTGTCATTGCATTTTCTTTTTCTCTGCAGAGGACAGTTCAAAAGTTCACTAGCCTGCCCTGTAAACTCATTTTCAATGCTGAGTAGTGTGTAAACTGCAAATATTAGAGAATGATGCAACGTTATGAAAAAAACTATAGAACTGAAAATAAAAATATGAGAATATTACTAATGTTCTAGTAATTATCCGTACTACGCAACCAATTCATTATATATTTTTTTCCCCTTTAGTGTCTCTTTAACTCTTCATGTACTGGAAACAATATGAGACTCGTATCTTTGCTACTAATGTTCTGTTTCTTAGCTGTACTACACATACAATTCATTATCGCATAACTTTATTTGTACTTCAGGTTTGCGTTAATACAAACTATTGCAGTTAGGGATGGTCAATGAGATTATAATATTTTCAAATTGAAGCAAATTGTTTGCAAATATCTGCAGGATGGAATCAAATGCAGCACTTTCTTATCCATTTCCAAACTGCGTAGAATTAGCGCAAAGTTTGCGTGAAACTCAGAGATCTTGGCATCATCTCATTAGCCGCCTCTAATTCCAGTAAAGATCAGATCTCCATCATAAGATGATTAGGCTGTCTCTTTCTGTATTCATATCCTAATCACCCTGCCCTTCTATACCACCTGCAAGTACCATCCGATTTCTATTTCCAACTCTTCCCGAAGAGAAGGAGGATAGTCCTGTCCACATCTGACAACCATACAGCCTACACACGCTTGTGCCACATGTCCAGTGTCTGTGAAGATCTGGGACTGGAAGCCACTGCCAAGAAACTGGTAATAATTGTTTTCCCTTCAAAATAACGTAACCACTTCAGGACCACAGTGCTAAGCCTTCATCTTGCAGCCTGTCTGATCGCTACATGCGACCAATTATGGCCAGAAATTGGTTGCATTGCCGATTGGGCATGCTCTTGGTGATTATAATAATTCAATCGGTTGGTCACTCGGCTGCCAAGCCGCCTGATGTATGGCCACTTTAAGAATGAGCGGAAAGAGAAAGACAATGCTTAAAGCCAATGGCAACCGCTTAATAAAAAAAAGAAACTAGATACTCACCAAAGGAGAGGGAAAGCTCTGGGTCCTAATGAGCCTTCCCGTTTGAATACCCCGTTGATCCCCCATTTGTATCCTCCGCCGCGGGGGACTTCAGAGAATCTTCGGGAGCCGAGTCCTCTCGAAGACAGGTGTCTCCATACTGCGCAGGCGCGGTAGCGAGAGAGACGACGCCAGTATGAAGCGACCTGTCTTCAGGAGCACTCGGACTCCCGAAGACTATCCGAAGTCACCTTCATCTGGCGGAAGGAGCAGCATTTGACCATCTTAGTCAAATACTGCTCCCGGGTTCAGCGCTGCACTGAGGGCATTGGGAGAGAAGAGGGAAGGCTCATTAGGACTCAAAGCCTTCCGTCTCCTTAGGTAAGTATCTGGTTTCTTTTTTTATGTAGCAGTTCTCATTGGCTTTGAAGGAAACCTGAGATGAACGCTTTGGCACAAAATAAACATATCCATTTATAATAATAGATTTTACAAAATTACTATACCTGGTATTTTCACCGCTCTGGGGTGCCTTTTTGTGTTTTTTTTTTTTACTAAAACTCCACGCAAAACACAGTTAATCAGACAAGATTATTATTTAGTTGTCTCTGTGCAAAATTAAAACACCATTTCTGAAAACCTCTTATGACTGACAAATATAGATAAAAAAAATGTTTTTCAATATACCCTTACATTAGCAGTTCCTCCCATCTCATCACAGCTCTCTGTGATGCTCCAAATATACAGAACATGAAAGGAGAGCCAGAAGGGGGCAGGCTTGGGCTTGAAAAGACATCAGAGAAGACAGACTCAGCTATAATGATTCCTAAGCAAAGCCAGACTGAATGCTCAGTCGGGGATTTTATCAGGGCTGATAACAAGCAGGCTGAGCAGTGAAGGATGAAACAGAGAGCAGGGTAGGTGTTTTCTCTAATGTTCCCACTGATATATATGGTAAAATACATGAGGGTGCTTCGTCTCTGGTACACTTTAAAGATCTACTATCAAAGAAACTGTTGTTCTGCAAACCCCACACACCTATAGAGTTTTTAGCCAGCAACACTAGAAAGCTTTTCCGTGGTCTCTCAGTGCAGCCTGTGTGAAAAAAACGCCTTGTTTACCAGCTGATTGTAACAATTTTGTGATGGGGAGGGGGAGGCAGAGCTGAACTGTGACCTGGCTATCTCACATGGCTCATAGAACAAGTGTAGCCATCAGGATATTCATAACCTCAAGTGTAGCCACAAAAATACCTGATCTGGAGTATCAGAGAAAGGGAAGGTTAGTACTTTGGCACCCCCACACCTCTGGGCTCCCCTACAGTCACAGGAGCTGCTCCCCCAGTAGTTACGCCCCTGTGTCTATCATCTACTGTACGTAGGTGTGTGTGTGTCTACTGTCTACAATGCATACAGGTGTGTCTCTGTACTGACAGATTGACTGTTTACTTTGCAGCTGAGATCTTCCAAGAATACCTCATTATCATACGATACTCTTCTTCCTTGTTTATGTATTGAGGTCAGTACAATTTTTTCTTTGTTACTGCTATATTTTTCTTGTGTTGTATTATACTACTTCCCCTTTCATATGACATAATATTTGTATAAGCAATAACATGAAGCAAAACCTCAATGACTTTGTCTCTCATTGGCTCCAGCCCCATAAGCACTGTGGTTTCCCTTGCCGTCCTCTTCAGCCCCTTCGTTCTGGTAATCCGGTCAGTCGCCGCCAGTCGAGGACGTCTGGGTATGCACGGCTTGGCCCCAGGGAACGGGAGCGAGACAAGGGGTGCGCACGGCTGAGCCACGTATACGCAGAAGGCCACGACTGCCCGGATTACCGGGAGTCATAGCGGTGTAACGGAGGGGCCGTAGGGGATGGCGAGGGAGGCCACGGTACTTATGAGGGTGGAGGAAGCCCCAGGTAAGTATAAATTAGCGCAAGTGAACCATCTCAGGTTCACTTTAAGCCCCCTTGAGGCGGCTCAGTCCCTCGCCTTCTCCACCGGTGACTCCTTAAAAATGTCTTTAACATGATTGCCCTAACTAAAACGCTGCATCCCCGTGGCTGAAATCTAACTAACTCCCCTAGCAAAATCCACGACTTTTTTGGTTGTGGATTTTGCTGCCCTGTGCGCTTCCGTGAGAGGCAGAGCTTTCAGCTGCAGCTCTGCCTCTACACGCGTCTATCAGCACGTATCTCCGCCTCTCCCCCACCCCTCTCATTGAAGGAAGACTGAGAGGGGCGGGGGAGAGGCGGAGATACGCTCTGATAGACGTGTGTAGAGGCAGAGCTGCAGCTGAAAGCTCTGCCTCTCACGGAAGCGCTCCCCGCAGTGTGCCCCGGGGAGTTTGGGGGATTTAGTTAGATTTCAGCCGCGGGGATGCAGCGTTTTAGTTAGGGCAATAATGTTAAAGACATTTTTAATATAAAAACTTGATTTTAATGAGACTTCACAGTCTCTTTAAGGAAGCCCCAGGTAAGTGTAGAACCTGAGATGTCTTTCATCTCAGGGAGTTTAACTGATTGTAACTTTTGACAAATCCGACCAATGTTTCGCACACCTGTGATCAATTTTCCCAAATCATAAACTTTTTTTTTACCAAACTCAATTACCAAAAAATTGGTATTGCATGTGCGTTTTCCGCTATGTTCTATGGAAAACGTATATGCGATTCTGCCTAGTGTGTTCCTTCCCTCAAGAAATGTACAATTTGATTTTTTTATTGATTCTTTTATTTTTTAATTGACCTGAATTTTACAATACGGCCAATTGAAAAATAAATGAATGAATAAACATTGACTGTTTTTCTAAAAGGAAAAAAAAAAGGCAAATCGAATGTTTGTGCCTATAAATCAATACATCAAGAAGTTGACAATCTTACATCATTTAATTTTCTGAAAAAAGTTACCAGAATTTTCCGCCATTCCTGATCCTGTTCAATGCCAAATCCAATGACCATTTTGGGAGTTGTTCTAACCAGAGCCGGGACAAGGTCCTCCAGCACCCAAGGCTGAGACACCAAAGTGCGCCCCCACCCCAGCCGCCACACACTGATTGCTATTAGACTAAGAGGGCCACAGGGCCCACAACCTCCCCAACACCTTAATCTCTAGTTATCTGGCTTGCAGTCACTGCCATGTATCCCTTTTTCTTATTCCTCTCTGCTTCATACACAATTAGGATTGACAGCTGAATGAATTGTGCGCCCCCTCCTACACTGCGCCCTGAGGCTGGAGCCTCTCCAGCCTATGCCTCGGCCCGGCCCTGGTTCTAACTTCAGGACCAGAGCAATTTTCACCACTAATTCCCTTGCATAGGCGAATATCTAAGCCCCTGGAGCAATAAAATGGCCCTGGACTCAAAACTTCCTCTCTGCTCTAAAAGATAAGCAACAGCATAATAATTAAAGAAAAACGTTTCTTTGTTACAGCTGATACAAATTTATGGATGCAGACAGAAGGTTAACATCCTGTGTTTCCAAATTAGCTGCTCTGCCAAGGCAGAGGAGAGTCCTGAGCTGCCACTGCTGACAGCTCAAATTACACTTGTGATTAGACACAAATGAGGGGGAGTTAGACAGCCTAAGCTCACATACAGGGTGCATTTCTCTGTGTTTTCCGTATGTCTTGTGCAAGAGTTCAGGTCCACTTTAAAGCAAACCCAAGGTGAAAAAAAAATACTTAAGAAAGGTGAAGACTCCAGATTCCGCAAAGGCTTCTCGTGTCCCCCTGGAGACCACCATGGTTCGTGCACGACCGAGATTGTACTGTGCATGCGCAGCAGCACAGAGCCGCAGGCGGATATGTTCCAGGGCTCTGTGCGCACCAATCGTGGTCTCCAGGAAGACAAGGGAAGCTTCAGGAGGATGCTTCCCTCTTATTAGGTAAGTATTTGTTTTATTTTATTCTGCCTCGGGTTATACACTTTTTATGTCCGCTCACTTGTGCACAGCAGTGGTGAGGGAGGGATTGGGTGTGACTCCTGCTGCACAATCTTTTTTGTATTCTGATGCTGTTTTTCTTATTGTCTACTTATTCTTTACATTACAGGTATTTTATTACATTGACCCACGGATGCAAGTGTGTCCTTTTATAGACCAGCCGGAGCCCTGTGAGTGATGCTTTTACTGCTACTTCTGTCATGACCCTACAATGCAAGGGTGATGCCCTGGCCTGCAATGTACATAAACTAATGCCGGGAATACACCATGAGATGTTTTGGCAGATAGATGGTTTGATAGATAATTTCCAACAGGTCCGATCTGATTTTCAATCGTTTTTCTGATCGATTTCTCACAGAAGTGATTGGAAGTCGATCAGAAAAACGATCAGAAAATCGACCGGACAGTAAATCTGCAGAAAAATCTCATTGTGTATTCCCAGCATAAATCTTCATACACCATTAATCTGCATCGCACTTAGCAATCAGTAATCGATTGTTGTTGTGTTGTTGTGTTGTGTTATAGTCAGGCAGCATGTGCTGTTCTGTGGCGGGGAGGAGGGAGCAGAATGCTGCTGTGTGTCTCAAAGGACAACTGTAGTGAGAAGAATACGGAGGCTGCCATATTTATTTTCTTTTAAACAATACCAGTTGTCTGGCGCCCCTGCTGATCTATTTGGAGGCAGTAGCATCAGAATAACACCTCAAACAAGCATGCAGCTAATCTTGTCAGCTCTGACAATAATGTCAGAAACACCTGATCTGCTGCATGCTTGTTCAGGGTCTATGGCTAAAAGTATTAGAGGTAGAGGATCAGCAGGAGAGTCCGCCAACTGGTATTGCTTAAAGAGAACCCGAGGTGGCCTTGTATTACGTAAGTGGGGCACAGAGGCTGGTTGGGCACACTAACACCAGCCTCTGTTGCCCCATCGTGTGTGTCAAAGACCCCCCTGCTCGCCGCTATACCCCCGCAGAGCTGGCGACACGCAGCGTGTCGCCAGCACAATGTTTACTCTAGCGCTGTCTGTCAGTGCCGCTCCCACGCCTCCTCCGCATCGCCGCTACCCGCCCTCGTCCCTTCCCTCCCGCTGATTGGAGGGAAGGGACGAGGGCGGGTAGCGGCGATGCGGAGGAGGCGTGGGAGCGGCACTGACAGACAGCGATAGAGTAAACATTGTGCTGGCGACGCGCTGCGTGTCGCCAGCACTGCGGGGAGTTTAGCGGCGAGCAGGGGGGTCTTTGACACACACGATGGGGCAACAGAGGCTGGTGTTAGTGTGCCCAACCAGCCTCTGTGCCCCACTTACGTAATACAAGGCCACCTCGGGTTCTCTTTAAAGAACAACTGTAGTGAACAGTATATGGACTGGGCTGTAATATTTATTTCCTTTTAAACAATACCAGTTGCAGCCCTGCTGATCTATTTGCCTGCAGCAGGGTTTGAATCACACCAAAATCAAGCATGCAGCTAATCTTGTCAGATCTGACAATAATGTCAGAGACACTTGATATGCTGCATGCTTGTTCAGGGTCTATGGCTAAAACTATTAGAGGGAGATGATCAGCAGGACTGCCAGGCAACTGGTATTGTTTAAAAAGAAATAAATATGGCAGCCTCTGTATACCTCTCACTACAGTTGTCCTTTAAAAGGAAGTAAATATGGCAGCCTCCATATCCCTCTCACTTCAGTAGTCCTCATCCTTAACCTTTTGGGGACCAACGTAGTTTGAATCTACGTCCAGCAGGTGGTGCTGCCGCCCTGACTGGACGTTGATTTAACGCCCACGCTAACAAACCGCCCCAACGCGATCGTGTGCACCGGAGAGGGGAGATTAAGCTGTCATATGACAGCTGACATCTCCCCTCAGCAACCATCGCATATGGCTGCTGATCACGTGATCACTATGATCGCCTGTGTATCGGTGATCTCTTACAGAGCTGCGGCGGTAGGGAGGGAAAGAAGAGGATCCACTCACCTTCCTGCCGTTCTCCCAGCGATCGGCGCTCCCCTCTGCTCTGGCCGGCATCCCTACTGTATTGACGCTAAGTGCCGGGTCCCGGCTTGATGACGTCATCAAGCCGCAACCCGGGATTTAGCGTCAGTAGGAGCCGGGAAGACAGCGAGAGCAGAGGGGGCTACAGCTGCTCATAGCTGGAGCCTGGGAGGTGAGTAAAGGCTGCCAGCAATACGGGGGACACCTGGCCACCCAGGGGGGGCCATACCTACGTGCACAGTAGAGAGCCGGCTGCATGACCCCCCCAAACGCGCCCCCCCCTGCATGTAAAATGCCTGGAACCTAAACTGAGAGGTATATGGATATTTCCTTTTAAACAACACCAGTTGCTTGTCAGTCCTGCTGATCTCTTTGGCTCCAGTAGTGGCTGAATCACAGACCTGAAACAAGCAGGGTTAGGCAGCCGGTCCCGAAGGGGTTAAAATCTTTTTTTCTAAGAAACAGCATCTGGGCTGTTACTTTTGTTTCAGGCACCGACTCATGAAAGAGAACCCGAGGTGGGCAGATGGGACACAGAGGCATGTTCTCTGCCTCATGACATGCCTCTGTGTCCCCCCACCGCTGCTCTCTGCCCCCCCACTGCCGCGCTATAGCTCCCTGAGATTAGCGGCAATATGTGTCGCTATCTCAGAGGTAAACACAGGGAGAAGGATTCCCTGCTCCAAACGCCCGGCAGGGAGGTTTCTACAGGGTTTCCTGAGCTGCAATTGGGCAGCTCTCTCCCCCTGGCCACTCCCCCTGCCACTCCCCTGCCTCCCTGCATGCTGGTTGAAAGAATGAATCTCGCATGGGACTGTAGGCAATACTGCACAAATAACTTACCACTTAACCTAAAATTGAAAGGACACAAGACACTCCAGGCTGGCATTTTAAAGGCCGTGGCCATCTTTATTTTGTCAATTTAAATAAATAATTAAAATTCTTGAGGTCCATAAATAACTTTATTAAACATAAATATATAAAAATAACTGTAACTCAGATGCATATCTGACTACTACAGTCCAGATATGCATCTAACATGAACTTTAAGACCCCAAGTTCTTCTGATCATGCCTCCAGGCAAGTCCTGACTTCAAAAAGAATGATCAGGACGTCTTCTGCAACACCATAGGGAGTGGTGGGCGGGGAGCTCACCTTAAGCCACAGAGGTGACAGGCAACTAATGGCTGGAACGGACCCTTCTTATATAGTGCTTACTCACACCTGATTGGTCAAGAAAGTCTACCTTGACCCTTAGCAACATCTGGCAAACGTGCACTCACCTGTCTGCCAGCCAATCACCATCACTCAAGCTGATTGACATCATCCTGACACACTGCACCACAATTCAGCCAATCAGGAAAGACTTTACCTCACAGAGGGAAATCTAACTCTCCTGACAGAAACCTTTGTATGCTATATTTATAAGCCCTAATGATGTTTTAACCCTGCTTGATTGCCCCAGACCCATGTAGGGCCTGCTTTACTATTAGGCCCTATTTTATTTCAGCATCGTGACCTATATAGATCAAAAAAGTAAAAGTGGGCCATTGTGGCCCTCAGGAACGGCTGGGAGCGGCGGTTTTTGCAGCTACCCCATCCGCTCAGCCCCCCGGATCAGGTAGCCTACTTTTTTTCTTTTTTGGAGCCCACCTTGGGCTCTCTATAAAGGACTACTTAAAGGACCACTCCCGCGAAAAATGTAAGCAGTTAAAACCTGACGGGTTTTGAACAAGTCCATCTATTTATAGGGGATTCTCACGGTTTTCTTTGTTTTAAAAAGCATTTCCTGAACAGCAGTTGCAAAGTCTAATTGACAAAATAGTGTGAAAGCGAGTAGGGAGGCTGGCTGGTATCTTACTATTTTGGCAGCTAAACTTCCATTTAGGAAATGCTTTTGAAAAAAGAAAACTCTGAGAATCCCCCATGAGGAGATGGAGTAGTCCAAAACCTGCTGGTTCTATCAGATTTTAACTGCTTACTTTTTTCGCTGGAGTGGTCCTTTAACATGGAACTAAAGTCAGTTTATTAACATAATTTCCTATGAGAGCACAGTTAATGACATACACAAAAATCAGTAATGTTTAAAGAGAACCTAAACTGAGAAAGATCTGGATTTTTCCTTTTCAAATAATACCAGTTTCCTGACTCTCCTGCTGATCCTGTGTCTCTAATATTTTCAGCCACAGCCCCTCAACAAGCATGAAGCAGATCAAGTGCTCTGACTGAAGTCAGACTGGATTCGCTGCATGCTTGTTTCAGGTGTGTGATTCAGCCACTACTGCAGCCAAAGAAATCAGCAGGACTGACAGGCAACTGGTATTGTTTAAAAGGAGACATCCAAATCCCTATCAGTTAAGGTTCCCTTTAAATGTAAACAAAAGTATTTTAAGTTTTCATGAATCCAATATACAGGTTTTGCCCCGCCCCCCTTATTGTAAATACAGGCAGTCCCCATCTTACAAACAGGTTCTGTTCCCGGAGATTGTTTGTAAGTTGAATTAGTTTGTAAGTTAAGTCCTGTGGTAAACATGGTGAAACATAGATAAATGAGTTACTTTCAGATAACTCTGGGTGTGAACTTCTAGTATAAAATATGTTTTAGTTTGTTTTAAAATTGCTTTTAACCACTTCACTACTGAGGGGTTCTTACCCTTCTGTACCAGAGTAATTTTCACCTTTCAGCGCTACTTCCATTCATTCACCTCTAACTTTATTATTGCTTATCACAAGGAAATGATCTATATCTTGTTTTTTCGCCACCAATTAGGCTTTCTTTGGGTGGTACATTTTACCAAGAATTATTTTATCCTAAATGCATTTTAACAGGAAGAATAAGAAAAACCAGAAAAAAATCATTATTTCTCACTTTTTGCCCATCATAGTCTTAAAATAATACATGCTACAATAATTAAAACCCAGACATTTGCCCATTTGTCCCGGTTATTACAACATTGAAAATATTTCCCTAGTACAATGTATGGCGCCAATATTTTATTTGGAAATAAAGGTGCATTTTTTTTAGTTTTGCGTCATCTCTATTTACATATTTTCAAAATTAACAGAAATAGTCCCTAAGGTAACTATTTATGAATGTTTTTTAATTGTCTTTTTTTATCCAAAATTTTTATTTGGGTAATTAGTGTGGAAGGTAAGGTGTTAATTTTAAATGTAAGTGTGGGTCTTTTTATTAAAATAAATGTATGTAGGTGTAATTTTACTATTTGGCCACAAGATGTGCTCGCGCATTATTTTCTGTTAGCGTTCTATAAGTATGCAAACAGTAAGTAATGCGTGGACGTGTTACTTCAGTAGTTACAATGACCGCAGGATCTCATTGATGTCAGCAATCATTGTCATGGGGCTTAGATTAATTATTGGGAACAGCATTCCCATTCATTCATCTCCAGTCTAACGATCAACAATGAGAACGCACATGGGAGCAAGCGGTGACCGTCGGGGGGGGGGGGGGGGGGGTCACTTGCCTGCTGACTTGTATGGCTATGCAGCGAGCACTTAAAGCTGCAGAACCCTAATTAGTAAAAAATAGCCTGGCCACTAGGGGGGGTGTAAGCCTGTGGTCCTGAAGTGGTTAAATGAGGAAGAGCATTTCGTAAATAACTGTTATATTTTCACACAGATGTCAGATCTGCTTTAAACCGACCAATCTCCCCACAGATGCCATGAATTTGATGAGCGTGTCGGCACAGTGTTTCATGAATGGTACGAGGTCCATGAGGATGATGTACGATTGCCCTTGTAAAAGCGTGCCTGCTGTGTCCCTCTGCAGGAAGCAACGTGGTGGCTGCGTCACTGTGCCTGATGCCACCATCCTGGAAGAAGCGTCCGAGGACGGCATGGTTTGTTCACCCTTCACATTACCACCATGCTAAAGTTATAAACATAAAGAATAGCAAGAAAAGTTATTTTACTATGTTTTCCAACATCCGTTTCACCTAGAACATACATGTCAAACTTCGGCCCGTGGGCCAAATCTGGCCCTCAAAGCCATCAGATCTGGCCCTCAGGTGGTTTCCCCACTTTGCATTATGTTTAGCCCACTCTAGACCACCAGAGAAGCTATATTGGAGGTGAAGCCCTAGATCAGGGCTTTTCAACCCTGTCCTCAAGTACCACCAACAGTGCATGTTTTGTGGAAATCCCCAGAGGTAGTTAATCAGCTCTGCTGAGACACTAATTACCTCACCTGTGCATGTTTTGTTGTGGTTTACTGCAAAACATGCACTGTTGGTGGTACTTGAGGACATGGTTGAAAAGCCCTGCACTAGATCACCAAGGAAGCCATATGGGGAGGGGGACAGCACTAGATGTACAGTGGCTGGATAGTGTACTGGTTAAGGGCTCTACCTTTGACATGGGAGAGCAGGGTTCGAATCCTGGCAAGGGTCAGTATCTATTCAGTAAGGAGTTCAAGGCAAGACTCCCTAACACTGCAGGGTGGCCTCTTGAGTGCGCCCCAGCGGCTGCAGCTCTTGAGCGCTTTGAGTCCGACAGGAGAAAAGCACTATACAAATGTTCGGATTATTATTATAGATGAGGGAGGGGGGTCAGTAGACACAAGGGAACTGCATGGGGGAGTGAAGGAGGACCACTAAACACCAAGGAACTGTATAAATGAGGGAGGAACACTAAACACCAGAAAACTGTATAGGGGAGGAGGAAGCAATAGACGCCATGGAACTGCAGAGGGGAGGGAGAAGGCCCACTAGACAACAGGGAACCATATAGATCAGGGGTAGGGAACCTATGGCTCAGGAGCCAGATGTGGCTCTTTTGATGGCTGCATCTGGCTCACATACAAATCAGTAGGGGGTTGATTCACTAAGCTACACTGCTCAAGCAGCGCAGCTCAGTGTGGCAGCGCAAGTAACATTTTCAAAGTTGGCACGCTACTGCTGTAGCACGCACTGCTAACTTACTTGTGCTACCCCAATACTAACATCTGCCCCAATTGTCCCACTCTGGACCCTGTCAGATTCAGTGACTTTGTAGGACGAGATCCCCCGTACTTTCATTGGCCCAATAGGGCCAAAGTGCAGGGATCTTGTCCTACAAAGTGAATCAACCCCCCAAATCAGCTAGCTAATTGTACAAGCTGTTAGTCTGTATTTCTCCTTTCTGGCTCTCAGGGAAATTGCTGATGTTGCTGAAACCCAAGAGAAGCTGAAGACGTTTCTGATACTTCCGCTGGGCGGCGGATCAACTGTATACACATCACCATAGCAACGAGGATGTGAGCCCTCTGCTGCGCATGCGCACTGTCCCAGTTTGAAACATATTGTATGGCTCTCACAGAATTACATTTTAAAATGTATGTGTTTATGGCTCTCTCAGCCAAAAAGGTTTCTCAAGCCTGATATAGGTGATGGAGGGAGGAATAGACACCAGGGAGATCTATAGGGGAGGGAGAAGGCCCACTAGACAACCAGGAACTATATAGGGGAAGGAGGGAGCAATAGACCCCAAGGAACTGTATAGGGGAGGGAGGGGGGCCATTAGACACCAGGGACCTTTAAAAGGGAGGGAGGTGGCCACTAGACATTGAGGTTGGTCCCAGAGCTCAGTTTCGGCTCACTTTGTATATGAGTTTGACACCCCTGACCTAAAACATAGTAGCTCTGCCTATTCTAAATTCCTAGCAATATGGCGGATATAATACTTTAAAGGACAACTGAAGTAAGAGGAATATGGAGGCTGCCAAATTTATTTCCTTTCAAACAATACCGGTTGCCTGGCAGCCCTGCTGATCTATTTGGCTGCAGTAGCGTCTGAATCGCACCAGAAACAAGTATGCAGCTAATCTTGTCAGATCTGCCAACAATGTCAGCACAGTGGCATAGTGAATAGCACACTTGCCTTGCAGCGCTGTGTCCCCGGTTCGAATCTCAGCCAGGTCAACATCTGCCTGGAGTTTATATGTTCTCAACAGTGTCTATGTGGGTTTCCTCTGGGCACTCCGGTTTCCTCCCACATTCCAAAAACATACAGATAAGTTAATTGGCTTCTCTCTAAAAATTGGCTATAGACTACAATAGACATATGACTATAGTAGGGATTAGATTGTGAGCTTCTCCGAGGGACAATTAGTGACAAGGCTGTATTTACTCCTTTAAAGCACTGCGGAGGATGTCGGTGCTATATAAATACTAAATAATAATAATCTGACAATAATGTCAGAAACACCTGATCTGTATGCATGTTCAGGGTCTATGGCTAAAAGTGTTAGAGGCAGATGATTAGCAGGGCTGCCAGGCAACTGGTATTGCTTACAAAGAAATAAATATGGCAGCCTCCAAACCCTTACTTCAGTTGTCCTTTAACCACTTGAGGACCCACCCTTTACCCCCCCCCCCCCCCTCTTAAGGACCAGCGTTATTTTTTGTGATCTGTGCTGGGTGGGCTCTGCAGCCCCCAGCACAGATCAGGTTGCAGACAGAGCGATCAGATCGCCCCCTTTTTTTCCCCCCTATGGGGATGATGTGCAGGGGGGGTCTGATCGCTCCTCCTGGCTGGCATGTTGCGGGGGGGGGGGGGGCACCTCAAAGCCCCCCTCCGCGGCGAAATTCCCCCCTTCCTCTCCTACCTGCTCATCCCCGGCCGATCCCCGGCCGCTGATTAGCCGGGGATCGCCGACCTGCCTTACAGCAGCGCCGTACAATGTAAACAAAGGAGACAAATGTCTCCTACGTTTACATTTAGTCTGCGAGCCGCAATCAGCGGCTCGCAGGCTATTCACGGAGACCCGCTACGTGATCTAACAGGAAACGGCCGCTCGCGCGAGCGGCCTTTCCTGATTAATTAGGGAGGCACCTGGCGATGCACAGTTGCGTCGCTGGTCCTCCAGCTACCACTTTGCCGCCACACGGTATGAGTGTGCGGTCGGCAAGTGGTTAAAGCAAACCTGAAGCAAAAAAAAAACCTTATGATACAATGAATTGTATGTGTAGTATGGATGATGAATAGAACATTAGTAGCAAAGAAAAGCATTTTATTTTCAGTCATATACAGTGGTTTGCAAAAGTATTCGGCCCCCTTGAAGTTTTCCACATTTTGTCACATTACTGCCACAACCATGAATCAATTTTATTGGAATTCCACGTGAAAGACCAATACAAAGTGGTGTACATGTGAGAAGTGGAACGAAAATCATACATCATTCCAAACATTTTTTACAAATAAATAACTGCAAAGTGGGGCGTGCGTAATTATTCAGCCCCCTGAGTCAATACTTTGTAGAACCACCTTTTGCTGCAATTACAGCTGCCAGTCTTCTAGGGTATGTCTCTACCAGCTTTGCACATCTACAGGCTGAAATCCTTGCCCATTCTTCTTTACAAAACAGCTCCAACTCAGTCAGATTAGATGGACAGCGTTTGTGAACAGCAGTTTTCAGATCTTGCCACAGATTCTCGATTAGATTTAAATCTGGACTTTGACTGGGCCATTCTAACACATAGATATGTTTTGTTTTAAACCATTCCATTGTTGCCCTGGCTTTATGTTTAGGGTCGTTGTGCTGCTGGAAGGTGAACCTCCGCCCCAGTCTCAAGTCTTTTGCAGACTCCAAGAGGTTTTCTTCCAAGATTGCCGTGTATTTGACTCCATCCATCTTCCCATCAACTCTGACCAGCTTCCCTGTCCTTGCTGAAGAGAAGCACCCCCCGAGCATGATGCTGCCACCACCATATTTGACAGTGGGGATGGTGTGTTCAGAGTGATGTGCAGTGTTAGTTTTTCTGCCACACAGTGTTTTGCATTTTGGCCAAAAAGTTCCATTTTGGTCTCATCTGATCAGAGCACCTTCTTCCACATGTTTGCTGTGTCCCCCACATGGCTTGTGGCAAACTGCAAATGGGACTTCTTATGCTTTTCTGTTAACAATGGTTTTCTTCGTGCCACTCTTCCATAAAGGCCAATTTTGTGCAGTGCACGACTAATACTTGTCCTATGGACAGATTCCCCCACCTGTGCTTTAGATCTCTGCAGCTCATCCAGAGTCACCATGGGCCTCTTGACTGCATTTCTGATCAGCGCTCTCCTTGTTCGGCCTGTGAGTTTAGGTGGACGGCCTTGTCTTGGTAGGTTTACAGTTGTGCCATAATCCTTCCATTTCTGAATGATCGCTTGAACAGTGCTCCGTGGGATGTTCAAGCCTTTGGAAATCTTTTTGTAGCCTAATTAGCCTGCTTTAAATTTCTCAATAACTTTATCCCTGACCTGTCTGGTGTGTTCTTTGGACTTCATGGTGTTGTTACTTCCAATATTCTCTTAGACGACCTCTGAGGCCGTCACAGAGCAGCTGTATTTGTACTGACATTATATTACACACAGGTGCACTCTATTTAGTCATTAGCACTCATCAGGCAATGTCTATGGGCAACTGACTGCACTCAGACCAAAGTGGGCTGAATAATTACGCACACCCCACTTTGCAGTTTTTTTTGTTTTTTTTTTTTAAAATGTTTGGAATCATGTATGATTTTCGTTCCACTTCTCACGTGTACACCACTTTGTATTGGTTTTTCATGTGGAATTCCAATAAAATTGATTCATGTTTGTGGCAGTAATATGACAAAATGTGGAAAACTTCAAGGGGGCTGAATACTTTTGCAAACCACTGTAGCTTTTTTTTTTTTTTTTTTTTTTTTTTTTAATAGCATTGCATCATTCTTCTCATAGTTGCAGATTTAAACCCACACTCTGTCTTTTAAGCTATAAAGCAAAGCAGATGTAACGACCCTTTGAACTTTCCTGCAGTAAAACCTTATCTCAAGCTGTCTCTCACTGTTTCTTGGCTGTTTACGTGCTCCAGAAAACAGGACAGTATTCCTCCCAAGTTGGGTTGAATAGCTTAGAGAAGCTCTTTTGCATAGATAGCAACTGAAGTTTTTTAACTCTATTTCTGTACTGGAAAAAAATTAGACTCTTTTCTGTGCTACTAAAGTTCTATTTCTTATCTGTACTACACATACAATTCACTCATCTCATAAGTTTATTTTTACTTCAGGTCTGCTTTAAAGTGAAGCTTAAAGGGAAGGTCCAAGCAAAAAAAAAAAAATGAGTTTCACTTACCTGGGGCTTCTACCAGCCCCATGTAGCCATCCTGTGCCCTCGTAGTCACTCACTGCTGCTCCGGTCCCCCGCTGGCAGCTTTCTGACCTCGGAGGTCAGGGCCGCATTGCATACATTTTTACGCATTCCAGCTAGTGCAGGAACAAAAATGTATGCGTTGCACCACTAACGCGTAAAAATGTATATGTTAATGTTCCTGCACTAGCGGGAATGCGTAAAAATGTACACAATGTGGCCCTGACCTCCGAGGTCAGAAAGCTGCCAGCGGGGGACTGGAGCAGCAGTGAGTGACTATGAGGGCACAGGATGGCTACATGGGGCTGGTAGAAGCCCCAGGTAAGTTAAACTCATTTTTTTTTTTTTGCTTGGACCTTCCCTTTAAGTTAGTGTAAAAAATGCAGTTTTACTGATCTGGGGCCTCTACCGCCCCCTGCATTTGGCCTGTGCTCGGAGCGGTACTCTAGGATGCTCCGGTCCCTTGCTGCTGATTAGCTTCATTTCCGCAACGACAGGCCACTGTGCCTGCGTGGCCCAGGCTGTGCGTGTCCTCGTTTGTTTTCCCAGTCCTGTGCAGACGCAGTAGAGATTTTCTTGTACTGTGCCTGCGCAGGAAGCTCCTGGTGACAGGAGCGTGAACGAGGACATGATCCAGTAAGTAGAAGAAAGGGGCTTTGTGATGTGATGTGAAAACAGCTGTCGACCTCCCCACCAGCCTTGTACCTCTCTCTCAATGTTGCATGGGACATGTAAAGTATGCCTTTTAACTTGTTACAATTATAATTAAAAGTGAAGTTTTATCAAGGGATGTGCAAAGCCCCTTTCTTCTACTTACTGGATCTACAATCAATGTTTTGTTTTTTTGCACTCCTTCAGTAACTTTTTCAGCTTTCCTGTGCATGGTTTCTTCTTGATTTACTGCCATTAGTGAACGAGGACACGCACAGCCCGGGCCACACAGGCGCAGTGGCCGGCGACAGGCTCAGTTGCCGAAATCGAAACTGAGCTGCGGCGGAGCACTGGAGCATCCTTGAGTACTGGCGCAGACTCAGGCCGACTGCAGGGGGCTGGAGGAAGCCCCAGGTAAGTAAAACTGCATTTTTTTACACTGACTTAAGTATCCCTTTATAAAGGGTCACTTAAGTGTGAAAAAAATGAGTTTTACTCACCTGGGGCTTCTACCAGCCCCCTGCAGCTGTCCAGTGCCCACTCAGACTCGCCTGGATCCTCCTCTCCCCGCCGGCAGCTACTTTCACTTTTGGCGACAGGCCTGACAACGCATCTGATACTTCGCGTTCCTGGCCACAATAGCAGTATGGAGGGCGCTATTGCGGCCAGGAATGCAAAGTATCAGATGCGTTACCAGTCCTGTCGGTGCTGTTGCCGAAATTGAAAGTTGCTGGCGGAGGGGAACAGGAGGATCCGAGCGAGTCTGCGTGGGCACAGGACAGCTGCAGGGGGCTGGTAGAAGCCCCAGGTGAGTAAAACTGATTTTGTATGCACACATAAGTATCCCTTTAATTCAAGTTGTTTCTGCAGCAAGCATGCAGCCAGTGGAATCAGGGTATCTGATATGCATTCTGAATCAGTGACTCAAAGATCTACAGGGAAAGGTTAGAGCACAGGTGTCCATCTCAAGGCCCACGAGCTGAATGCAGCCCTCCTTGCCATTTTATGTGGCCCTTGAGAACTACAAATGTGCATTATTGTAAGCAGTAAATGAATGACAGCATCCTGTCTTCAAACCTAAAGGAGCACACTGGGGACAGTCTCAGTTTGAGCCAGGGTGCAGCAACAACCCACAGACCTTGAGACCCCCCTAAGTCCCCCCTCCCCCATCCTTTGTTATTAAGACAGAGCCCAGCATGACAGGCTCTATCTTTTTACTTAAAATACTGTATTTTTGGACTATAAGACTCACTTTTTCTCCCCCAAAAGTGGGGGGAAAAGTCACTGCGTCTTCTAGTCCAAATGCAGGGAGTTCCTGACTTGTGAACACCTTCTAGTACGAACCTCCAACCCGCCGAAATGTTGGGGACTCCCTGTACTGCGCCCATGCAGAGAAGGACACAGGGGGACAAACTGGGGACACAAAGGGGCATACAGATGGACACAAGGTGGACACAAGAGGTACAAGGGGGGCATGAGGTACAAAGGGGGCATAACCCAAAAGATGCCCCCTCATCATGAATGCACCAGGTCTAGTATATGTTTTTTCCTCTGGTTTTTGTCCCCTAACCCTAGGTGCCTCCTATGGTCAGGAGCGTCTTATAGTCCTAAAAATATGGGTACTTTTTAAATCCAGGAGAAACGGCTATCTCAGGCAAGGCAGGCACATTCACTGCGAGGTCAGTTTTAGATTATTATTATTAGTCTCCAAAACTGACAAGATTTGCTAATTTTAGCATTTTTGTTATTGACTGATACATCTTGTCACTCAGTTATTCACTTATGTCTAATTTTTGTTGTATTCCAGGCTTATTACATTGATGATATTGACATAGATCCTCACCTGTGTTTTAAGGTAAGGCTGTACTTCCGTGTCCGCACACCCAGAATCCTTTGTTAGCAGAAATATTTTATTTCTGGGCAATTATTATTCAATTTATAGGTTCACAAACAGGCATTGTTTTTTCTTTTTAAGTACAGAAGGTTTGCCATTTACATCTGTAGCTAATCTTTTAGAGCAAACAGGAGTTTTGTTCCACTTGAGGGCTGTTATTTATTTATTTTTTTTGCACTTGTTTTTTGCATTGCGGCGGGGATGCGATGCTCCTATTTCATCCCGCCACGACGCAAAGAAAGACAGTCATGTGACCCGGCAGCAGAGTGCAGCCTTTGGGTCCTATGCATAGAGATACCCCGGCTCAGTGACGTACTCCCTGCTGGACAGGGAGTACCTTGCTGAGATTCCCATTGTTCTGCGCATGCGCGCTGTGCCGCACCACGCTCCTTCGTTTTACGCGCCCTGCGACACGCATAAGCTTGTATTTCAGCAGGCTTTGTGCTTTAGGCCTGCGGTAGCGCGCTGCAGCTCTTGCATCGGATCGGATACTTCGCACCGCCCCATGTTAAGTGTGATACCATTTATTGGCTAACTTAGAGATGGATAAACAGTGAGCTTTCGACTTATAAAAAGCCTTCGTCGGACTGGTTCCTGACCAGAACTGAAAAACACAGCTTATATACACTGACATCCAGAGGAGAAACATTCTTTAGCAAACATAAATGTAATTAGATGCCTTAAGGGCTGGTTCAGACGGACGTTTGGAGGCGTTGCGTTTGCTGGCGTCGCGTTCAGCAGCGTTCGCGTGCGTTTGGATGCGGTCGCGTTTTTTCTTCCCCTAGGGGGACATTAGCCGTCGCGGTTAACCTCCCCTGGAAGCTACATGTAGCTTCCAGGGGCTCCTTGAACGCCAGAGAAAATCGGGACCCAAACGCCGCGTTTGTGTAAACGCGCTTGAAAGCTTGGTACAAACGCTCCCATTCACTTGAATGGGAGCGTTTAACACCAAGCCCTGAACGCTGGCTGTAAACGCTCTGCAAGCGTCCGTCTGAACCAGCCCTAACTGTTACTGAGGAGGCTTTCCCAGGCATCTTATCGAAACTGATAAGATCTTATCAGTTTAGATAGGATGCCTGGGAAAGCCTCCTCAGTACAGTTAATGCTGGGAATACACGGTTCGTTTTTGCCTTCGTTTAAACCTTCGATTCGTTCGGTAAACGAATCGAGTGTTGAAAACGTATGTGAAAATAGTCATAATCTCATTATAGTTTCGATTAATAGACCCCAAAAACGAACGACTAGTGATCGAACATGTTTGATATTATCTCTCTTTATCCATCTAATCGAGCCATTGGTAGGCTTGATGGCTGTTCAGATCGATTATATGTTCGTTTATGCTAGTCCGTCCCTGTAAAAAGGGATTTTCGTTTCGTTTCTTTGCAGCCTTCGATCATTGGAAAAACGAAACCATCAGAATCGGAAAAAAAAACGAAACCGTGGGTGGTGATATTAACCGTATGTCCGATTATTTCGGGATCGAAAAGGACAAAAGGCACAATCGAAACGAAGGTTTAAACGAAGGCAAAAACGAACCGTGTATTCCCAGCATTAGGCATCTAATTACATTTATGTTTGCTAAAGAATGTTTCTCCTCTGGATGTCAGTGTATATAAGCTGTGTTTTTCAGTTTTGGTCAGGAACCAGTCCGACGAAGGCTTTTTATAAGTCGAAAGCTCACTGTTTATCCATCTCTAAGTTAGCCAATAAATGGTATCATCCTGATTCAAAACTTCTTGCTTTTACTCATGGCTAACACGGTACAACACTTTACTGCTTCTACCATGTTAAGTGTGAATGGCCCTATCCACTTGCATTGCCTTTGCGTTACCCTGCGGTAAAACGGGGTGACGCAACAGAGACTTGCAATGCAAATGTAAAAGAGGCCTTAAAGGGGAACTGAAGTAAGAGGTATATGGACGCTGCCATATTTATTTCCTTTTAATCAATACCAGTTGCCTGGCAGCCCTGCTGGTCTATTTGCAGTAGTATCTGAATAACACCAGAAACAAGCATGCAGCTAGTCTTGTCAGATCTGACTTTAAAGTCTGAAACACCTGATCTGCTGCATGCTTGTTCAGGGGCTATGGCTAATAGTATTAGAGGCAGAGGATCAGCAGAGCTGCCAGGCAACTGGTATTGCTTAAAAGGAAATAAATATGGCAGCCTCCGTATACCTCTCTCTTCAGTTCCCCTTTAAGAAAATTGGATGACCTGAGTATAAATCCACCTCCTTATTTTGTATAAAACTGTGCATAAAGTTTTATTATAATTTATTTTTATTATTTTTTATTTATATAGCGCCAACATCTTCTGTAGCCCAGTACGGAGTACAAAACAAATATTGTGGAATATATATACATGAAAAGACCCTGTACAGTCATGACATCTGGTAATACAAGTACAAACCATACATAGGTAATGTGTGGTTTGAGAAATCTTTAAGATTGGTACACGTTCATATGGCAAATTACAGCAAAATAAGAAACACTAGGAGGAGGTCCCTGCCCATGCGAGCTTACAATCTAGAGGGTAGTGGGGTGGAAACAATAGGGATAGAGACAGTTATCAACTTTATTTCGAGTGTACATGATGGTGCTGCTGCATTTGAATTGACTAAAAATATTGTGAGGTTTTTTTTGTTCTTTTTAAGTTCGCGTTGTGGAACAGCACTTATATCAGATGTCCCGAACACAGGGGTAAGTTTCAACACAATTACATGGTAACTCATCTTTAAATGTTTATTTTAAAGGGAAGGTTCAGGGAGGGTGGATAAAAAATAAAAATCAATTTCCACTTACCTGGGGCTTCCTCCAGCCCGTGGCAGGCAGGAGGTGCCCTCGCCGCCGCTCCGCAGGCTCCCGGTGGCCGACCCGACCTGGCCAGGCCGGCTGCCAGGTCGGGCTCTTCTGCGCTCCAAGGCCCGGCACTTCTGCGTCCTACGCCGGCGCGCTGACGTCATCGGACGTCCGCCGGGCTGTACTGCCTGCGCAGTTCAGCCCGGAGGACGTCCGATGACGTCAGCGCGCCGGCGTGGGACGCAGAAGTGCCGCGCCTTGGAGCGCAGAAGAGCCCGACCTGGCAGCCGGCCTGGCCAGGTCGGGTCGGCCACCGGAGACCACCGGGAGCCTGCGGAGCGGCGGCGAGGGCACCTCCTGCCTGCCACGGGCTGGAGGAAGCCCCAGGTAAGTGGAAGTTGATTTTTATTTTTTAACCACCCTCCCTGAACCTTCCCTTTAAGACAAATAACATTTATATTGTGCTTTTCTCCTGGTGGACTCAAAGCACCAGAGCTGCAGCCACTAGGAGTAGCAGTGTTAGGGAGTCTTGCCCAAGGCCTCCTTACTGAATGGGTGCTGGCTTACTGAACATGAAGAGCAGAGATTCAAACCCTGGTCTCCTGTGTCAGAGGCAGAGCCCATAACTAGTACACTACCCAGCCACTTATAAAATGTAAACTATTTTTTCAGCATCTTTGTTATTTGTTTATTTATTTTATTTATTTATGTATTTATCTTTTGTCTCATTCTTTTTTTTTGGGGGGGGGGGGGGGGGGGGGCGGCACATCTGCAGATTGTACTTGTAATTGTTACTAGCCGTCCCGCGTCGTAGCATACGCCGCATCTTCTATTTATCTAATAGAGTACGTGCCTCAACCTTGAAGCAAGAAGAATGGTGGGTACACACATCGGATAAAAGTCTTTGGAAAAATGAAAGATCACAGACCAATTTTACCCCCTTCCATGTAGTATCAGAGCCACACCTACACAGTCTATTCTATTGAGCTGCACTCCCCATTAGATAGAAATATTTGCAAGATGCTGCACACAAAGTTGCTGTACACATTCAAAAGATCATTATCTGCAAAAGATCCG
This sequence comes from Hyperolius riggenbachi, assembly GCF_040937935.1. Classification (NCBI taxonomy): domain Eukaryota; kingdom Metazoa; phylum Chordata; class Amphibia; order Anura; family Hyperoliidae; genus Hyperolius; species Hyperolius riggenbachi. Next base: position 42,817,542 of record NC_090654.1, read on the forward strand.
TTCCTGCAAAAGATCAGTACCTACAAAATACATTCATAGTCTATATTTCCATGCAGATTATTGTGGACATTTTTCCGCATAAGGGCATAAGCATCCGCATACAATGAATTTTCGATGCTGGTCGAAAACACAAATATTTCTGAAGATTTTCGTGAAAATTCGCCAAAAAACGAAAACAGGATTTTCGATGCGAAAATGACTTATGCGAAAATTCGCAAGCAACACTGCTACATGCTACATTAGCACTATCCAGGAGCGCCACAGGGAGGATTCCCAATGCCCCCTTTTTATACAACCGGAGGGACCGCGGGAACCACAGCGGCACCCCGGAGGGGGAGGCTAGGTGCCGCAGGCGACCCCCCCCCCCCAAGCGTGGCCAGCGCCAGGGAGAGCCGTCTGCACCCACCTCCCAATATTAAAAACAGGCACTTACCTTAACGTCCATTGCGTTCTGCTACATGCGCATTCATTTTCTCATGGAAAGCATTTTTTGCAGTTTGTATCCTTTGGAGGCAGGTGGTGGATGGCTTGCTCCGGTGGTGTGAGCCCTGGAGTGAGTTGTCTGCACCTGTCCTCCCCCCCCCCCCCCTCTGGAGTGCTGTATGTGAGCCAGCCCTGAGCTCTAAAGCTCGGGGTGACCCATGCTTCACTCCTTTCTCATGTGGTGCCCCCAAGTTAATGCGCATGTAGCAGAACGCAATGGACGTTAAGGTAAGTGCCTGTTTTTAATATTGGGAGGTGGGTGTGGACGGCTCTCCCCGACGCTGGCCACGCTTGGGGGGGGGGGGGTCGCCTGCGCCTCCCCCTCCGGGGTGTCGCTGTGGTTCCCAGGCAGTGAGAGAGCCTGGGACCCTGTGGTCCCCCTGGTTGTATAAAAGGGGGGCATTGGGAATCCTCCCCGTGGCGCTCCTGGATAGTGCTAATGTAGCATGTAGCAGTGTTGCTTGCGAATTTTCGCCTCGAAAATCCCGTTTTCGTTTTTTGGCGAATTTTCACGAAAATCTTCAGAAATATTTGCGTTTTCGACCAGCATCGAAAATTCATTATATGCGGATGCTTATGCCCTTATGCGGAAAAATGTCCACAATAATCCGCATGGAAATTCAATCTATGCGGACGTTTATACGGAAAAATGCCCGCAATAATGCACAAGAAACTTCTCTGAATGCGGGCGCTAATGCCCTTATGTGGAAAATGTCCGCAATCATACGCAAGTAATGCGAAAATGACTGGCCTTAGGCGAAAATTAACGTGAAAAAATTAGATGGAAAATTTGCCTGTCAAAACGAAATTAGGCGAAAATTCGGTAATAATTTATCGAAACAAATTTTTGCATTTTCGCTCATCACTGGCATGTAGCAGGGCGACCGCTTTGCAGTATTGGTTTTTTGACCCTGCATAGTTTGGCATGCAAAAGCAAATGCATATTTGCATGAGCATTGCCTCATGAATAGCCAATTAGGCCAGATTTGCAAAGCCAGACTTGCTAGGGTAGGTCTCTTTTCCACGGACAGTTGATAGGCAGTAACATGCCTCTCAAACTCTTACAACTGCTCACTACTGCCTGGTAACAGCTTGCTGCTGCCTGGTATCTGCTCACTGCTGCCTGGTAACTGCTCGCTGCTGCCTGGTAACTGCTTGCTGCTGCCTAGTAACTGCTTGCTGCTGCCTGGTAACTGTTGCTGCTGCCTGGTAACTGCTTGCTGCTGCCTGGTAACTGTTGCTGCTGCCTGGTAACTGCTTGCTACTGCTTGCTGCTGCCTGGTAACTGCTTGCTGCTGCCTGGTATCTGCTCACTGCTGCCTGGTAACTGCTTGCTGAGCACACAGCTCAACAGTCCGTGGAAAAGAAGCCTAAAACTTGGTGATTGAGCACGCATACATTTTCTCATGCAAAGTACTTCTTCTTCTTGCTCGAAGGTTGAGGCACTTACTCTATTATATATATAGATATATATTCTGAATTATCTAGCTTGGCAATGGCATGCATTGTATGCACAGCAGCCACTAGAGGGCAGAAGAGAATCATCAGTTTCCTTAGTGCTTGTCACCTGTTCTGCTATAATGCAGAAGGCAGAGAGTGGGTGGCTGTGGCACCTGTAGCTGGTATAGGTTAAAGCAGGCCTGAACGCCGAACTTCCTCTGTGCTCTAAATAAGCAACAGCATAATAACCTTCAAAGAAAAACATTTCTTTGTTACAACTGATACAAATCCTGCAATAAATCTGCAGTGTATCTACTTCCTGCTTTACTGGAAGCAGACATAGGGTTATCATCCTGTGTTTACAAATTAGCTGCTCTGCTGAGGCAGCCAGCTGAAACAGCTAAGAGATCAAATTACAACTTGTAATACATTACAGATGAGGGGGAATTAGACAGGCTTAACTCTCTAAATACACACAGGGTGCATTTCTCTGTTTTCCTTCTGTCCTGTGCAAGAGATCAGGTCCACTTCAAAGGACTACTAAAGTGAGAGGGATATGGAGGATGTCATATAAATTTCCTTTTAAAGCGGATCTGTGATGAAAAACTAACTATAACAAGTAACTTGTCTATATATACAATGGGTTGCAAAGTATTCGGCCCCCTTGAAGTTTTCCACATTTTGTCATATTACTGCCACAAACATGAATCAATTTTATTGGAATTCCACATGAAAGACCAATACAAAGTGGTGTACACATGGGAAGTGGAACGAAATTCATACATGATTCCAAACATTTTTTACAAATAAATAACTGCAAAGTGGGGTGTGCATAATTATTCGGCCCCCTTTGATCTGAGTGCAGTCAGTTGCCTATAGACATTGCCTGATGAGTGCTAATGACTAAATAGAGTGCACCTGTGTGTAATCTAATGTCAGTACAAATACAGCTGCTCTGTGAGGGCCTCTAAGTTGTCTAAGAGAATATTGGGAGCAACAACACCGTGAAGTCCAAAGAACACACAAGACAGGTCAGGCATAAAGTTATTGAGAAATTTAAAGCAGGCTTAGGCTACAAAAAGATTTCCAAAGCCTTGAACATCCCACGGAGCACTGTTCAAGCGATCATTCAGAAATGGAAGGAGTATGGCACAACTGTAAACCTACCAAGACAAGGCCATCCACCTAAACGCACAGGCCGAACAAGGAGAGCGCTGATCAGAAATGCAGTCAAGAGGTCCATGGTGACTCTGGACGAGCTGCAGAGAACTACAGCTCAGATGGGGGAATCTGTCCATAGGACAACTATTAGTCGTGCACTGTACAAAGTTGGCCTTTATGGAAGAGTGGCAAGAAGAAAGGCATTGTTAACAGAAAGCATAAGAAGTCCCGTTTTCAGTTTGCCACAAGCCATGTGGGGGACACAGCAAACATGTGGAAGAAGGTGCTCTGGTCAGACGAGACCAAAATGGAACTTTTTGGCCAAAATGCAAAGCACTGTGTGGCGGAAAACTAACACTGCACATCACTCTGAACACACCATCCCCACTGTCAAATATGGTGGTGGCAGTATCATGCTCTGGGGGTGCTTTTCTTCAGCAGGGACAGGGAAGCTGGTCAGAGTTGATGGGAAGATGGATGGAGCCAAATTCAGGGCAAACTTGGAAGAAAACATCTTGGAGACTGCAAAAGACTTGAGACTGGGGCGGAGGTTCACCTTCCAGCAGGACAATGACCCTAAACATAAAGCCAGGGCAACAATGAAATGGTTTAAAACAAAACATATCTATGTGTTAAAATGGCCCAGTCAAAGTCCAGATCTAAATCCAATCGAGAATCTGTGGCAAGATCTGAAAACTGCTGTTCACAAACGCTGTCCATCTAATCTGACCGAGCTGGAGCTGTTTTGCAAAGAAGAATGGGCAAGGATTTTAGTCTCTAGATGTGCAAAGCTGGTAGAGACATACACTAAAAGACTGGCAGCTGTAATTTCAGCAAAAGGTGGTTCTACAAAGTATTGACTCAGGGGGCTGAATAATTACGCACACCCCACTTTGCAGTTATTTATCTGTAAAAAAAATGTTTGGAATGATGTATGATTTTCGATCCACTTCTCATATGTGCACCACTTTGTGTTGGTCTTTCACGTGGAATTCCAATAACAGTGATGCATGTTTGTGGCAGTAATGTGACAAAATGTGGAAAACTTCAAGGGGGCCGAATACTTTTGCAACCCACTGTATCTTATCTAAAGTTTAGATAGTTTACACAGTAAATCTAGCTGCAAACAGCTTTAATAGAATATGTTTATTTCTTCCTGTGATACAATAACAGCAGCCATGTGGTTTGTAAACATTACACAGAGGCAGGCTTATCTTTATCTTGAGCAAAAAAAACCTAATCCCCCCTCCTCCCCTCTGCCTCTATCTCTGGCTAGTAATACCTCCCCCTCCTCCTGCCCAGACTGAGCTCCCACGAGCCCTTGCTACTGTCTGAAAGTGCCTTGGCTCTCTGAAAACCTGTGGGCGTGGCTTGTTTAGTTTATAGGGAATTAGAGTATTAAAGCAAAAACAAAAAAGTATTTGGCCCAGGAATGCCCTATAAACAATAGGAAAGGAACACAATTATGCAATGAGTAAAAGTTCATCTCGGATCCACTTTAAGCAATACCAGTTGCCTGGCTGTCCTGCTGATCCTCTACGTCTAATACTTTTAGCCATAGACGCTGAATATGAATGTAGCAGATTAGTCGTTTCTGACTTGATTATTGTCAGATCTGACAAGATTTGCTGCATGCTTGTTTCTGGTGGAATTCAGACTCTACTGCAGCCAAATAGATCAGCAGGGCTGCCAGGCAACTGGTATTGTTTAACAGGAAATAAATATGGCAGTCTCCATATTTTTCTCACTTCAGTTGTCCTTTAAGTTGAAAGATCTCAGCCCAATGCGCAACTGCAAGAGATTGCAGTTCATCAGGGGCGTATCTGGGTAATAAAGCGCATATGGCAAACACTGAAATTGCGCCCCATATCCATTTACGCACCATATCCTATTGTGCCCCTTATGCATACTGAACCTGTCCCTCCCAGTATTGGTAGCCAGAGGTGCCCCCCCAGTAGAGTTAGCCACCCAGTAAAAGTAGCCAGATAGCCAGAGGTCGCCCTTCTTGTATAGGTAGTCAACCAGTTTAGGCTGACCTCCCAGCACAAGTAATTAGTTTAGTAAACCCCCCCCACCCCAGTATAGGTTGCTGGAGTTAGCCCCCAAGTATTAAGTAAGGAGCGACATTTCTCAGTATGGTGTTGGAGCATGTGGTAGGAAGGGGCAGCCATGGGTGCCCGCGGTGCTGTGGCGCCCATGGCACAAGCCATACATGCACCCCTCTAGCTACGCTTCTGCAGTTCATTAACCTGCTGCAGAGGCAGTCTGGCTTTCATATGCCGGCCACACTTCCGTTGTCAGAGACAGCTGCATGGTCCCCAGATACCAGGAATAAAGGCACGCCCGACAAAAGACACGGAAAACAGATGATTAATGTAGCAGAAAAGACTTTACCGATGACGACGTTGGAAAGACTTGTAGTTTCCCCACAACGATATTGCAAATGAACATCTCATTCAAATACTGTGCGGGCAAGCGGAAACAACGTTCTGCACAACATGTCCGCATTCAGTGTCTTAAAATGACATTGTACACACGTGGCCAACTGCACGAAATCTGTCGCCTGAGTTGAACTGCTGGATGGATTGGACAAAATGCTTTATGTTGGTCAGTCATCGTTTTCATTTGGCTACATGTTTGCACACGATTGTCATCCAATACGGTGAAATCAGTTGTTAAAATGGATGTTTCAAACAAATTTAGTTTAGCATATGTACGAGGCTTCAACAGCTGGATTCCCCAGACACCAGTGTTTAATAGCCACTATGCCTTCTCTATACATAAAATAAGTAGTCCCATGCATCCAGATTAAAGGGAATCTTAAAGTGGATCCGAGATAAACTTTTACTCATTGAATAATTCTGTTCCTTTCATATAGTTTGTAGGACATTCCTCAAGCCAAATAATGTTTTTGTTTTGTTTTAATACTCTAATTCCCTATAAACTAAATAAGCCTCGTCCACAGCTTTTCACAGTGCCTTGCCACTGTAGCAAGGGCTTATGGGAGCTCACTCTGGGCAGGAGGAGGAGGTTACTAGCCATTGATTTTCAGAGGCAGAGGGGAGGAGGAGGAGAGCAGACTGAATTTACACACAGGCAAGCTGATAGCATCTCCAGCCCTCAGCCTGTGACAATGTGACAAACAGAACATGGCTGACCTCATTGTATCACAGGAATACATAATCATAAAAAATCATAAACTTTTAAATGCTGTTTGCAGCTAGATATGCTGTGTAAACTAATCTAAACTTTAGATAAGATATATAGACAAGTTACTTGTTATAGTTAGTTTTTCATCTCGGATCCGCTTTAAGCCAAATAAAATAAATATGTTAACTTAGCTGGGGCTTCTTCTTCCCGCCCCCGGACTCCTACTGCCCACGGCTGTCTCCTGATCACCTCTGGGGCAGTGGCGGCAACCCCCACAAAGCTTGGCTGTCGCCACCAGTCAGCGGCTGCTGCATACATTCATCCCTGAGCCTCATCCCTGAGCGCGCACCCTGGTAGTGCTCCTGACGCCGGGAGCATTCTGCGCATGCGCAATACGTCTATTTCGCTATTGCACATGCGCAGAATATTCCCGCGCCGGTAGCACTACCAGGGTGCGTGCGGCATAGGGCCGAATGTTCGCAGTAGGCTCAGCTTTGCGGGGGACCAGTAGGAGTCCAGGGGGCTGGAAGAAACCCCAGGTAAGTTAACATATATATTTTTTCTTTATTTGGCTTAAGATTCCCATCAAAGAATGAAGTAGTCCCACGCCTTAATATTAAATAATTAAATAGTCACATGCCTCCAAATAAAATAATTAAGTAGCCAGGTGCCCCTATATATAAGTATTAGTTAGCCAGATGAGGATCCTGCTTGCTAGCAATATTAGATAGCCTTGTGTGTCCCCCATATAGCAGTATTAGGAAACTATGTATGACTTCCCTCTCCTAGATTGCAGTATTAGGTAGCCAGGTATGTGTACCTAGTCCTATTAGTCCTTCCCAAATAGAATCAGGCAGCCAGATGTACCCATCAGTATTAGGTAGCCAGTGATGCCACTTAGTGTTAAGTAGGCAATGATGCCCTTCAATATTAGGGAGCCAGAGGTGCTCTCCAGGCCCAGATTTACATCACTAGAGCCTATAGGCACAGATGTCCTGGCACCCTAGACTTTGCCCTCCATAAACCTACAAACCCCCGCCGAACCGCATTGCAAGTGTGCAGGCTGTCCCAGCTGTCACTTCTCCCTTACTTCCCTTGCCTTTCATAGGCAGCTACAGGTGCCCCTTAGCATTAAGTAGCCAGAGATACCCTCAGTATTAGGTAGCTAGAGGTGCCCCGACTGATGGGAGATCTGGTCAGTGAATGGTAAGGGCTGGGTGAGTAACCTCTCATTTACACTCTGCCCTGGACTCCTTATAGGGAAGGAGAGAAGGAGGGATGGAGGCACTCAGGGAGGGGAGTGAGCTTCCTTTCCATCATCAGGCGCCTCTAGACACGTGCCTACGGTGCCTTATGGTAAATCTGGCCCTGGTGGTCTCAGTATGTGGTAGTCACAGGGCCCCCCAATATTAGGTAGCCAGAGAAGCCCCCAGTATTATGTATCCAGAGATGCCCCCAGTATTAGGTAGCCAGATGTGCCCCCCATTAACCAGGTCCCTACCATCATTAGGTACTCAAAGGTAGCCTCCCCCAGTAGTAGATAGCCAGAGAAGCCCCCAGTATCAGTTAGATAGTGGTAGCCCACAATATTCGGTAACCAGATGTTCATATTCCCATTCCATTCCCATCCAGTACCAGGTATAAAGAGATAGCCCCTCCCTATTAACCTACTGCACCCTTAGTAGTAAGTAACCAGTGGTAGTTAGCCCCCCAGAATTAGGTAGCTAGAAGGGCCCCAAGTATTATGTAACCAGTTGTGCCCCCAGTAGTGGTCCTCCTGTGTCCCTAAATGTGCTAGTACAGCTGTTCTGTAATCTACTGTAGTTCTGGTAGTTCCAGTTCCCATAGGCTAACACTAGGTGGCGTACAATGTCCACTACATTTTACTGACCTGCCCAGGGACACTTTTAGGGCTTGTTCACATTACGTTCTGCTCGCGTTCGCGTTGGGGTTTTTTGTAGCGATTTTTTTTTTGTTTGGTATTCCCAGCGCTTGGGTGGGCATTCCATTTTCCCGAGCGTTTTTTTAATTCACTCCAGAGTAACCAAGCAGCTCAGAGTGACCCAAACCACTAGGAATGTATAGGGGGATAAAAGAGACTGAAAAGCCCTCCTACTAATAAGCAATGCTTGGTGAAATTTGCAATGATTCAGCTATAAGTGAACATTTGTGGTTACCCACAATGCACCACTACTGAATATGCAAATGATCCCTTTTCACCCTTGTAAGCCAGGCTAGCATCCAGAACTGCTGGTGTATAGCAAGCCTATAGCTTTAAATATTACACAGCCACACCAACCCCACATGTAGACGGCCTGTTTAGGGGTTTTGGTCCTCATCAGTACATGGCAGGGATTGAGATGGCTGTATGAGATAGGGCTTGGACCAGTACAACAGAGTAACCAAGCAGCTCGGGGTGACCCAAACCACTAGGAGTTCACTCCCTGACGTTTATCAGGAAGTGAAGTCTTTGACCCGGAAAATAATAAATACAATGTATTTATTCTTTAAAACACAAACGCAATCGCCACGCAAATCGATTTTGTGAGCGTTTAGCACTCTTCCTATACCTTCCATTATAACAAAAACGCCCCAAATATGGTCCAGGCACCGCTTTGCCGAACGCACAGCGCATGAACTGGGCTGATATGAACCTTCTCATAGACATTCATTGCACAAGTGTTTTGGGGCGATTTAAAAAAATCACCTGCGCTTGAAAAAAGGCCGAAAACACCTTTAGTGTAAACGAGCCTGTAATGATCTCTTGTAAAAAGTTTAACTGCGATTGATATTTTCTGCTCCATTGGTGATGCTATTACCATAAGTTTGTGTTAATCCTCATACTAAGACTGCTGCAAAACCAGATTTTCTTTTCCCGCTTGCCAGCGCTTGGCCCTTGTCGGTGTGCCAAGCATTCATTACCAACAGATAATAACTTGTTTGTGTTCATTAATTTGGAAAGTTTGGAAAAGAACACCTGTCATTAAAATGAGGACGTGCTGGCTCCGCTCGCTATGGTGTTTTGTATACGTGATATTTAATAGGACAACGAGGATCAAAAGGCTGTTTTTAATTTCTCTATTATTATATTTACAGATCGGAAGTGGAAGGTGGATGTGGAACAAAATCTCCTGAGTGTTGTACTGAAAATCTCCTCTGCTACTCCGGCCTCGTTCAGCGCGGTGGTCTGCCGCCGAAACCAGACTACCGACTTCTGTAGTGTGGAGTCTCCGGTCCATACTTTCTCATTGGTGAGCAAAACGGGCAGTTTAGGTTGGATAATGTACTGGTTAAAGAGAACCTGGAAAAAAAAATAACCCCAGGGGGTACTTACCTTGGGAGGGCGTAGCCTCTGGATCCTAATGAGGCTGGATCCTCTTCTTCCTGTGCAACACAGATCCAGCGCTGGGACCCCTGGACAGCAGCAGACCATAATATTTACCTTCGCAATCCAGCACAGGCGCTGTACCATCTTCCCCCAGTGGGAACAGCTGAGCTCTGAGTCTCGCACCTGCACAGTAGAGTGGACCTGATCGGGCTCGACTATTTCCGCCAGGGGTACGCCTAGGGTCCTTGGAGATCCGGGGCACCTTTGGGCACCAAGTGGGATGTATATGCTGCGCGCGAGTGGGCGTGACATGCGGTGAGTGGGCGTGACCATGGGTGGGGCCAATTGTACATGAACTTAGCAGCGGTGTAAGCTACAGATAACGGGCCTGCCCATCGAAATATTGGATGGAGCCCCCTGTCCTTTATTTAGATAGTTTACAATCAGTATAGGCGTAGATGAAAGATGCATACACACGTAAATTTTTTATTGGTCAATCACTGACCAATTTTACCAACCCCATGTAGTAAGTGGGCTAACAGACATTAAATATGATGAACAGAGCTAAAATTGGCTAGTCAAAATTGGATGTGTGTACCAGGCTTTACAGCTAATACTGTGCATACTGAAAGTAACAGGGATCCGCATACAATACAGCTGGTTTACAATCAGTAAAGGCACAGAGTAACACCTTATACTGTACACACTGGAGGTAGATCAGCACACAGTGCAGCAACTAGAGAACAGCGTATACTGTACATACTGTAGGCAGCAGAATTCAGCACACTGCAGCTAGTTTACTATTATTATTATTATTATTTTAGTATTTATATAGCGCCGACATATTATGCAGCGCTGTACAGAGTGTATATTGTCTTGTCACTAACTGTCCCTCAGAGGAGCTCACAATCTAGTATCTTCCATAGTTCTGTATCTATGTATGTATGGTGTAGTGTATGTATCATAGTCTAGGGCCAATTTAGGGGGAAGCCAATTCACTTATCTGTATGTTTTTGGGATGTGGGAGGAAACTGGAGTACGCAGAGGAAACCCACACAGACATGAGGAGAACATACAAACTCCGTGCAGATAGTTCCCTGGCTGGGATTCGAACCGGGGACCCGGCGCTGCAAGGCGTGAGCATTAACCACTACTCCACTGTGCTGCCCATAGCTAAAGCTATCAGTACAAGCAGTACAAGCACAGAGTAGTAGCTTATACTGTACATACTGGAGGTAGCAGAGATCAGCACACTGCAGCTAGTTTACTATTAGTCAGGGCACAGAGTAACAGCTTATTCTGTACATACTGGAGGTAGAGATCAGCATACACTGCAGCTAGTTTACTATAAGTACAGACACAGTAACAGCTTATACTGCACATACTGAGGTAGCAGAGGTCAGCACACACTGCAGCTAGTTTACTATTAGTACAGGCACAGAATAACAGCTTATACTGTACATAATGGAGGTAGCAGAGATCAGCACATGCTGCAGCTAGTTTACTATCAGTACAGGCACAGAATAACAGCTTATACTGTACATAATGGAGGTAGCAGAGATCAGCTCATGCTGCAGCTAGTTTACTATCAGCACAGGCACCGAGTAACAGCTTATTCTGTAAGTACCGGGGGTAGCAGAGATCAGCACACACTGCAGCTAGTTTTCTGTCAGTATAGGCACAGAGTAACAGCTTATTCTGTACATAATGGAAGTAGCCGATATAATCAGGGGGGATAGAGAGGAGGGAAGTGAGAGAAGAGAGGCGCCAGGCTACATACCGGACCGCATTGGTGATATGCTCCTATTTATTGCCTGAGGAAGTGGGATATACCCGCGAAACACGTTGCACCTTGTTCTGAGTATGTAAATAAACTGATTTTTGCTTAAAACTGCAATTTTTTGTGTCTGTTTTGGAGGGGTAAGTCCACCGCTACCTACTTCATTTTATCCATTTTAACCACTTGCCGACCGCGCACTCATAACGCGCGTCGGCAAAGTGGTAGCTGCAGGACCAGCGACGCACACCTGCGTCGCCGGCTGCAGGCTAATTAATCAGGAAACAGCCGCTCGCGCGAGCGGCTGCTTCCTGTCAATTCACGGCGTAGGGCTCCGTGAATAGCCTGCGGGCTGCCGATCGCGACTCGCATTCTAAATGTAAACACAAGCGGAAATAATCCGCTTTGTTTACATTTTTACAACGCTGCTAACAGTAGCAGCGTTGTACTAGATCAGCGATCCCCGGCCAATCAGCGGCCGGGGATTGCTGTCACATGACAGGCAGGAGCCTGTTAGAGGCTGCACAGGACAGATCCGTTCCTGTGCAGCCTCCGATCTCCGGGGCAGGGAGGGAGAAGAGGGAGAGGGGGAATCCTGCCGTTGAGGGGGCTTTGAGGTGCCCCCCCCCCTCCCCCTCCGCCACCCACACGCATGCAGGAGCGATCAGACCCCCCCAGCACATCATGCCCCTAGTGGGGAAAAAAGGGGGGTGATCTGGTCGCTCTGCCTGGTATTTGATCTGTGCTGGGGGCTGTAGAGCCCACCCAGCACAGATCTTAGAAATCAGTGCTGGTCCTTAAGGGGGGGTAAAGGCTGAGTCCTGAAGTGGTTAAAGAAATATTGTTTTTACCCTGTTGGCGCCTCTGTACTACTATTGCAGTTGTTTCCACCCCTGGTGGAGGGGAATTCTTCCTTTTTACGATCTACAGAGAGCGACTTCTTAATCCTGAGTGGGGACACGTCTAATCTCCTCACCTGCCTACACAGTGGTTGCCTGGACGGTAACCCTTGTTTATGCGTATAACCTACCTATACTTACCTTCCATACCCAATTTACAGTACATACTACACTATACTGGACTCTCGGCGTCTTCCCTTATACTTATAAAATGTTTTCAATGTGCTGCCCATTGTGTTGCATTGTCAATGCAACCCTCTTCTCCCACTCTTCACACACTGATAGCAAAACCGCAGGAGAAATGCTAGCACAGGCTTCCAGTATCCGTAATTTCAGGTGCTGCACATCTCGTATCTTCACAGCATAGACAATTGCCTTCAGATGACCCCAAACAGGGCCGAGCCGAGGCATAGGCTGGAGAGGCTCCAGCCTCAGGGCGCAGTGTAGAAGGGGGCGCAGAATTCATTCAGCTCTCATTCCTAATTGTGTTTAAAGCAGAAAGAAATAAGAAAAGGGGATACATGGCAGTGACTGCAAGCCAGATAACTAAATATTAAGGTGTTGGGGAGGTTGTGGGCCCTGTGGCGCCTCTTAGTCTAATAGCAATCAGTGTTTGAGTGTTTGATGGCTCGGGTGGCAGGGATGGAGGGGCGCACTTTGGTGTCTCAGCCTTGGGTGCTGGAGGACCTTGTCCCGGCTCTGACCCCAAAGATAAAAGTCTAAGGTGGTCAGATCGGGAGACCTTAGGGGCCATTCAACTGGCCCATGACGACCAATCCACTTTCCAGGAAACTGTTCATCTAGGAATGCTCGGACCTGACACTTATAATGTGGTGGTGCACCATCTTGCTTGCACCATCCGAGCATTCCTAGATGAACAGTTTCCTGGAAAGTGGATTGGTCGTCATGGGCCAGTTGAATGGCCTCTAAGGTCTCCCGATCTGACCCCCTTAGACTTTTATCTTTGAGGTCATCTGAAGGCAATTGTCTATGCTGTGAAGATATGAGATGTGCAGCACCTGAAACTTTGGATACTGGAAGCCTGTGCTAGCATTTCTCCTGATGTGTTGCTATCAGTGTGTGAAGAGTGGGAGAAGAGGATTGCATTGACAATCCAACACAATGGGCAGCACATTGAACACATTTTATAACTGGTCAGAAACTCATGAAAGAATAAAGTTACGTTAAAACCAAGCACACCATTGTTTTTCTTGTGAAATTCCCAATAAGTTTGATGTGTCACATGACCCTCTTCCTATTGAAAAAACAAAAGTTGGATTCAAAATGGCCGATCTCAAAATGGCCGCCATGGTCAATAACCATCTTGAAAAGTTTCCCCCCTCACATATACTAATGTGCCACAAACAGGAAGTTAATATCACCAACCATTCGCTTTTTATTAAGGTGTATCCATATAAATGGCCCACCCTGTATTCTCTTGCCAAGAACTGGGCTTTATACATGTATAGTTATCCTTGCATAAAAATGTAATATTTGATAAATATATATTTTATTTTTCAGCCACATCAGAGGTGTAAACAGAGGTGTAAACAGTTGCAGCTCTCCCTGCCCTGGCCCCGCCCAGACAGATGCATTATGGTAGGGGCAGTCTTCAATGTGCTTGCCTGATAATTGCACATATAAGAAGAAAATGTAAAATATATTTTTCTCTTCCTCCTACTTCCCCCTCTGTCTTTCTGTCTCTGCCCCTCCCCCCCTTTTTCTCCATCTCTTCCCTTCTCCTTACCCAACCCTCCCCCCATCTGTCTCCCCATCTTGCTTTTGTCTATTAGTGTGTCCATAACCATGCGTGCCCCACATGGCTTGCAGCAATAGACAGATGTTTTACTGCATTCACCTTTCTAACCAGTTTCTTTTGTGGCCCACAGGTTTGGCGTTCCGATGTCCGCTTTGCCCACAAATACTTCATCTGTTCTTTTGATTGTAAGTAAAGCTTTTTTTTCCGGTCTATTTGACTAAAACAAATTGTGTGATACAGCAATCTCCTTACTGCCACCACTATTTTATGTCCATGAAGGTTGTTCCCACTTAGTAGATGAGGGTTGGCCTAATACAGCCATGAGAGGAGTTTGAATACACTGGGGGCAGGGCTTGCATACTTGCATACATAATTACAGATAACCTCCTCCCAACGTTTTCTCCTAATACAAAACCCCATTACTGTTATGTCCAGAATGGGGCAATGTGAGCTAGTGTCACGCGGCAGGGGGTGTCCTCTCAAAACTGTAATCACGATCTGTAATTTCGCAAGTACGCATCATTTTGTGTAATTTTGCACCCACTTTAGCGGTTAATAGCAAAGCCCCAAACATGCTCTCATCCTCAAAATTGCTACGAAAAATAGTGAGAAGGTCAAAAAGACCTTTTCGATTTTGAGAAAATCAATTTTAAAAATTCAAAAGAAAAAAGGTTTTTAAACTCTGTAAAGTGACATTTTGACTTTAAAGTGAACCAGAGACGAAGCACCCTCATGTATTTTACCATATATATCAGTGGGAACATTAGCGAAAACGCCTACCCTGCTCTGTTTCAATTTTAACTCTCCAGCTTGCTTCTTACCAATCATGATAAAATCCCCCGACTGAGCATTCAGTCTGGCTTTGCTCAGGAATTTTTATAGCTGAGTCTGTGTTCTCTGGTGTCTTTTCAAGTCCAAGCCTGCCCCCTTGTTGCTCTGCTCAGGAATCATTATAGCTGAGTCATTATAGCAAAGCCAGACTGAATGCTCAGTCAGGGATTTTATCAGGGCTGATTAGAAGCAAGCTGAACAGTTAAAAATGAAACAGAGAGCAGGGTAGGTGTTTTCTCTAATGTTCCCACTGATATATATGGTAAAATACATGAGGGTGCTTCGTCTCTGGTTCACTTTAAAGGGAACCTAAAGTGATCCTGAAGTACCCAGTTTACCTTACCTTGGGCTTCTTCCAGCTCCCTCATTGTCTTTCTGCTCTTTTCCCTTCCCCCGCGGTGCCCCTCCGAAAGCTGCAGACGCGACCCCTGGCTGCATGTGCCTCAGTCATGCTACTGTGGCCTAAAGCGTTCTGTGCAAGAGCAGTTTGAAAAATGTGCAATTGCGCATGTGCCAAACACTCCCGTTAAAAGGAGTGTGATTGAGGAGGCCCCCGAACCTGCCTGCGCAGTACCCCACGACTGGCTGAGTCAGCCAGATTTTGGAGTTTTCTCTCAAACTACAACGTCTTACTGAACTTACCTTTGCAGGTGCAGTTATCCTTTGTTTCCTGTTCTCTTGTGTTTGTGTACAAAGACCCATAAATTGCTCTCAAGGTATCTGTTCCAATCAGTGTCGGACTGGGAGTTGGAAAAACTGAGGAAATCCACTTGCTGACCAAGCAGCAGTAATCATGTGTTGCTGCTCACAGTGGCGACTTGCAGCAGGTTTCTATTAGGAGTGATAACACAGGGTTACTGCTGCTTGGCCAGCAGGTGGATTTCTTCAGCGTTTCCAGCTCCCTGTCCGACACTGGCTCCAATTTTCCTTGGCACTGGTCTTGATTATTCAGTTTTTGTATTCTATCACATTGAAGTTATATTTTGCAACTTGGGTAGCTGTTGCTGAGCTGTTGTTGACTAATTCTTTAATGCCATGTTTTTCCCTCAGACTCTCACAAACACCTGGGCCTGGTGACCCTCCTCGCCCTGATGGTGACCTTCTCTCTGACGCTGCTCTTCTTCCTCGCCTTCCACAGGATTTGGAAGATACTCACAGGTTAGATCCTCGTATAACTTGCTGTCTTTATAGGCCAAGAATGTTGGGCAGTGAAATAGCGCATAACTGGTACCCATCCAAGAGATGATGACTCAGGCTATGCTTTTGCGGGGCAGGTAAAAATGGCGCACAGCTCTGCCTGAGTATTATGGTGCGGCCATTCAAGTAAACGTAAAACCATAAATTACCATTTTGAACATAAAAATTATGGCGCACAGCCGCACACGCTTGCCTGGGGGCTGAAGTTATGGCGCGGGGTGATGCCGCTACGATCAAGGCAGTTTTACTCCCCGCCTCCATTCTCTGAATACCCTGCTCAGATGCATTTATTTCCTCACCAAAGGGAGAAGAACTATCAGCTAAGTTGAGATTATTACGAGACGCATGTATACTTTTTTTTTTTGCTTGTATATCAAGACGTTGTTAGCATATCAAGTCATTCAATTTTGCTCTGTGGCTCTTAAAAGTCTTCATTCACTAATATATACGTTCATTTTCCATGCAGCTCCACTTTGGCAGAGAACCATCCTGCTGGTGTACTCTCCAGATTCTACGGAGTACAAGACCCTCATCTGCGCATTTGCAGACTTCCTGCAAAGCATCCTGGGCTGTGAGGTCATCTTGGACATGTGGGATACGAACACAGTCAGGCAAATCGGCATGATACCATGGTTTTATCAGAAGAGGGAGCTGGTGAGCCAAAAGAAAGGCAAAGTGATGATTGTATGGACCACACGAACTAAGTCAATGTACCAGCAGTGGAAGAACCATAGACTAAATAGCTTTGTGTGGAAAGACCCAACCAACCTGTTTGGTATTGCTATGTCCTGTCTGCACAAGGATTTGGAATCAGAGCAGGAGAACATTATGCAGAAGGAATACACTTTGGTCTACTTTGATGGACTTTGCGACAGGGCGGACATTCCCAAAGTCCTGAGGAAGATCTCCAGGTACCGCCTGTTTAAGGACCTCTACCGACTGGTCTGCAGATTGCAAGATACTACTTGGCTGTCTCCACCATGTCTAATCAAGGCTGTGGCCAAATACTTCATGAAGAAGCTAATCCGCTCTGAAAAGAGTCAGGGTCTTCAGCACCACGTGGAACTCTGCAAACAAAAACTTCACCAAGAGCTCAACTTTGAAATTGTCAAGATGGAGTCAACCTCCTTATGAGAACTCTGGCCACACGGATTTCTCTCTCTTACAGGCCAGACCATTTCACACAAAAATATCCTCTACACATTGGTCATGTTCTTCTTTCTGGGAAAATATTGATTGGCAGATAACCTACTTGAATGAATGCATTAGACATCAACTTCACCCAACTCCAATACATATTTTTTTCTTGAACAACAGTGTATTCAAACAAACCATCAGCCTATACTTAAAGTGTGCCAGAGTTGACATGTTGAGATAAACATAGGTAGATATAGTACCTATGAGGTCCCTTTCTATTTTCTGGCACTACTGCCGTTAACTATACAAATGAGGCAGTCAAACAGCAGGTCAAATAAAGCCCTATTACCAGAAAAGTAGGTAGAAGGCAGCACACTCTTACCTGGCTGAGAAAACACTGCTGATAACATTTTAGTACTGAAAAGTTCAAAGGGTCATTACTTGCAGCTGAATGGAGCAGCTTTTACACCAAACTGATATGGTTGTTTAGAAATGTTTAAAGTCTTAAACATGCAGCACTTAAACTAAAAATATTAATTTGAGATTCTGTTCTGTGTTTACTAATATTCTATTTCTCATCAATACTACACATGCAATTAATTTTCTCATAAGTTTATTTCCATTTAAGGTTTTCTTTAAAAGGAAAATGTTTGGGTTTTTTTTTTCTTTTTTTGCATTTTTGCTTTATTATTCATTTTTTGTTCAATATTAAAGGAATACTATCGATTCACATATTTTTTTCAATTGCCACAGGAATTGTTTGGGAAGTGCTGCTAAGTACTGGTGTATACATTTTAGTAGCAACTTCTTTGTTTACTGTTAGCAAAATACATTCAAAGTTTACTGACGCCAAAACTGATGGCTGAATGAGCCATGAGGAGATGGGAAATTCCCCTCACACTTGATCAGTTAACTCTGTGTAGCTCTGTGTGTGACAGAGAAGAGAGCTCCCAACAGCTGCAGCTCCTGTGTTTCTGACTGATGTGTCTGAAGAGAGCAGAGGAAATGTAACTAATTCTCACAGCAGGGCCGGGCCGAGGCATAGGCTGGAGAGGCTCCAGCCTCAGGGCGCAGTGTAGGAGGGGGCGCACAATTCATTCAGCTGTCATTCCTAATTGTGTTTGAAACAGAAATAAATAAGAAAAGGGGATACATAGCAGTGACTGCAAGCCAGATAACTAGATATTAAGGTGTTGGGGAGGTTGGGGGCCTTGGGGCACCTATTAGTCTAATAGCAATCAGTGTGTGATGGCTGGGGTGGTAGGGATGGAGGGGCGCACTTTGGTGTCTCAGCCTTGGGTGCTGGAGGCCCTTGTCCCGGCTCTGCTCACAGCATTTCATACTGTTTTAGCTTTCGGAGTTTAATATGTTTGATATTTGCTTTCTGTAGTCTGATATGCAACTCTGGCTGTGCATTGAAGCAGACACCCCTTCTGTAATTGATTCGTCCCAATATAGCTAAATCCTACCCTCAATAAATTACAGCTTTTGCCTCTGATATTTATCATGAAAAGTAGGAAAATGTTTACACAGCTACTTAGACATTATTTGTACATTGTCATTTTAGAACACTTGGGTATCGATAGTATTCCTTTAAGTTAGAAATGTTGTATGTGGGGGAAACTGGAGTGCTGGGATAAAACCGGCACAAACACAACCTCAATATCAGTGATCTTGCAAACTTGGCTCTCCAGCTGTTAAAGAGAATCTGTATTGTTAAAATCGCACAAAAGTAAACATACTAGTGCGTTAGGGGACATCTCCTATTACCCTCTGTCACAATTTCGCTGCTCCCCGCCGCATTAAAAGTGGTTAAAAACAGTTTTAAAAAGTTTGTTTATAAACAAACAAAATGGCCACCAAAACAGGAAGTAGGTTGATGTACAGTATGTCCACACATAGAAAATACATTCATACACAAGCAGGCTGTATACAGCCTTCCTTTTTAATCTCGAGATCATTTGTGTGTTTCTTTCCCCCTGCAGCTATCTTCCACTAAAGTGTCAGGCTGTGTCTTCCTGCAGAGTGCAGACAGCTCTGCCTGTATGTAATTCTTCAGGATGTGAAAGCCCAGCCAGGGAAGCTTGTAAAAGATAATAGAGCAGAGAGAAGCTGCACTAATCTAAATAACACACAGGCAGTGTGCAGAGAGGGGCCTGGAGGGAGATGCATCGCAGAACCACAACACTGAAGAACTTGGCAGCCTTCCTTCCAGACACAGGCTGACAAGTCTGACAAGAGAGAGATAAGTTGATTTATTACAGAGATGGTGATAGTAGAACGTGCTGCAGTAAGCCAGAGCACATTAGAATAGATTTTGGAACTTGTAGGATGGAAGAAAACCGGATGAAATTTTTGTTACGGAGTCTCTTTAAGGAACTTCAAGTCCCACAATGCACTTGCCTTTATGAATCATGACTGTGGCTGTCAGGCTCCTGCAATGCATTGTGGGACTTGTAGTTCCTTAACAGCTGGAGAGCCAAATTTGCAGATCACTTCTCTATACTGATGGTGTTTTTTTTCACCAAAAAGGAGACCTGGAACTTGAATACTGCAAGACAAAGGTGCTGATCAATTAGCCCCATGCTGCACATATGAAGTCAGTCCATATTTTTCTCAGTCGTGTGTCTCTGCAGATTCGGCCACCAGGTGTCGTTGTGACACAGCTAGACCAGGTAATGGGTAATCTGTTTTGGGAAGTAACTCTAAACTGGCATTCAGTCATGTGTAAAGATGTGATTGAGAGATCATGTACTCAGGCCCCAATCAGATTGGCCAATCTTACCAACAGGTGTGCAGAATGAATTGTTTATGTAGATGGTTGGTTAATGAGATTTCCTAACTGTATCTCCATCGATTTGTCATGTATATGAAGCTAGTCTGCAGTCTGCTTTCCAAGCAAGCGTCTAGAATAGCTGATTTAGAAGGAGCTGAGGATGAAAAAAGGCCAAGAAAGAACTAAAGAACTTATTGTATGTAAAATCTCTGTAAATGTCTGGATCTATGTACATTTGGTAACAGACAAACGTTAATTTAAAAAAAAAAAAAAAGTTTGATATCAACCATTTGCCTTTATTATTTACATGAGAAGTTTAACTACTTTCGGACCAAGGTGATTGAAATCTACACCCTGTTTCCGTGGGCTCCTGGCTGGCAGGACGTAGATTTCAATCACCATCCGCAGCGCACATTCGCCGTTTCCGTCTCTCCCCGCCGATCGCGCCGCTCAAACCCGACGTGTCTCTATGACGGCAGAGCCATGTGAGCCTAGCAATATGTCTATCAATGTAAGCCGCTCCCATTGGCTTACATTGATAGACACAGTGAGGAGCCAATG
Organism: Hyperolius riggenbachi; assembly: GCF_040937935.1. Classification (NCBI taxonomy): domain Eukaryota; kingdom Metazoa; phylum Chordata; class Amphibia; order Anura; family Hyperoliidae; genus Hyperolius; species Hyperolius riggenbachi. Next base: position 42,838,041 of record NC_090654.1, read on the forward strand.
AAAGCGGCTCCTGACCGGCCCACATGACTCTGCCGTCATAGGGATGGCAGAGTCGGAGTCCTGGGGGTCCCGGCGTTCGGCGATGATGGCGGTTGCGGCGAGTATGCGCGGGAATCCGTTGTACCAATGGGCCCTTTTTAGATCATTTAAGTGCCCCTGTCATCAGCCTGGGCAGCCCAAACTAGGCATAGTGTGAAATGATGCATATCGGGTGGGCGGAGTCAGGGCCTGTTCTCTCATGAAGCAAGGTGAAACATTTGCATCAGGCGGCAGAGATTACAAGGGTAGCATGCTTGTACTGTGTTTACACTAACAGCATGCAGTCAGAGTAGGAGGAGAAGCAAGAGGAGAGCCGAGGTGAAGAGGTCATCATTGGGGAAAAGCAGCTTGTTGTGCTGTGTGAGGAGTCTGACAGTGAGTGAGGAGGGGGAGGAAGGAGGGCAGCAGTGTTTCATTTGACTTGCACAGCAGAAGGGAGGAGGTGGCACTGCTGTCCTGACTGAGGAGGAATGGAGAAGCTGAGGGTGAGAAGTTTGTTTGTCACAGACTCATAGCCAGCCAGTGTGCTATTGTGTTGAGCTTCAGCATTTATTGTGAAAAAATTAAATGAGGCAGATCATTCCAAATTCGGGGGGGGGGGAGATTGAAAAGTCCAAAAACATTGCTTGTGTCTTTACATTAAGAAATTGTCTGTCTATTACACACCATACAATCTTGAAAAGATATTGATCAAAAATTTCTGCCACTACCGATCGAGAAAAATCGGGGGGGGGGGGGGAGGGGGGGGGGGTGGACATCCGATCATATTTTTCACTCAGATTTTAAAAAAAAATCTTTCGTTTTTTTCTGTAGAAATGATGGTTTTTATTGAATTGCTGTGAAATTGCATCGTTTTATTGTTTCGTGTGGCCACCTTTAAATGGCGCTTTGAGTCCGCCAGGAGAAAAGCGCAATATAAATGTTGTTTGTCTTGTCTTGTCTTGTTTGTCTTTAATTGTATAGAGATTTGAATGTTATGTAAATGTTTACTGTCTCTAATCAGTGGCAGCCTATTGAGTGTCCCAGAGTTAGAAAAAGGTCAGTAGTACATGTATTTTTTTTCTCTCCCCGCCCTTAGAAGTTGTATTCTGTCAAGAAAACATTTATGGCTACAAGGTACAGACAAGACAGAAGCTGTCACTTCCATGCCTAGAAATTAGAAATTAACTCTTTTAGGCAGCAAGTAAAACAGCCTACTTATTAATGTTTTGTACTGTACATACACATGTTTATCTCACCATGTCAGGGCGGTTCTAGACATGCACATATGAGGGGGCAGTCAGAAATGTGAAGGGGGCATCATGTTTACACATCATGTTCAGGCACATTTTTTTTCCCCTGTGCTTGATGTTGAGAAATGCACCCTATATGTATTTAGAGAGTTTAGCCTCAGCCTGTCTAATTCCCCCTCATCTGTGTCTAATCACAAGTTGTAATTTGATCTCTCCCCTGTGTCACCTGCCTGCCATGACAGATAAGCTCATTTAAAAGCAGAGGATGTTAACAATATGTCTGCTTCCATGAAAGCAGGAAGTAGAAACACTGCAGATTATTGTCAGATTTGTATCAGCTGTAACAAAGAAATGTTTTTCTTTAAAGGTTATTATGCTTTTGCTTATTTTTTAGAGCAGTGAGGAAGTTCTGAGTTTAGGACAGCCAAGTTCAGGTAAGGGCAGATAACAGGTCCACTTTAAATCATTTCAGCGGCATACTTGTCTGTCTATCAGGAAGCAGACAGAGTGGTGGCAGGCTGGCACGAGGGCAGAGGCGGCGGTGGCGACTGACAAAGCAGCAGCACCATGCTGATTGCTCTGTTCTCTCTCTCTCTCTCTCTCCGTCTGTGGGACAAGCATAGGTGCGTCATTGCACATAGAGGAAGGAAGCTGGCTAGTGGTCAGGTGACTGCTCAGCGAGTCAGCTGACGTCTCTGCATGCAACTGCGTTCCAACTTCCTGGAAACCAACAGTGCAGCTGCAAAAGATGAGCAAAGTTTGCCCCCGTTAATTTAATTTGGGGGGCAAGACATTTATTTGAGGGGGCGCTGCCCCCTCTTGCCCCTGCCTAGAGCCGGCCCTGTACCATGTCATATGTCGCCTTGCAGCAGCATTCTGTACTAACTTGCGCGAGCGTGACCTCCCATCAAATCCCACTCCTGGCGAGATGACGCCGTATGGCAAGGCATAGGATCTGCGTTAGGTAGTCGGCAAGACATTAAAAAATGTTATCGTGTGTCGCCACCTTTTACTACATGGAGTTGGTAAAACTGGCCAAATCAAAATCTCAGGTTTTAGGTCTATGTTCTGCATTCTCTGCTATCTCCAACCTTGTTGGCTACCAATACTGAGAAATTATTTAAAATAACTTTTTATTGCACTGCAATTACTCTGGGTTGATGAAAAACTTTGCTCAGAGCAATTAAGATTCTGGGAGCTGAGGACTGATTACTTGACAGCTTGATTAACACATCAGTTGTTAGTTTTCAGAATCTGATTAGCTCTGTGCGAAATCCCAGCTCTGCCCAGAGTAAAAACCGGTTCTGAAAGAGCCCCAAAATACCGTAATCACGTAAAGTAAGATCAGAAGGTCGTCTCTGCCCATCTCGTGTTCCTACATCTGTGTAGGTGTTTTGTTGTCTGTGTAGAATCTAGCAACCAACGATGGTATTTCTCACGGCATGGGTTAGGCAAAGTGAACTTCCATCCCATAATGCACAGCATGATTTTAGCTTTGGGCCTATGGAAGGCTACAGCATAGGATTGGTCCTATTGAAGGCACTTCTGGCCATTTTGAATTGGCCCAATGTTAAACTGCATACAGTTTGCATCACGCTTGCAAGCAAACCATTGTTGTATTCCTCTGCAGTAGGAAGTCTCCTTCCCTCTCCACGGAGATGAACATTCTCATTTCTCACATGCCTCTTTGTGCCATTGTGCTTGCTAGACATCCATGAGGTGTTCTGGCTTGCATACAGATTGTAGGCAGCTATTAAGTTGGCCTAAAGGTGCCCATACACTTGTCAGATTGGCAGCAGATAGATAAGAAATGCATCTGATGATCTATCTGATGCGTTTTTAGAACATTTTTTACCAGGATAGAATTCCAATAGATTTCAGTTTGAAATCTATTGAAATTCGATCTGATGGCATTTTTTTGCCATCAGATTTCCATTAAGGCCAATGCAAACTGATAAGCAATCTCATCAGATCGACCTAAATTTTCCACCCTGCCAGTTCGATGGAAATCGATTGAAATCGGCCATCGATCGGTCGATTGGCCAACCGATTTGCGATCGATTGATCGATTGGGATCGATCGGTTGGCCAGAAAATCGGCTGAGTGTATGGGCCCCTTTACTTCAGGCAATGTATAGCAAATCGACCATGAGACAGATCTCGCTCTGATCGAAACTGTTCGGAGAGAGATCTGTTGGTGGCTTGTACACCGCAGAGCAATTCCCAATAGATTTCAGCATGAAGTGCATCAGAAAAGAATTGGCCTACTGCCGTCACCCTTATACACTTGGGTGACACTGGTTGGGGCTTCGCTGGTCATCACGATATTGAACGCTGTGACCGCCGCAGACTCAATCAAGCACTTGCGACTGAGATTTTTGGGCATGATCGATTAGTCCATTTGACTGTTTTCGGCCCAAGTCGGCCAAAACACCAACCGGGCAGACATGTTATGGCACTCATTTCATTCTGATTTGATAAAATTATCCAATCGGAAGGTCGGTTTTCAGGCCCACAAAATCGCTTGATGTTTGGCTACCTTTAATCGAACCAATCAGATTAACTTCCTGTTGATTTTGACTGGCCAAACTGCATGGGTTTTGCACGCGAGCCACAATGACCTGCCTCTCACTGACCTGTAGCGTCTAGCGTGTCTGGCAGCCCTGTCACGTGTGTAATTTGTGCAGCATGTAGTCAGAGATCGCAGAGGAGGATTGCAGCTCGGTAGAATCACTCTTGTAAAAATGATCAGATAAGCTTTGTTTATATGCGGGCTGAACTGCTTCTGAAGACATTTTTCTTTTGAGTATAACATTTTTGATTGCATTCCATTGGAACATCTGACATTGCCAAAATATCTTTCTCCATTCCTTTCTGGCATATTTGTACAGTGAGTTCCCTTATCAGTGCAGGTACTTTACATTCAAGCTCCTTTTCCAAAGGGCATTGTGTTACCCTGTTTAAACTCAACGACAATGCAAGGCAATGGGGCCTAGTGCTACGCTGGAAGTTCCTGATCAGCTGGCGGCCCGCCGCAAAGTCAACCGTGCGTTCCCACGGTGACGCAGCGCAGGTGGAATGCATGTAAGTCAATGGCAACGCAGAAAATGTTAATATGTTGGCGGCAGAATGACGTGAATAGGACAGGAAACCCGGGGATCCCAATGACATACTTCCTGTCCAGCATGGAGTATGTCACAGGGCGAGGGGGCAGTTCTATGCATATGACCCTGTTGGCATACTCTGCTGCAAGGTTTTAATGGGGTGCAATGGGGGCGGAGCGGTGCACTGCAAACGCACTGGTCTAGTATAAAACCGGCCTCAAACTAACTCCTCCATTGAGTGGGTTCAACGGGAATGTTCGCTCCTGCAAATCTCGGCAAAAATGCACGTTTATTAGACATCCTATTTACACTAATTATTGCACTAACAGGACACATTTGCCCTAAAGGACAACTAATACAAACATTGTGAAAATTCAAATACATACATATAAATGGTACATTTGTCCAAGAGTAAAATACATCATAAACTATTTTTTTCTTACGTCACTGTCACTTAGAGTAGCTAGTGATAATCTGCCTGATCTGACAGTTCTGGACTAGTTCATCTCCTCATGGGGAATTCTCAGTTATTTCTTTATTTACAGAAGCACTTAGGCCTAGTGCACACCAGAGCGGTTCTGCTGCGGTTTGCGATCCGCTTGCGGGTGCGGATCCGCTAGGGTAATGTATTTCAATGGGCTGGTGCACACCAGAGCGGGAGGCATTTTGCAGAAACGCATACTCCCGGGCTGCTGCAGATTTTGGATTGCGGATGCGTTTCTGCCTCAATGTTAAGTATAGGAAAAACGCAAACCGCTCTGAAAAACGGCACTTCAGAGCGGTTTTGCAGGCGGTTTTTGTTACAGTAGCTGTTCAGTAACAGCTTTACTGTAACAATACATGAAATCTACTACATCAAAAACGCTTCCCAAAACCGCAAAATGCTAGCTGAAACGCTACAGAAAAAGAAGAAAAAGCGTTTCAAAATCTGCTAGCATTTTGCGGATCTGCTAGCGGTTTTTGGTGTGCACCAGGCCTTACTGAATGGTAGTGTCCTATTACCATAATGGTGATAGGAAGGGCTTTATGTAAAGCATAAAGGTAATACTGAGAATCTCCCATGAGGAGATGGAATAGTCCTTAACCTATCAGATCTGTCATCTTTATACTATCTATTTTAAGTGACAGCAGCACAGGAAAAAGGTCATTTATAGTGCATTTTATATTTTATTATATATTTACATTTTATGTTTTTTTGGGCCAGATGAGTAGTTACATGATCTTTCTGTATATGTCAAGTATGAAAGAAAAAATATGTTTTACCTAGTTGTATAAATGTTTCAGGTATCAGGTTTTCATAAGAAGTCCTAATGAGGACCCCCTCGCTCATTTCTCTGGTCCGGTCCGTGAGCCACTCCACGTGGAACCAGGGGTGTAACTAGAGGGGTGCAGTCCCTGTGATAGCAGGGGGGCCAGAGCTGTGGGTGGCCCCCAACTACTAACCTTCCCTTCCTCTGATACAGGGGACTATACTTCAGATCAGGTGTTTTGTGGCTACACTTCTTACCACAGTGTTAAACCCCCCTAAAGACCAGGCCATTTTTTTTAATAGGCCACTGCAGCTTTAAGGCCAAGCTGCAGGGCCGCACAACACAGCACACAAGTGATTCTCCCCACCAATAGAGCTCTCTGTTGGTGGGTCTGATCGCTCCCCCTGTGTTTATTTTTTTTAAATAAATATTTTTATGTTTATTTTTTAAATAAATGTTACTATTTTTTTCCTTTTTTTTGCCCTCCCTCCCCGCAGCCAACCAATCATGGTGATCGGCGGTCATAGGCTTCTGCCTATGAGAGCCGATCGCTCTCTAGTGTCCCAGAGGGACAGCCATGTCACACGGCTGTCCCCAGTACAGCGCTGCTGCAGATCGCAGCGATGTACAAGGTAATTAGACGGCAGTTTCGCCGTCTAACAGTCTCCGAGTGGTGATCGCTTTAGGCGGTCCTGGGGCTGCCGCCGCGGCCACGCCCGTCGGTGACGTGGTCGGCAAAACAGTTGATCATGATGGCCACACTTGTTTCATGACCCTTGTGAGATGTGCCCCCAGGCTGTGAAGGTCACCAAGAGGAGGCAAGGGAAAGGATGTGACCATTGGGGGCCCCATCAAAGTGTTTCTGGGGGACCCCATGACTTGTAGTTACGCCCTTGCGTGGAACCCTCCTCCTCATACGCCTCTCTTCATCCTCTCCCTGAGCAGTAAAGGATTACAGCATACAGTGCAACACGTCCTCACATTCCATGCTGTAGCCACAGGCAGGCTGGTGCCATAAAATATAATCTGTATATTCATAAAGTTCTTTATCTCGGGGGAAAGGTTACATCCCAGGTCATTGCTCCTCAATGACTGACAGCACTCAGCTGAGGTATGTATGGCAAGGATATAAAACCTCAGCCGCTGACAGCTTCCTAATAATAACAGTTACGCTCTATACTCCGTATGTGATCTTCTGTCAATGGACAGCTGCAGCCACAATAACAATAACCAGCTAAAATAATAACCAGTTAAAGGACAACCACAGTATTGCAAAAAAAAAACCCTGTAAAATATGTATTTTTTTTCCCCAAGGATCTGTCACTTACAGAAGGTGGTAAAAAGCTAACAGATCTGACAGGTTTTGGACTAGTCCATCTCCTCTTGGGGATTCTCAGTATTACCTTTATTCTTTACAAAAAAAATCTTATGGGCCATCCATGTGGGCTGGGACAACTCAGGGAGGCTGTGCCCCATACTGGTAGACTACAAATTGTCTTGGGAATACCAGCCTGCATGCAGGACAAGGAGTTAAAGGGAACATGAAGCGAGAGGGATATGAAGGCTGCCATATTTATTTCCCTTTAAACAATACTAGTTGCCTGGCATTCTGCTGATCACTTTGGCTGCAGTAGTGTCTGACACACACCTGAAACAAGCATGCAGCTAATCTTGTCAGATTTTTTCAGAAACATCTGATCTGCGGCATGCTTGTTCAGGGTCTACGGCTAAAAGTATTAGAGGCAGAGGATCAGCAGGACAGCCAGGCAACTGGTATTGCTTAAAACTGAATAAATATGGCAGCCTCCATATCCCTATCACTTCAGGTTCCCTTGATCAGTCCTTGGAAGGGGAAACAGCATACTCTTTGTTTATTAAAATTGTTATAGTATATGTGTACTGTCACTTAAAATTTTAAAATGTTGATGGGGAAATAAAATCGACCATGCTCTGTAAAAATGCTTTTCTCCACCTATACTTTAAAATCCATTTTTGCATAAGCTGCAAGAATTACTTTTAACCCCCTTGCCGGTTATCCCGAGCTGAGCTCGGGGTAACCTGCGCAGGAGGATTTCTCAGGCCCCGCTGGGCCGATTTCTATCAAATAAAAAGCAGCACACTCAGCCGGCACTTTGCCAGCCGCGTGTGCTACCTGATCGCCGCTGCAGCGCGGCGATCCGCCGCATGCAGCGGCGAAAGAGGGTCCCCCCAGCGGCCCAAGCCCAGCGCAGCCAGAGCAAACAGTTCCGGCCAGCGCTAAGGGCTGGATCGGAGGCGGCTGACATCAGGACGTCGGCTGAAGTCCATGACGTCACTCCGCTCGTCGCCATGGCGACGAGGAAAGCGAAACAAGGAAGGCCGCTCATTGCGGCCTTCCTTGTTACTTCTGATCGCCGGAGGCGATCAGAAGTGCGCATACGGAGCGCCCTCTAGTGGGCTTTCATGCAGCCAACTTAAAGTTGGCTGCATGAAATAGTTTTTTTTTATTTAAATTTTTGCTATCATTTTGGACTGTGGTCGGAGCCAATTCCTCTCCTCGGCCCCAAACGGCCAGACATAAAAATGTATGAAGATAAATCACGTACACAAACGATGACACACAGGTGTTTATAGAGGTAACTTGTTGCCTATGCCATGTGACACACTCATTCTCACTCCATCCATGCCTGCTGCATATAGTCACTGATCGTTATCACCACACTCAGCGCTGTACTTATCATAAGGCCCTGCTTTTCTGAGAGGGAGTCAGTCCACTATTTGTTTATTCTGCTAAAAACCGTACAAACATCTGAGGTGTGTGGCTGCGGCAAATGCACGTCATTGGGCTTTGATACCAGTGGGCAAACATCACATTGTGCCAACCTGATCCTTTATCAAACAGGCAGCAGCACAACGTGATTGTGGGTAAAGCAGAGCTACGTGCTTCCTGCACCACAGGTCCAACATTTGCCTGCTCCTCTTTAGACATTCAGTGGCCAAACTTTTTTATTTTACCTCTAGGTTCTTGGTTAGCTGTATACATCAATCAAGGAGTGTAATTAGAGTTCTGCTACACACTGACACACCAAACTCACTGTGTAACGCACCGCAAACAGCTGTTTGTGTAGTGACGGCCGTGCTGGACTAGTGCGCACCGAGGCGATAGCGGTTTTCAAGCCCATATGGTCGCCGGGCTGTGGTAGCTCAATGATAGAACAACAGTGACTGTCCAGCTGATCAAATTTGGTCTGTCCACAATGAAGCAACGACCTTATTATCTTCTTGTATGTAAGTAGGCATAGGTAGGTGCCCCAGTATAGGTAGGTAGGCATAGGTAGGTGCCCCAGTAGTTAGGCATAGGTAGGAGTCCCAGTATAGGTAGGTAGGCATAGGTAGGTGCCCCAGTAGTTAGCTAGGCATAGGTAGGAGTCCCAGTATAGGTAGGTAGGCATAGGTAGGTGTCCCAGTATAGGTAGGTAGGCATAGGTAGGTGCCCTAGTATAGGTAGGTGTCCCCGTATAGGTAAGTAGGTGCCCCAGTAGTTAGGTAGGCATAGGTAGGTGTCCCAGTATAGATAGTTAGGCTGGGCTTGGCTGGCACAGTAATAGCAATTACCAAGGTCCAGCTGCAACAGATAGGGCTGTATAATGCAGTGTCAGTGGGCAACACAAAAAAAACACATCAGGAGAACATTAGCTCTCAAAAGAGCTGTTGAGGGGTGCAATTTTAGCAATAGCAATCAGCCAGGAGCAAGCTAACAAGCCTACAAGAGCCTAACTAATCTTTCCCTATGAGAGTCTGCCAGCAGCTGTCCCTTCACTAAGTAATGCAGGCACACAAGTGAGTGTAAAGCCCGGGACTGCCTGCCTTTTATAAGGGGAGGAAGTGGCTCCAGGAGAGAGTGTAGCCTAATTGGCTACAATGTGTCTGCTGACTGTGATGTAGAGGGTCAAAGTTGACCCTAATGGCGCACTATGGGGGTGAATCGAACTTTTGCAAAAGTTCGCCTTCGCTGGCGAACGCGAACCACCGAAAGTTCGTCTGGAACTGTTCGCAGGCGAACCATTCGGGCTATCTTTACTCATTGCAAACCAAACAGTGAATGGCTCCTATGTGGAGGAGTTCCTCCTCTGCCTATGTACTGCTGCAACGGCACTTTATTTAGCCTGAGGAAGTGGCCTAGATCTCACGAAATGCATTGCCTGTGCTTGATATTATTAAATAGTTCTACTTAAAGTGAGTTGTCGTCTATGAGGTAAGCCACCTCAATTCTTTTTAAGTTTAGTGTTTTTAGAGTATTTTATATCCGATGGGCGCCTCTTTACCTCCTTCTGTGCCTTACTCCCCCCGCTCCTCAGTGAGGGGTGTTCCACACATTTGACCCCGGATGGAATTCCACCCCCTACGGGACTCAGAATGCATGTGATTATTTGCAAGAGAGCGACCGCCTCCAGGATTGCTGGTACACCTGAGTGGAGTCGGGTTTATGTTACTCCACCTGCCTGAAGTGGTTGGTTGCCTCTTGTGCAACCCACCTTTGTGAGTATTTCTGTTTAGTAATTTCTCAAATACTTATCGACTTGTGACATACTGCACCATTTGGGCTCCCGTTGTCTTTGTGTTTTTTTCCCAGTGTCCTATACTCCTTATTTTGGCTCCTCTGTTATACATATATGGAGCCGTTCACACTTGTCACTCTGCAACAGATCCAAGGGATTCGTCATCCGTGGTGGCAGTAAGTGGACCGCACTTCAGTGCTGCCCCGATAATCCCGCACAGGTGAAGGCATCTGCCCCGGGCTATGCAAATCACCGCTGCTTGCTCCCTGTATACAGGGAAGAGGCAGGCTGCAAAAGACCAATGAGAATCCTCAGCAACAGAGAGAATACTTATTGGTTCTTGATGAACCAATGGTGAACACAAATTCTCCCTGTTGCTAAGAGACTTGGCCAATGCACCCTGTGGAGAGCCCCGTGCTTCTGCTGGCCTCCAGGCTGTTTTCAGAGCGGGAGCGAATGACGTCAACCGGCGGCGGGACAAGTAAGCAGCAAGCGGTTCAGATGGCGGGCAGATGCAAGATCTTTGCGGATGTGCTCACCATGTCCATTTTGCTTCCTCGCTAGAGGGAACACAGCCTGAGCCTCTTCCCTGCAGTGGCTCAAACAGACGCCATCATAACTGCCCTCCTCCCTCTCATGTCACATGTGGCCATTTCCCCCTAACACCACAACCCCTCATTCTCACACACTCATCTCTCACTCACTCTCTGCCATAATTCTCTCTCTCCTCCAAGTGGCATAGTTGAGGAGCTATGGGCCCGCTGTGAGTGTTACATGGTGTCTCATGATAACAATACATAACAACTGATATAGGGCACAAAAATCTGCCAAGGACAGTATCAGAAAGATATAAGCAGGTGGAAGGAAGCAGGAGGTTAATGATTACCACTATTCACAGCACATATGAAAGTGATCATTACCTGTGTGTCTCCAATGAAGAGCTAATACAGTGGTTGGAGGAGCAAGTGTAACAGCCATATCCCCCCTCAGTAACAAGTGTGATTAGCAGGGTCAGATTTTTTTTCTGGGCCTTGGGCGGCTGCAGCCCAAGGGGGGCACCTGGACATAAAAGAGGGGTTGCTACATATGAAAGAGGAGGTGGAAAATAGGGAGCAACACATGAAAAAGGGGAAACTGATGCCCAAGGGAGCTGATCATGAAAGAAAGGGGCTAAAGTACATGGATGATACACATGGAAGAAGGAGCTGCACATTGAATGGGAGGGGCTACAGTACATGGATGATACACATGGAAGAGGGGGCTGCACAGGCAGCAAATGGCCATGGCCCTGACATCACACTGGTGGTGGTGGTGGTGGTGGTGGGGGGGGGGTGTTAACCACAATATTAGTCATACAAATGTCCCTGATGATCTATAAGAGAAAAGGTAAAGCTTTCACATGAGAAAGGCAGTATCAGCTACTGGCTGATGAAGTACAATCCTGGGTTAAAGTTCTCTTAAGGCCTCTTGCACACTGCAAGCAATTCAGATTCAGATTCCGCTTTTTAATCTGTTTTTACTTCCGATTCAGATTCAGATTTGCAGTTTGCTCCCTGCACACTGCAAATCTGAATCGGAGGTAAAAACTGATTAAAAAGCGGAATCTGAATCGGAATCGCTTGCAGTGTGCAAGAAGCCTTAAGCTGTGCATGTATGGGAAGAAAAATGTGCATACACTGGGGAAATGTGTATAATTTTTGTTTACAGCAACTCAAAGTCTGGCCCATTGCAATTACAGCTTTTGCCGCCCTACTGCTGCCTATGCCACTGCCCTGCACAGTGTATTCTCTATTAGAGTTTATCTTAACCACTTGAGGACCACAGGTTTACAACCCCCTAGTGACCAGGCCATTTTTTACAATGCAGGCCACTGCAGCTTTAACAGCTCACTGCAGAGCCAAACAACTGAGCTCACAAATGAATCTTGTCCCTTTTTCTTGCCACCAACAGAGCTTTCTCTTGGTGGCACTTGATTGCTGCTGCCACTTTTTTTTATTGTTATTAATTTATTTGTCTTTTAATTTGTAATAACATTTACTATTTTATTTAAATGCATCCCTCCCCCCTGAGGTCCAGTCTTGCTGATCATCTCTCATAGGCATCAGCCATGAGAGGGATCCATTTCCATGACTCTCCTGGGGACAGCTCAGTGACATAGCTGTCCCCCGTACAGCACTGCAGTAGATCGCAGCGCTGTACATGTAAATATATAAAGGCTTTTTTTTCCCTTTCAAACAGCCTGCTAGCCGTGATCAACGGCTAGCATGCAAACCGCTGTGGCTGCCTCTCTCCCCCTGCAGGGAACGAGCACTGAGCGTACCCTAGTTCCCTGCAAACCTCGCGCATCGCGAGATGACGCAATCCTGGGTTAGGTGGTCCCAGGAGAGCCTTTGTGGCTGCAATTCTTGGGTGAAGTGGTTGCAGAGTGGATAAATTCTTTAAGTTTCTTGCACACCCCACATTTTGAGGGTATGGAGGGGACCCCCCCCCCCCCCCCTTCTACCTCTGTGCAAATTTGCAGCCCCCCAGCCCTGCTGTTTCACAAGATAGGTTTGTATGTCGTATCTTGTGAACTAGCAGGGCTCTGGGGCTGCAAATTTGCACAAAGGTAGATCTGTGGGTCCCCTCCATAACGTCACATTTGGGGTGTGTAGGAGGCCGACAATTTAAAGAACTTAGGGCTGTAATTGATCATACAATGTGCATGATGACGCACAGCGCCGTGACGTAGGCAGCAGGAGAAAAAAGGATCGTGCTGCACATGCACATCAGAAAATGCGCTGATGTAGCAGCAAAATGTGTCAGGCAGCAAAAGCAGTCATTGCACCGGTTCGCATAAGACATCAGTGCTACATTGCATTTTAACACGACACTTATGTCTCTCTGCAGGTCTGAAGCAGCCTAACCCCATTCATCAAATGACTGATAGCTGCACTTTGTATCTTGCCCCATTCGTCAACATGTAATCCTGCACATTTTATCACCATTTACAGAAGATTACGAGCTGCTGATTTTGCAGTAAAAGAAATGCAGCTGAACCAGTAATCAGGGTCCACCTTACTAGTTTTGTTATAAAATAACTCATTAGGGGCTCCTGATATGTTACCCCGATTAGTTATTTTATAACGAAACCAGTAGAGCCGACCCTGGATATGGTTATTTCTTGTTGCCTGAGGCAAACTTGTGAGGATGCGTGATGCGTGAAAATCATTTTAGGTGAGTGCAATGCCCTTTTATACTATTAAATAGTTTTACAGTATTATGCTATGAGAGCTTTTTATCTGAGGTTGTCACGTTGGCCATGAATGGGACACTGAAGGTGGGAATAGGAAGTGGATAGATAGTATCTGATTGTGGAGGTCGGGGTGACCTGGGAATATCCCCAACATGCTACTGACCCTGGTGGTCATCACATCTGGTGAGCGGCTTCTGATTGGGTGTGGTGGAGTTGTACTGTGATAAGCAAGAAGAGGGACCTTGAAACTCCTGCAGAGGAGGAAGGGGACTTCATGCTGTGGGACTCTATTGCTATTGCATTGGAATTTAGGCGGCGCCTTTACTGAGTATTGAACTGTATTGTTGAAAAGGGCAGAAGGCACATCAGTGGCAAGCTGACTAGGGTGCAAACGGAGACACCTAGTGCACATCAGACATTATGTATCATTAGAAGGAACTGGTGTGACCAGTATTCCAGGTAATGTTGCAGAGAAAAAAAACATCCCTCTGATCATGAGGAAGTACGTTAATAGGCAAACAATGTTGATAGAGAGGTGCCAAATTTCCAGAAGGCTGAGAACTCCAGCCATAGAGAGAAGCGTACAGATTGTTGCTCCAGATAGGTGACGCTGGGATGGGATGTGCAGATGGGCCGGTCTGATGCTGGGATGGGATTTGCAGATGGGCCAGTCTGACAATGGGATGGGATTTGCAGATGGGCCATTCTGAGCCAGGATGGGATTTGCAGATGGGCCAGTCTGATGCTGGGGTGGGATTTGCTGATGGGCCAGTCTGACAATGGGATGGAATTTGCAGATGGACCAGGGTGACGCTGGGCTGGGGTTTGCAGATAGGCCAGTCTGATGCCGGGATGGGATTTGCAGATAGGCCAGTCTGACGCTAGGATGGGATTTGCAGATGGGTCCGTCTGACACTGGGATGAGATGGGATTTGCAGATAGGCCACTATGACGCTGGGATGGGTTTTGCAGATTAGCTATTCAGATGCTGGGATGGCATTTGCAGTTGGGCCAGTCTAAAGCTGGGATGGGATTTGCAGATGGGCCAGCCTGACAATGGGATGGGATTTGCAGATGGACCAGGGTGATGCTGGGCTGGGATTTGCAGATGGACCAGGCTGACGCTGGGATGGGATTTGCAGATGGACCAGGCTGATGCTGGGATGGGATTTGCAGATGGGCCGGTCTGATGCTGGGATGGGATTTGCAGATGGGCCAGTCAGACGCTGGGATGGGATTTGCAGATGGGCCAGTCTGACGCTGGGCTAGAATTTGCAGATGGGCCAGTCAGACGCTGGGATGGGATTTGCAGATGTGCCAATCAGATGCTGGGATGGGACTTGCAGATAGGCCAATCCGATGCTGGGATGGGATTTGCAGATGGGCCAGTCTGACGCTGGGATGGGATTTGCAGATGGGCCAATCCGACGCTGGGATGGGACTTGCAGATAGGCCAGTCCGATGCTGGGATGGGATTTGCAGATGGACCAGGCTGATGCTGGGATGGGATTTGCTGATGGGCCAGTCTGATGCTGGGATGGGATTTGCAGATGGGCCAGTCTGATGCTGGGATGGGATTTGCAGATGGGCCATTCTAATGCTGGGATGGGATTTGCTGATGGGCCAGTCTGACGCTGGGATGGGATTTGCTGATGGGCCAGTCTGACGCTGGGATGGGATTTGCTGATGGGCCAGTCCAACGCTGGGATAGGACTTGCAGATAGGCCTGTCCGACGCTGGGATGGGATTTGCAGATGGGCCATTCTGATGCTGGGATGGGATTTGCAGATGGGCCAGTCTGATGCTGGGATGGGACTTGCAGATGGGCCAGTCTGATGCTTGGATGGGACTTGCAGATGGGCCAGTCTGACGCTGGGATGGAATTTGCAGATGGGCCAGTCTGAGGCTGGGACGGATTTGCAGATGGGCCAGTCTGATGCTGGGATGGAATTTGCAGATGGGGGTCAGTCTGAGTTTGGAGGGGTGCGGAGCTCCTCCTTAGTAAACTGAAAGGTGGCAGCAGTTTACGCGCAGTCACTGCCAGATACACACATGACTAATAGGAGTTGGCCCTGCGCTGTATTTAGAAACAGATACGCCTATGAATCATATTTCTATTGTTTGCACATCATATACCAAATGGGGATATAAACACAATATTATTTGCATTCTTATATAACTGACAAGTGGTATGCATAATAACAGAATTTCCAGAGGTGTGCACTATAAATGGATTTCTTAGCTTTAGAGTTGCCACCTCTCTAGTTTCGGATTGGTCTGGGTCCGTATTTTAATTAATTCCAGTCCCAGAGTCTGAGACTGGAATTAATTAAAGTACCTATTGACATTAATTTCCTCATGGCAGAAATGATGTGTGATTGCCTTGTCCATCAGTCTAATGTGTATTCAGGCCTGCTCTGTGTAATGCACTCATCAAAGCATGGGTGACTGTCTGTAACAAACTATCAGCTGTGGCAACCAATTGTCTCAATCATTTGCTTTATCCCTGGGTGCTGCAGGATGCCTGCTGATTCTCTTCCCCCTCTCCCTCTCCATAGGACAGTACATGCAGTTGCAGATGAGATGAGCATGTATTAATTATTGAAGGGTTTTTTTCAGACGAACTGGCAGACAAAATGAACAGAAGAATACATTTAATGTCTGTAGCTAGTGCTTTAAACTCTGACTTTTTGTGTGGTATACTCAGGAGAGGAGAATGGAGGAGGAGAATCATGTGCTTTAGGGCGGCAACAATTAGAGGGCGGTAAAAAGCAGCTACCCTCCCCAAATGTCCCTCTCCTTACGCTCCCCGTCTCCCCCTTCCTAGATGTGCAGCGCCACTTCACCACCTGCTCCAGTGTCCTGCATCCATGGCTACAGCAGTGCCTTATGTGACCTGCTACGTGCTGCCAGGTCACATGAGGTGCCACTGTAGTCAGAGAGGAAGCAGGACTTCGCGTGTGGCTGGTGATCCCATTGCTAAACTGAGAGCGGGTGAATGATGCAGTGCCAGTGCAGCACATACCCAGCATCCTGGGGATCAGATGCTGCTGGCCAGCAGGGAGGAGGTGGTGTTGTGGAGGAAGCAGAGGGAGTTAAGTCAGGGGTCTAGTCCTGAGAAAAGAGGTGAGTGGACTCACCCCAACCCCCCCCCCCCCCCCCCCCCAAGCCGGGCGCTGAAAAATGGGCATGGACATGCAACAGAATGTGGCCGTGGTCATGGGTGGGGCCAAATATACATGACCTTAGCAGTGCTGTAAAAGGTCTGCCGGGGAAGTTTGAGCTCTGGTTTGAGCTCTAGATGTAATCTGGCATCAGCGGTTCTCCCAACATACACATAATCTGACAGCGGTTTCCCAAAATACTTAATCTGGTAGCAGCTGTTCCCCAAAAATACAGATAATCTGGCAGCAGTTCTCCCCAAAAAAAGGTGCCCCCAGTATAGGTAGCCAGGTCTATAGGTGACCCCAGTATAGGTAACCAGGTCTATAGGTGTCCCCAGTATAAGTAGCCAGGTCTATAGGTGTCCCCAGTATAAGTAGCCAGGTCTATAGGTTTCCCCAGTTTAGATAGCCAGTTCTTTAGGTGTTCCCAGTTTAGATAGCCAGGTCTATAGGTGTCCCAAGAATAGGTAGCCCAGTCTTCAGGTGCCCCCAGTTCAGTTATCCTGGGGACTAACGTCGGTGTCCCTAGAATAGGTAGCCAGGTCTATAGGGGAATTCAGTTAGCCAGGTCTATAGGTGTCCCCAGAATAGGTAGCCAGGTCTATAGGTGTCTCCAGAATAGATAGCCCGGTCTATAGGTGTCTCCAGAATAGGTAGCCAGGTCTTAAGGTATCCCCCACCTCAGTTACCAGGTCTATAGGTGTCCCCAGAATAGGTTGCCAGGTGTCCCCAGAAGGAGGGGTGGCAGCACAGAGAAGGGGGATGGTGGGCACAGCGGCTGGGGCTTCCCTCACCTGGGGCTCCCCCCTCCAGAACTAAGCCTTGTTGCAGGCTGGCAGCGGGGCTGGGAATGACTTACCTCTTCCTTGTTCTGGTGCGAGAGGGAGCTCTGCATGCCGCTAGTCTGGTCTGGTCTAGACCAGAGCAGCTGTCAGCCTTGCACAAAACTTAATTCTGATGGGGGGAGTAAGGAGGAGCCCCAGGTGAGGGAAGGGGGGGGACGTTCCCCATTCCCTGCCGCTGTGCCCATCGCTCCCCCTTCACTGCGCTGCCAACCCTCCTGCTCAATCGGCTGCCCTATTTACATATGCTGCTGAATTCCTTATAGAATTCACAGGCAGCCTAATTTTCATAGAAATGTATGCTATGCGCTGGCAAGCATGTGTCCTGGTAGGGTGGACGATATCCACCCTCTAAAAAGAAGTAGGTGGACGTCGTCCACCTGCGTTCACGCAGGAATCACCAAAAAAAGGCTGGGGGCATACGAAAAAA
Organism: Hyperolius riggenbachi; assembly: GCF_040937935.1. Classification (NCBI taxonomy): domain Eukaryota; kingdom Metazoa; phylum Chordata; class Amphibia; order Anura; family Hyperoliidae; genus Hyperolius; species Hyperolius riggenbachi. The sequence continues at coordinate 42,855,874 of NC_090654.1, forward strand.
TGGGCGTGGCCATGACATTGTGTGGGCGGAGCTAATGTAATGATGTAACAGCGAGGCATAAGAAAGCAGTGTTTCCGCCATGATGTGGTGAAGAGGATTCGCATTATGGGTGTGCAGAAACTGTGTGAAGCTATTTATTAGTATACCGTAACCCCAAAGCAGCAAATATAGCCAACTATGACCGTTAAATAATAAATGCAGCAACAGTTTCTCCAGACACCAGAAAATAAACGCAATGTGGGCAACATTTTAGCAGTAAATAAACGCAATGTGGGCAACATTTCACCAGAAAATAAACGCAATGTGGGCAACATTTCAGCAGGAAATAAATGCAATGTGGGCAACATTTCACCAGAAAAGAAAACACAATGTGGGCAACATTTCACCAGAAATAAAATGCAATGTGGGCAACATTTCATCAGAAATTAAAACGCAATGTGTGCAACATTTTAGCAGTAAATAAACGCAATGTGGGCAACATTTCAGCAGTAAATAAATGCAATGTGGGCAACATTTCAGCAGTAAATAAACACAATGTGGTCAACATTTCACCAGAAAATAAACGCAATGTGGCCAACATTTTAGCAGTAAATAAACGCAATGTGTGCAACATTTCACCAAAAAAGAAACGCAATGTGTGCAACATTTTAGCAGTAAAACGCAATGTGGGCAACATTTTAGCAGTAAATAAACGCAATGTGTGCAACATTTAACCAGAAAATAAAGCAATGTGGGCAACATTTTAGCAGTAAATAAACGCAATGTGGGCAACATTTCACCAGAAAATAAACGCAGTGGGCAACATTTCACCAGAAAATAAACGCAATGTGGGCAACATTTCACCAGAAAATAAACGCAATGTGTGCAACATTTCACCAGAAAATAAACGCAATGTGGGCAACATTTTAGCAGTAAATAAACGCAATGTGAGCAACATTTTACCAGTAAATCAACGCAATGTGGGCAGCATAACACCTGCAAAAAAAAATTACTCACCTGACAGAAGTCCCCTCACGCGGCCGGCCTCTGGCGGGCAGCTTCTCCGAGATCTTCCTCCTGCAGTCTCCCGCGCTGACAGGCAGAGCAGGGCTACGGGAAGGTGGCGCCCGAAGCCCTGTATTGCAGACACAAACAGTCTCCAGTACAGGGCTTCGGCAGCCATCTTTCCATAGCCCTGCTCGCCTGCCAAACACTATGCAGGCTGGAGCGGGGCTGCGAACTGGCGCGGCATCTATTAGTTGCAATTACGGTGGCCAGAGTCCCGAGGCCGGGACGTCCCGCTGCTTAAAGCAGGACGTTTCCCAGGACACAAGGCATCCTGGGACAGCGGACCCCGAAGGCGGGACGCATCCCGGGTAAAGCGGGACGTCTGTTCACCATACCCAAGTATTAGGTAGCTAGAGGAACCTCAGTATTAAGTAGCTAGAGGTGTCCCTAACTGTTGGGAGATCTCATTAGTGGAATGCCAAGAGCAGACTGAGGCACCTCCCATTTACACTCTCATCAGGACTCTGCAGAGGGAAGGAGGGAGGCACTAGGGGAGGGGAGTGAGCCGCCTTTCCATCATCAGGTGCTTGCAGGCATGTGCCTACAGTGTCTTATGGTAAATCTGGCCCTGTAGAGGGCTTTAAATCAATAGGGCAATCCGTGTATTGCACTCACAGTGATTTGACCAGGGTGCTTCATTTGGACACCAATTGTTGGCTATATGTAGCTGATACCAGAGCTAATGTTAGGGCTAGCATATGGAGTTAGGTGCCAGCTTTAGAGGGGTGAAGTATGGAGAGTTTTTTTTTATTGACTAAAATTAGGAGGTTAGGATCAGGAAGGGGCGTACACAGGAGCGGTTCTTCCATGAAGCAATGTTAATCACATGTTTCAGGGCGGCAACAATTAGAGGGCAGCAAGAGGTGGCTCCTCCCCTCCCCAAATGTCCCCCTCCTCGCACTCCCTGTCTCCCCCTCCCCAGATGCACGACGCTGCTTCTTTCACCTGCTCTCAGCGTTCCATCAATGGGATCACCATCTGCCCCTCTGGTGTCCTGTATTCCTAGCTACAGCGGTGCCTCATGTGACCTGTTACGTGCTGCCGGATCACATGAAGTGCCGCTGTAGTCAGAGAGGAAGCAGGACTTCACATGTGGCTGGTGATCCCATCGCTAATCTGCTGAGAGAGGGTGAGTGATGCGGTGCCAGTGCAGCACATACCCGGCATCCTTAGGATCAGATGCTGCGGGCCAGCAGGGAGGAGATGCTGTGGGAGGAGGTGCAGCACATACCTGGCATCCTGGGGATCAGATGCTGCGGGCCAGCAGGGAGGAGATGCTATGGGAGGAGGTGCAGCACATACCCAGCATCCTGGGGATCAGATGCTGCAGGCCAGCAGGGAGGAGATGCTATGGGAGGAGGTGCAGCACATACCCGGCATCCTTAGGATCAGATGCTGCAGGACAGCAGGGAGACGCTGTCTTGGAGGAAGCAGAAGGAGGTAAGCGCAGTGCCAGTGCCTGCAATGCACAGCCCAATGTGTCTCTCCTCTCCAGTTTTGCACACAGACATTTGGGGTGGGGATCCTCACAATGCATTACTTCAGGCTCCTGAACGTCAGTATGCGTACGCCGCCGATGCGTTAGACGCAGTGTGAGTCGAATGAAAGCTCACACTGCTTGCCACTCAAATTCCCAGCTGGCGCAAAACATTATTCCCCCTCCGAATCATAGCAACTCAGAAAGAGAAGTTATTTGGGGTCCAGCAGTCGCTGGAACCCCAAATTTCCCCACTAGTGCTATAGCGGCACCCAAGTCAGGTGCTACACTGCCGGCACTGTGCACCAAAAGCACCTGCTTCAAGGAAGGAATCAGGAAAGAGGTTAACAGCAAGGAAAAGTCATTGGAGTAAAGGTGGCCCCACACGTTTCAATTCTTATGTTCTAATTCAGGGCTGTCCAACTGGCAGTCAGTGGGCCGGATGTGGCCCCCGGGCCGCACTCACTTGCCCAGACTATTTATTGTGCCAGGCCCCCTCCTCTGGCAGGCCCACCTTTTGTTTGCACTTGGCTCCACCCCCCCCCCCCCCCCAAAGCCAGGACATTGATGCTCTGTCTGCCCCCCTCCAGCTGAACAATCCGGTGCTAGACACACGCCCTGCTTATGAAGTTGGACAGCACTGCTCTAACTTACCGCAGTTCAATGAAAACTATCAGTTGTACAGAAAAATCTAAAAAAAGATTTTGTTTATTCAAAGTCTGATTGAATTTCACAATTGGGGGTGGGGTGTGTCGAGATTGGATGTGCATGAAAATTCAGACCAACGTTGCCAAGAATTGTATGGTGTGTGATAGACTTGTGAAGTTTTATTCAACCTAAATCAAATGTATGTCACTGTTCAGCACATGTACGGTGTTACTGCAGTATCTATTATTGCTGTTCTTTTGTATGCTGTTGTTGTTGGAGACGTTTTGTCTGTTTGTATAGGCATTAGTCATCCATAATGGTATCACTTATTACAGCACTCTGTGAATAATTGGTGTTTGTTGACTGAAAGAATAATGGTTGCATTAAGTGTTGCCTTTCATTGGCATACACATTCAGGATGTCAAACAGCTATAGAAAGTGGCTATTTGATTTAAGGATTATTTACAGGGGCGTAACTAGGCCCCACCGGCCCCCTCTGCAGAATTTCAGAGCGGGCCCCCCCTCCCTGGGCCCCGCTCGGGCCATTTTGTGGGGGCTGGAGGGGTGGCAGCATGAGGGGAAAGCCTTGGCCACAGTCAGCAGGGAGAGGGGAAGTTCCCCCCCTCTCCTTTACCTTGGGGCTCTCCCCTCTGCGCTCCCCTGCAGCTTAAGTTACAGTGTGGGCAGCGGCGGGCAGATACATACCTTCTTCTTCTGTGCATTCCACCACATACTCCTTGCTCTAGCATCTGTTTTCACTTCCGGAAGTGACGTCAGACGCTAGAGCGAGGAGTTTGCGGTGGAACGCACGGAAGGTATGTATCTGCCCGCCGCTGCCCACACTGTAACTTAAGCTGGAGGGGAGCACAGAGGGGAGAGCCCCGAGGTGAGGGAGAGGGGGGGGGAACTTCCCCTCTCCCCGCCGACTGTGGCCAAGGCTTTCCCCTCATGCTGCCACTCCTCCAGCCCCAACAAAACGGCCCGAGCGGGCCCCCCCGCGGGAGCAGGGGCTGCAGGCCCTATTGTTACGACAGTGATTATTTATTTTCTTTGGAAACTGCATGTCAAAGCACTCAGGGCCCAAACCAATTCAATTTTTCTCCTAAGTTTTCTTCTAGGAGATAAACTTTCATTTTCTATTTAAAACAATTTTTCATCACTCTTCAAGAGACTTTGGGCTTGATTCACTAAAGCGTGCAAAGCATTAGCACGCCAGTCAAAAGCCACTTTGCACGTGCTAACATGCTTTGCACGTGGTGCTAAGTACTTAGCACCCTAGGTAGTACGTGCAAACTACTTAGCACCGTAGTTTGCACGTGCAAAGCTTTTAGGCGTGATAACTGAGTTATCACGATTTTGTGAATCAAGCCCTTTATATTTAAAAAAAAGCCCTCTGGGGCATACTTACCTCGGGAGGGGGAAGCCTCAGGGTCAGAATGAGGCTTCCCCATCCTCTGTACCTTGAGGGAATCCAGTGCTTGCCCCCCGAATCCTCCTTCGACAAGCTTGACAAGAAGAGATTTATTTACCTCTCGCGATCCTGTGCAGGCGCACTAGTGGCTCTTCATTCGGGTTAAGCCAAACCCGATTGTATCCGCTCAGGATTGGCTTTTTCCACCTGAACCCGAATGAAGAGCGGCTAGGATTGCGTTAGGTAAATATTTACCTCGCCGCCATTTGGGTGGTCCCGAAAAGCAACCGAGGGACGGAGGAGGACGGGGGAAGCCTCGTTCGGATCCAGAGGCTTCCCCCTCCAAGGTAAGTATCCCCTAGAGGGTTCTTAAAAAAAAATACAGATCTTCTTTAATTACATCAAGCCAATGGGCGTGAACGCGGCAGCAGCCCCAGGACCGCCTAACGCCAATTGGCGTCTAGTCCTGGGGCTCTAATTTGCATGAGATCGTGCGCACGCTGCGTGCGCATCTCATGCTTGGGGCGGAGCTCCGCCCCCTCTTCAGTCTCCAAGCGGCTATTGCGGTTGTCCCCCTGGGGGACAATCTCCAAGCGGCTGTCCCCCTGGGGGACAAGAGAGTGATCGGCAGTGATAGGTTGAAGCCTATCACAGCCAATCGCTGTGATTGGCTGGGGGAGGGAGGGGGGAGGCTGGCTGGGGGAGGCAGAGGAAAGGGTTTTTTTTTTATATAAAAGGCTAACATAAATATTTATAAAAAATAAATAAATAAAGAACTGGTGGGCGATCAGACCCCATTAACAGAGAGCTCTGTTGGTGGGGGGTAAGGGGGGGGGGGGAATCACTCGTGTGATGTGTTGTGCGGCCCTGCAGCTGTGCCTTAAAGAGAATCTGTATTGTTAAAATCGCACAAAAGTAAACATACCATTGTGTTAGGGGACATCTCCTATTACCCTCTGTCACAATTTCGCCGCTCCCCGCCGCATTAAAAGTAGTCAAAAACAGTTTTAAAAAGTTTGTTTATAAACAAACAAAATGGCCACCAAAACAGGAAGTAGATTGATGTACAGTATGTCCACACATAGAAAATACATCCATACACAAGCAGGCTGTATACACCCTTCCTTTTGTATCTCAAAAGATCATTTGTGTGTTTACCTTATTTCCTCTTCTTCTCTCAGAAGTGACAGGCTTCCTGCAGACAGCTCTGCCTGTGCCTGTGTTTGTAATTCCTCAGTATGTTTCAGCCAGCTACTTTCACAGCCTAACAGAGGAGGATTTTTATCCAGCTCTCTTGTATCACTGATAAGATAGCAGAGAAGCTGCTGGCTTATGTAACTAAAACACACACTGGAGTGTGCATAGAGGAACAGACCAGCACGGAAGAGTTAGCAGCCTTCCAGACACAGGCCGACAAGTCTGACAGGGGAAAGATACAGGTGGCTGGATGGTGTACTGGTTAAGGGCTCTGCCTCTGACACGGGAGACCAGGGTTCGAATCTTGGCTCTGCCTGTTCAGTAAGCCAGTAATTCAGTAAGGAGTTCATTGGGCAAGACTCCCTAACACTGCTACTGCCTACTGAGTGCGCTCTAGTGGCTGCCTCGCAAGCGCTTTGAGTCCAACAGGAGAAAGGCGCTATACAAATACTGCCATTATTATTATTATTATTATTTATTACAGAGACCGTGATAGTACAAAGTGCTGCAGTGAGCCAGAACAGATTAGAATAGGTTTAGGAACTTGTAGGATGATAGAAAAAAACGTTGTAATTTTTGTTACAGAGTCACTTTAAAGCTGCAGTGGCCATTTTAGCAAAAATGTGCCTGGTCTTTAGGGGGGTTTACCACTGTGGTCCTCAAGTGGGTAAACTGAAAAAGTATAAAACAATAGGTGAAAATGTACAGGCAAAATTATTCGGTGTATTTTATTGCTTTCTGGTGGCTTAAAAAGGCATTTTCTTGATAAGATGTGAAAATATCACCAAGGAGAAAACTCTGGAGAAAAGGTGGATTGGATTAGGCCCTCAGAAGGGTAAAGAGGCCCTGTAGTGACATATATAGTATAATCTCATTCTAGTATAGTAAATTCTGATATAGGAAACATTCGAGTATGGTAAACTAAATGTCGAGGTCCCAGCCAAGCCATAAGTATATGGGAGTAACGCCTGGTAAAGTAAACCCTGATATATTAGAAATGATCATTGATCAACATGTATGTTCTTGTTTATAAATATTTCAATAAAACTTTGAATATAAAAAAAAAGATAAAGCAAACTGAGTTTTGCCAACTTGGAATAGTTTTATAATGACAGAACTGTTTATATATGATTTCCTTATAGGATATCCTATCTGTGAGGAACATGAAAATGAAAGTAAGGTGTATCAAGATACAGAGTTTCTCTATTAAGGTAGCCATCCAAGGTCAACTTTTCCAGAAGTATTAAAACTGGGCCTATTACATCAGCACATAGCCAATATCTCTGGATCTACTGATCACTATCACAGGCACTTTTCCCTGCAGATAGCCTCTGACTGGCTCATTTCCTCAGCTTGCACCAGTGGGGTCACACATCAGACCAGGGCTGCCATGATGTACCGTATTTTTCTGCATATGAGACACACTTTTTGTCTCCGGAAAATGGGGAGAAGGAAAAAGTCAATGCATCTTATATGCCAATGACTTACGAATGCCTGTCGATGCAAAACCGCCGACCTGCCGTGACATCATTAGGCATTACCTAGTAATTGTAGCCATGGATGTCTTTCAACGCAAGGAAAGCATCTAAGCCCCCTTTAAATGCAGGTATAGAGTTTGCCATAACGACTTCCTGTGGCAATGCATTCCACATCTTAACCCATTCAGGTTCCGTGGTTTTCACGAGAGAAATGTTCACCTCCCATTCATTAGCCTATAACTTTATCACTACTTATCACAATGAACTGATCTATATCTTGTTTTTTCCGCCACCAATTAGGCTTTCTTTGGGGGGTACATTTTGCTAAGAGCCACTTTACTGTAAACGCATTTTAACAGGAAGAATAAGAAAAAAATGGAAAAATTCATTATTTCTCAGTTTTCAGCCATTATAGTTTTAAAATAATACATGCCTCCATAATTAAAATTCACGCATTGTATATGCCCATATGTCCCGGTTATTACACCGTTAAAATTATGTCCCTATCACAATGTATGGCGACAATATTTTATTTGGAAATAAAGGTGCATTTTTTCCATTGTGCATCTATCACTATTAACAAGTTTAAAATAAAAAAAAATAAAAATATTTCATCTTTACATTGATATTTAAAATGTTTAGACCCTTAGGTAAATATTTACATGTTTTTTTTTTTTTTTTATTGTAATGTTTTTTTTTTTTTATAGTAAACATTTTGTTTGGGTAGTTTTGGGAAGGTGGGAGGTAAACAATAGATTTATAATGTAAATGTGTGTTCATTTTAATTTATTTTTATTTTCAGTTGTAGTATTACTTTTTGGCCACAAGATGGCGGCCATGAGTTTGTTTACATGACGTCACTCTAAGCGTAACACACGCTTAGAGTGGCGCATCGGGGAGGGAAAGGCCAGAAAAGGCGCAGCTTCTGAGAGAAGCTGTCGCTTTTTCAGCGGGGGAGAGGAATCAGTGATCGGGCACCATAGCCCGATACATTGATTCCCTGGCTACCGAATCCGCGGCCGGGAGTGCGCGTGCACGCGCGCGATCGGCCGCGGGGGCGCGCGGTAGCGCACATGGTTCCTGGACGTAGTTTCTACGTCCAGGAACCAAAATGGGTTAATCACTCTTACTGTAAAGAACCCTTTCCTAAATAAATGGCTAAAACGTTTTTCCTCCATGCGCAGATCATGTCCTCTAGTCCTTAGAGAAGGCCTAGGGACAAAAAGCTCATCCGCCAAGCTATTATATTGCCCTCTGATGTATTTATACATGTTAATTAGATCTCCTCTAAGGCGTCTTTTCTCTAGACTAAATAAACCCAGTTTATCTAACCTTTCTTGATAAGTGAGACCTTCCATCCCACGTATTAATTGAGTTGCTTGTCTCTGCATCTGCTCTAAAACTGCAATATCTTTTTTGTAATGTGGTGCCCAGAACTGAATTCCATATTCCAGATGTGGCCTTACTAGAGAGTTAAACAGGGGCAATATTATGCTAGCATCTCGAGTTTTTATTTCCCTTTTAATGCATCCCAAAATTTTGTTAGCTTTAGCTACAGCGGCTTGGCATTGAGTACGATTATTTAATTTGTTGTCAATGAGTACTCCTAAGTCCTTCTCCAAGTTTGATGTCCCCAACTGTATCCCATTTATTTTGTATGGTGCTAGACCATTAGTACGTCCAAAATGCATGACTTTACATTTGTCAACATTGAATTTCATCTGCCATGTATGTGCCCATATAGCCATCCTATCCAGATCCTGTTGCAATATGACACTATCTTCCTGAGAGTTGATGATTCTGCACAATTTTGTATCATCTGCAAAAATAGCAACATTGCTCACTACTGCATCTACTAGGTCATTAATAAATAAATTGAAGAGCACTGGACCCAGTACAGACCCCTGTGGGACCCCACAAAAAGTTGTCTTTTGGAAGATAAGTTGGGCGTGTGTACGGCTGACAAACAACCAGATGACCAACTGATAACAGGTTGTTTGTCAGATCCAATTGGTGGATCAAACTATCAGGCAGGTTGGAATGTGTGTACAAGTCTTTTGAACAACTGTGTTGTTTTTGAATGGAGACATGTTGTGCAGTTTGTCATTTTGCTTACATACATAGTATTTAACCTCCTGAGCATTACACCGCTCAGGAGGTTTTGTTACTTTATGCCCCAGAATGAATTAATTTGCTGCAATGGCTGCAAAACTTTTAGCTAGCACTAGGCTAGCTAGTACAAGTGTCCGGCACCCCCTGATCCAGCCACTTAATACATTACCCAGCCTGGCTCCAGCGATTGGTGCAGCCTACCCGCACAGTTCCGGTCTTCACTATAGAGAGGATCGCACATGACGCCATCGACGTCATGCGCAAATCCGATCCTCCCCACAGAGAGACCGGAGCTGTGCAGGGAGGCTGCGTGATCGCTGGATCCAGGGGGGGGGTAATGTATACACGGGGGAATCACAGGGGATCGGGGGGTGCCGGACACTTGTACTAGCTAGCCTAGTGCTAGCTTAAGGTTTTTCGCAGCCAATGCAGCAAATTAATTCATCCTGGGGCCCTCCTGAGGACAGAGAGCGGTATGCCCGACACAGTGTCGTGCATACCACTAAGGAGGTTAAGTGAGTTGGTTCTTTAGTTGGTTGTCATGTGTGTGCATACTTGTATGCAGGGTCGGACTGGGCCACAGTAGTACGGTTTTTTCCCTCGGTGGGCCCCACCTCCAGGTCTGACAGAGCTCCAATTGCTGCCTGCAGCACAAAAATTTTCTTCTCAGTGCTGTAATCACTCATGCTGAGAGCAGTGGCGTAGCTAAGGAGCTGTAGGCCTCAATGCAAATTTTACAATGGAGGCCCCCAAGCACTCTATACATAACAATTGATACGACGCACCAAAACCTGCCAATGGCAACTACAGTGTGAGAGGTGCAAGAAGGGAATGGGAAATAGCTTGTTAATGATTACCACTGTTCAACGTATCTATAGAAGTGATTATTATGAGCACAGGACCAATAGAGAGGTAATACTGTAGTTGAGGGAGGGCCCTTCGGGGCCCCTTTGGCCCAAGGGCCCCGATGCGGTCGCAACCTCTGCAACCTCTGCGGTCACAACCTCTGCAAAGTAGGACATTACTTTATATTGAAGGAGGGGACTCTATGCAAAGTTTTGCTGGGCAGCATTGTCTCTGAATTACAATGCTGCTAAGATCATGTACATTTGGCCCTGTCCATAATACATCATGATCACGCCCACCTTCCGGTGCATGGTCACGCCCTTTTTTCACCGCAATCATGGGATGTGTGGGCCCCAGGTTGAAATTTCTTTGGTGGCCCCGCAGTGTCCCAGTCCGAACCTGCTTGTATGGTAAACAACTTGTTGTGTGGTTGGTCATTTTGTGTGGTTGGTTGTGCATTAAGTTGGATGTGTGTATGAGCCTTTAGTATATATTTTTTCCCTGGCTTTTGCCCTATAATTCTAGGTATATCTTATAGTCCAGAGTGTCTTATATGCTGAAAAATACAGTAATTTCAGTTCCAGCGAGCTTGGTTGGTGCGCAGAAGTCATTGGCGCTACTTCAATCCAACTCATTATAATTATTTATTGTATATATAGAGCACCAACATATTACGCAGCGCTGAACAATAGCTAATGGAAAGAAGGGGCGAGTCTGATGGAAGGTGGGAGTGAGTACTAGAGAGTGGGTGCAGCCTTAGTGAAGTCTTGAAATCACTTGTGGGAGTGAAAAGTGCGCTGTGTGGATGGGCACAGGTTGTGATATGAAGCCTAATGTGGCCTAAGCCATCTGGCACTGCACAACTCTCTCTCTTGAGATACCGCCCCAGTGCATATAGCGGTTTCTTAAAGGAGATGCCAGTTTGTGCTTCCACCTACCAGCTGGGTGTTATCATCAAATGCCCACCAGTCGTTCACTTCCTTCATTGCTGGCATTATACAACTATGTTTCTGCATACTTGGTGCTGAAGTGAGAGGGATAAGGAGGCTGCCATATTTATTTCCTTTCAAATAATGCACATTACCTGGCTGTCCTGCTGATCCTCTGCTTGTAATACAAACCCTAAACAAGCATGCAGATCAGACGTCTCTGACTGAAGTCTGACTAGATTAGCCACATGCTTGTTTTAGGTGTGTGATTCAGACACTACTGAAGCCAAAGAGATCAGCAGGGCTGCCAGGCAACTGGTATTGTTTAAAAGGAAATAAATATGGCATCCTCCATACATTTCTCACCTTGGGCTCCATTCAATGAACATTTTCTCTACACTCTTACTTTTCTGTTTATTTGTTATATAAATATGATACTTTTTAAATGATAGTCTGTTGTATTAATATAATACTGTATTCACTAGGCACCTTAATCCCTTTCACCTTGTACTGAACCCGGGTTCTTGCATGGCCTGAAGCCCTTCTTGGTTGTACACGTGTAATTGCTTAGTCTAATTTACACCTTATTTGAGTGTATATCTGTGTTGTTATCAGATAATTGTTGTAATTATTGCAGTGCATGAATATGTATTAACAGTGTCGGCTGCATCTGTGGTTCCATGTCCTCCTAGGGCAGGGTGGCCAAACTTTTTAGGCCAAGGGCCATATCACCATTCTTAAGAATGTTAGGGGGCTGAACTAGCGAAATGAAACAGGTTTGCTGATATCCGTTAGGTATGCTGCCTGCCTCATTTTGTCAAGTAAATAATTTCCACTGGAAATAACCCAAATACTGTGTGCAGTTAGCACAGTGGCGGCTGCTAATCAGTGGCAGTTACTGCTGCTGGCACAGTGGCAGCTGCTAATCAGTGGCTGTTACTGCTGCTGGCACAGTGGCTGCTGCTAGTCAGTGGCTGTTACTGTTGCTGACATAGTGGCAGCTGCTAATCAGTGGCTGTTACTGTTGCTGACATAGTGGCAGCTGCTAATCCGTGGCTGTTACTGCTGCTGACATAGTGGCAGCTGCTAGTCAGTGGCTGTTAATGCTGCTGGCACAGTGGTGGCTGCTAATCAGTGGTGTTACTGCTGTGGCACAGTGGCAGCTGATAATCCGTGGCTGTTAAGGCTGCTGGCACAATGGCTGCTGCTAATCAGTGGCTGTTACTGCTGCTGGTACAGTGGCTGCTGCTAATCAGTGGCTGTTACAGCTGCTGGCACGGTGATGGCTGCTAATCAGTGGCTGCTACTGCTGCTAGCACAGTGATGGCTGCTAATCAGTGGCTGTTACTGCTGCTGGCACAGTGGTGGCTGCTAATCAGTGGCTGTTACTGCTGCTGGCACAGTGGCGACTGCTAATCAGTGGCTGTTACTGCTGCTGGCACAGTGGCGGCTGCTAATCAGTGGCTGCTACTGCTGCTGGCACAGTGACGGCTGCTAATCAGTGGCTGTTACTGCTGCTGGCACAGTGGCGGCTGCTAATCAGTGGCTGTTACAGCTGCTGGCACGGTGATGGCTGCTAATCAGTGGCTGCTACTGCTGCTAGCACAGTGATGGCTGCTAATCAGTGGCTGTTACTGCTGCTGGCACAGTGGCGGCTGCTAATCAGTGGCTGTTACTGCTGCTGGCACAGTGGCGACTGCTAATCAGTGGCTGTTACTGCTGCTGGCACAGTGGTGGCTGCTAATCAGTGGCTGCTACTGCTGCTGGCACAGTGACGGCTGCTAATCAGTGGCTGTTACTGCTGCTGGCACAGTGGCGGCTGCTAATCAGTGGCTGTTACAGCTGCTGGCACAGTGGCGGCTGCTAATCAGTGGCTGCTACAGCTGCTGGCACAGTGGCAGCTGATAATCATTGGCTGTTACTGCTGCTGGTACAGTGGCGGCTGCTAATCAGTGGCTGGCACTGCTGCTGGCACAGTGGCGGCTGCTAATCAGTGGCTGTTACTGCTGCTGGCACAGTAGGGGCTGCTAATCAGTGGCTGTTACTGCTGCTGGCAAAGTGGCAGCTGCTAATTGGTGGCTGTTACTGCTGCTGGCACAGTGGCAGCTGCTAATCAGTGGCTGTTACTGCTTCTGGCATAGTGGTGGGTGCTAATCAGTGGCTGTTACTGCTGCTGGCACAGCGGCAGCTGCTTATCAGTGGCTTTTACTGCTGCTTGCACAATGGCGGCTTCTAATCAGTAGCTGTTACTGCTGCTGGCACAGTGGCAGCTGCTAATCAGTGGCTGCTACTGCTGCTAGCATAGTGGTGGCTGCTAATCAGTGGCTGTTACTGCTGCTGGCACAGTGACGGCTGCTAATCAGTGGCTGTTACTGCTGCTGGCACAGTGGCGGCTGCTAATCAGTGGCTGTTACTGCTGCTGGCACAGTGGCAGCTGCTAATCAGTGGCTGCTACTGCTGCTAGCATAGTGGTGGCTGCTAATCAGTGGCTGTTACTGCTGCTGGCATAGTGGTGGCTGCTAATCAGTGGCTGTTACTGCTGCTGGCACAGTGGCTGCTACTGCTGCTAGCATAGTAGAGCTTGGGAGGTGAGTGAAGGTTGCTGGCAATACGGGGGACACCTTACTATACTGGGGACACTCATGCCTGGCTATCTATACTGGGAATACCACTGCCTGTCTATCTAAACATGCCCCCTGGTCTGGTCCTTAAGGGGGGGTTAGGATGCCGTTCCCAAGAAGGGTAATCAACAATTTGTTGGCTGAAAAGTGTAAACAGTTGCCCCCTTACCCCCCACCACTGCCATTGTTGACAATGTTACTGGGGATTTCTCACACTGGACCAGTAAAGGCTGACCTCTATTGTTCTTACTGTGCAGTCTAGTCAGCAATGCACCTCTCACTCCTTCTCTTCCTCACCTCTACAATAAACAAAACAGGCCTCTGAGTGGGGCGTTCTCAGAAAGATCTTTCCAGGTAACAATTACTCAAAGTGAGTGCATAATCTGTAATCATCCTCTGGATGATACACCAACTAGCTGCAAACCTGCTTCTTCTCTGCCTTACGGAGAGCGCTGATCAGTCTGGATAACTTTATAATCTGGGAGTACGATCTCCTACATTCCACCTATGCCTTACTGTCTTACTATATTGGGATCTTTGACGTTTAGGATAGGTTTGCACTTGCATGTGTGGGAATCACGTATTTATAGTCACATTTTTTTTCAGACACCACGCACAGTCATATGTGAACATACGTCTGCGATTGTCCCAGGGCCGGTTCTAGACCTTCTGCTGCCTGAGAAGACAAAGTGGAGGGTGAACATCACCCTGGAATGAAAAAACACAGAGACACCGGGAGCCTAAATGGTGCTGTCACAAATGATAGGTTACCAAAGGGGCAACCAATTACTGCAGGCAGGTGGAGATCAATAAACCCGACTCCACTCGGGGGTCCAGGCTAGCGAGAGATGGTCACACTCTTCGAGAGAAAGGCCCTAGGGGCCCGTAAACGGAGTCCAAGGGTATTCCCTACCCTGAGCCGGGGGGGGGGGGGGGGGGGGGTTACAATGCACAACAGGATAAAAAGGTGCCCAGAAAATGATAAAATGAATTAAAAACAATAAACCTTGGGCTCCATTCAATGAACATTTTCTCTACACTCTTACTTTTCTGTTTATTTGTTATATAAATATGATACTTTTTAAATGATAGTCTGTTGTATTAATATAATACTGTATTCACTAGGCACCTTAATCCCTTTCACCTTGTACTGAACCCGGGTTCTTGCATGGCCTGAAGCCCTTCTTGGTTGTACACGTGTAATTGCTTAGTCTAATTTACACCTTATTTGAGTGTATATCTGTGTTGTTATCAGATAATTGTTGTAATTATTGCAGTGCATGAATATGTATTAACAGTGTCGGCTGCATCTGTGGTTCCATGTCCTCCTAGGGCAGGGTGGCCAAACTTTTTAGGCCAAGGGCCATATCACCATTCTTAAGAATGTTAGGGGGCTGAACTAGCGAAATGAAACAGGTTTGCTGATATCCGTTAGGTATGCTGCCTGCCTCATTTTGTCAAGTAAATAATTTCCACTGGAAATAACCCAAATACTGTGTGCAGTTAGCACAGTGGCGGCTGCTAATCAGTGGCAGTTACTGCTGCTGGCACAGTGGCAGCTGCTAATCAGTGGCTGTTACTGCTGCTGGCACAGTGGCTGCTGCTAGTCAGTGGCTGTTACTGTTGCTGACATAGTGGCAGCTGCTAATCAGTGGCTGTTACTGTTGCTGACATAGTGGCAGCTGCTAATCCGTGGCTGTTACTGCTGCTGACATAGTGGCAGCTGCTAGTCAGTGGCTGTTAATGCTGCTGGCACAGTGGTGGCTGCTAATCAGTGGTGTTACTGCTGTGGCACAGTGGCAGCTGATAATCCGTGGCTGTTAAGGCTGCTGGCACAATGGCTGCTGCTAATCAGTGGCTGTTACTGCTGCTGGTACAGTGGCTGCTGCTAATCAGTGGCTGTTACAGCTGCTGGCACGGTGATGGCTGCTAATCAGTGGCTGCTACTGCTGCTAGCACAGTGATGGCTGCTAATCAGTGGCTGTTACTGCTGCTGGCACAGTGGTGGCTGCTAATCAGTGGCTGTTACTGCTGCTGGCACAGTGGCGACTGCTAATCAGTGGCTGTTACTGCTGCTGGCACAGTGGCGGCTGCTAATCAGTGGCTGCTACTGCTGCTGGCACAGTGACGGCTGCTAATCAGTGGCTGTTACTGCTGCTGGCACAGTGGCGGCTGCTAATCAGTGGCTGTTACAGCTGCTGGCACGGTGATGGCTGCTAATCAGTGGCTGCTACTGCTAACTGGTGCCAATGGCCTCGTGGGCAGGACCACGGCATCGTCATTGTGCCAATCACTGCACTCGATCACTAGCAGTGACCTATCAGATGACAGCGGTTTTGCAGCGTGGGATGCTTGACCACAGCTGCGCTGATATATTTATCCTGGAATAAAGCCATGAAGTCTGAGATGCTGCCTGTCTTTTTGATATGCAGTTCCGGTTTCTTATCCTTGTGTTTTTGGCTGGGAAGTGATCACGCTGCGTTTGGCTCTATTGTACCAGGAACTTCACATGTGGATTCATGAACCCGGTCCTGTCCTGTCTACAGCACTGGATGCTGTGTGTCATTTATTGGCATTTATGTGCACCTGAGATTGAGCGATTGGCAATAACTGGCATATTGGCAAGACAGAGAGGCGTTCATGCTTGCTACACAGCCATAGGAGTTAAGGCACCTGTTTTTTCACTGACCTGAGGAAGCGGGCAAGCACCAGCGAAACATGTTGTCAATGTTATGTGCTCAAATAAAAGACCTTTTTCAATGAACTGGTCCAAATTATTCAAGAGGGGTAAGATTACCTCTCTGTCTATAAGATTAACAGCTTATTATTAGCCTATCTTTTATGCATTGGGCGCCTACACCCCTGTTTTGAGTGTCTTGTTGTCATACCTGTATTAGAGGTGATAGTTTTTTAGTTGTCCTAAAGCACTTTCGGAATGCGACCACCCAGTTCCTGTCACAGACCTGGGAAACAGAGCGGGGGTGGTTAATTTCCTGCCTGCTCTGACGGTGGTTGCATAGATTTGCAACCCCACTTTGTAAGTATATACATCCTTAGCTATTTTCTTTCCTGAATCTAACAAGATTCTGCACCATTGGGCTCCTGGTCTCCTTTTGTCTTTTAGATGAACCCGGGGTTGTTACAATCACAGGAACCATCGATATAAGCCATCTTCTGACACACAAATCCGATTGGCAATTAGGCTGGTTATCTGGGACGAAGCAAGTAATTATGTCGCACGACTTGTTTGGAAATTTGGGCGCCACTTTAGACCACAATGTAATTTCAGCTATGGCGCTGGTGGCAGAGGCATTGGCAGGGGTTATTTGGGCCCCGGGCGCTGGCTAATATACAGTTGAACTCTGGGCAGCGGTGCTGGCAGCGGCGGGGGTCACTAGGTGGCAAGTGAATTTCTGCTACCGTGTCGGTGAACTTCTGATGACGGCAGAGATTGAGGCACAGGTTGGGTAAATGGCATTAAGGGTACGTTTTTACTACAAGCATGCAAATTTACATGCTATTTTCTGGACACGTAATTGCATGCTTCTTTGCATGCGTAATCGCTCATTTTCTTTTGTGTGTGTGTGTGTGTGTGTTTTTTTTTATGCACGCAAAAATGCATAAAAAGCAGGAACGTGGAAATGCACACGAAAACACCATGCAAAATTTTGTAGCCCTGCTGTCCAGATTTTTTACTGCATGCAAATTCGGGATACAGTGGAAACAGACACATGAATTCGCATGATTGTAAACGGGCCCTAAGGGTTCTTTGGGTGTCCGGGGTTTGGATCAGGTGATCCCTGCCGCTACTGTTAGGCGTAAGTAGATGGGAATTTAGTGTTAGGCGTAGGTGGGGGAGTATGTGTTAAACATAGAGTTTTGGGAGGTCAGTGTGTGGGTAGGGGGAGGTTAGTGTTAGCCATAGGTAGGGGGGTTAGTTTTAAAGGACACCCGAGGCGAAAATAAACAAATGACATAAACAATTGTATCTATCTTCCTTCTCCTAAAAATTACCTTTAAGCTATTCCACAGTTTAATTTTATGTTCTACTTTTTATGTTTTAACTGTTTTATTCTTTTTGCTCAATGACACATTCATTGAAGTATGCCAGAGCTAAAATCTATGAACTATTGACCTTTTTTATCTCTTTCCTCTTCTCAGAAGCCATTTTCTGCTAGGAAAGTGTTTTATAGTTGACATTTCTTATCAGTGAGGGTCACACTATAGTCACTTCCTGTCAGGACTGAGTCAGCCACTTACATACCTGATATTTAACTCTTTCAGGCAGAGAAAGAAAAAAGGAACACAGCCTAGTTATTTGTGTGCTAGGCACAGTACACATACACATGTCTATCTCATCATGTAACATGTCAACTCAGTTGTCCTTTATGCATTGGTAGAGGAGGGTTAGTGTGAGAGATAGGTTAAAAAAGGCTATAATTGAATAGGGATGGTCGGAAATGCCAATTTCCGATTCCGCGGTAATTCCGCATTCCGCCATTGCCAATTACCGATTCCGCTTTCCGGTACCAATTTCCGCATCCCAATGCGGAATTTCCGCCGGAAATCGCGGAAATTCCGCCCGACTTTAACATAGATTTTCTCAAAAACTATAAGGTCTTTTTGAAAACTTTTTTTTGCATCTTATTCAGAAGATTCTGTTTAATAATCCCTGACAATTTGGTGTTTCTAGGACTTACGGGGGCTTTGCTATTAACCAGTAAAGTCGGCTGATTTTTACTGTAATATAAATGCAGAAAATAGGCAGATGCAGATTTTCTGCATTTTACTTTACAGTAAAAATCTGCCGACTTTACTGGTTAATAGCAAAGCCCCCGTAAGTCCTAGAAACACCAAATTTTCAGGGTTTATTAAACTCAATCTTGTGAACAATAAAAAGTTTTCAAAAAGACCTTATAGTTTTTGAGAAAATCGATGTCAAAGTCAGGCAGAATTTCCGCGATTTCCGGCGGAAATTTCCGCGATTTCCAGCGGAAATCCGCCTAACACACTTGCATTACCGATTTCCGCATTCCGATGCGGAAATGCAAATTCCGATCGGAATTTCGGAAATTGCATTTCCGCGGAATCCGAATGAGCATCCCTATAATTGAATATCGGTAACATTACTGATATTTCAGGGCCGTTTTTAGGCAAAGGCATTCTAGGCCATTACCTAGAGTGCCATAGGTTCGCCATGCCCCTGGAGTAAGCCCTACCCCCAAACAAAGCCCCACCCCAAACTGTACCACCCTTCTCTCCCTCTGTGCCACCTCTCCCCTACCCATGCCTCCCTTTGTCACCCTGTGCCTCCTTCTGCCCTCCTTTGTGCCTCCTTCTGTCTTCCTGTGCCTCCTTCAGTCCCCCTGTGCCTCCCTCTGTCCACCTGTGCCTCCTTCTGTCCTCCTTTGTGCCTCCTTCTGTCCCCCTGTGCCTCCCTCTGTCCTCCTTCATGCCTCCTTCAGTCCACCTGTGCCTCCTTTGTGCTTCCTTCTGTCCCCCTGTGCCTCCCCCTGTCCACCTGTGCCTCTTTCTGTCCTCCTTCTGTCCTCCTGTGTCTCCTTCTCTCCCTCAATGTGCCTCCTTCTGTCCCCCTGTGCCTCTTTCTGTCCCCCTGTGCCTCCTTCTGTCCTCCTTCATGCCTCCTTCTGTCCCCATGTGCCTCCTTCTGTCCACCTCTGCCTCCTTAACTTTCAGTAATGCTTTTGCATTTAATCCAGCACCATAATTACCCAGACACCTCTTTTACATGTAAGCATCTGGGACGATTTCAGAGACAACATGGGAGGTGCATTTTATTTTTATCCCAGGAAACAAAATCAAACACTAGCTAGTCAACAGATAAAAATGCTAACCTAAAAGAGGAAATAAACTAGTTAATGTGCAGTGAAAACCTGTGAGGAATGTCGGGCTGCAGATTTAAGAGGAAGTTTACTCAATAAAACTGCTTATAAAATTTTAGGCCAAAAACAATTGAATAAGGCTGCTGTCTCATGCACTTACAAAAAATCTTTAATATTAGCCTTGGCTGCATGTATGTCACATAACATCACTTTTTTTTTTCTCCTTCGATGGCAGGGTCTACCGCCAGATCAGGAGCACGTCGATGGGTGCGTCCTGTGCCCCAGCATATGCCTGCCTCCATCTTGGGCTCTGGTAGCGACAGGATGTGTACCCCCTGGATCTCTTCCAGAAGTATGTCATTCTTTGGTTGAGAGTCGTAGACGACATGCTCCTGGTCTGGCTGGGAACTGAGAGCCAACTGGCAGGCTTTGTAGAGATGTTACAGTGTAACTTGAGAAATATACATCTGACATACCAGTATGACAAAGAGGTTTTGTCCTTTTTAGACTTGCTGGTAAAAAAGGAGGATGGGAGGCTGGTAACTTGCACGCATTGAAAGCCAAATGCCTGTAATACGTTGCTTCACTATTCAAGTTACCATCTTCCCACACAGAAAAAGGCCATAACCAATGGCCAATTTACAAGAATTAAGATGCAATTGTTCTCAAAATAGTGATTACCTCCGAGAAACCAGTGAGCTAAAATATAGATTGAAAGAACGGGGTTACCCTACACAGGTTGTGGAGAAGGCTGCCGATTTGCTTGATGAGAAAGACAGGGAGTCCTTGATTCTTAGGAGAAGTAGACCATCTCCCTCAAAAAAGGAATTGATAAGGTTTGTGTCAGATTTTGGACCATACTGGTATGACTTACAAAAACTCTTCAAAAGCATTGGCATGTATTCATGTTAGATAATGAGATAAAGAAACGGGTAGGTGACATACCATTTATGACTATTTAAAGAATTTAAAAGATCATTTAGTGAGATCTGAGTATCAATCCACACAGCCCGCAACATGGTTGGATAGATATCCAAGAGGGGAGGGGATGTTCCTGTAACGATTGGTGTCAGCCCACAGAGAGAATCTGATTGTTGGCGATCTGCAGAATCGCCAAGAATGCAGATATACCAGATTATGGATGATCTGCAGAATCATCAATAATGCGAGTATGCACTAACCTCTGGACACCTAAAGTGTGAGTGCTTGGTGCAACAGTAATGATGAATACACGTACAACAAATTAGGAATTCCTGAGGAGCAGGAATCCCAGGAACACAAATGAGCCACAGACACTACTGCAGGCAAGGATCAATAGACAATAAGATCCTAATCTGCAAAGTAGTGAGATCACCAGGTGGAATGAGGTGATCAACAATGCTGCTACCGAGAGAGGCTAAGAGACCTCGGTTGAAGGCTGAACACACCAAGATGGGAATGGGTGATTCAGACCTTAATGCAGCGCAGTATTTCCGAGGAGCGGAAATACTGGAACCCCTCAGGCTAGATACCTAGAACTGAGGGTAGCGAAGTCAGACAGGCAGGTTCAGCAACTCACGGACAGAGACAGTACAGAATCGAGAGACAGGATCAGAGTAGTGCAATCGGCAATAGTTTGGCAACGAGATCAGAAAGGCAAGGTACAGAATCAGAAGACTAGAGCGTAGTCAGGCAAGCAAGAGGTCATAACAGATAAACAATGCAATTAGTACTTTAAGCTATCAAGAAACTGACTCTGTGTGGATTTCCAGCTCCTGCCGGTTCTGGCACACTGTAGGATCTAGCTAAGGTCTGAGAGCTAGCACATATAGTATTCGCAACAGCAGACAGGGAATGACTGGTATACAGGTCCTATATGTACTGGAAGAGCTCCTCAGCTCCGCCCCAGTCATTCATCCAATCAGAAGAGCGGAAGGAGTCAGCTGACCGGCTTGGTCAGCTGACAGCCCTTCTACTAGCATAAAGGTCCTGCCGCTTAGCCCGCGCGCGCGTAAGCCTCAGCCTCTGAGTGACAGAGAGGCTGTGTGCAGTATCCGTGTTCGCAAGAAGATTAGTAGATGCCGGCTGAGTAGCGGGAACCGCTGCCATGCCGCCGGCCGCGGTGTCCCTGCTCCCCTGAGGCAAGATGTCACAAACTGACTGTGCGGTGGAACCCGCCGGCTGAGACGCAGAAACCGCCGCCCTGCTACCGCTTGCGGCGGCGGTAACTCTGCTAACCTTCACAGTTCCCCTGTGGATCATGTGTGAACTGTAGGTATGTGGAGAGAAGCAGGATATTCACTAATTATGATGGATCAAAAACTTTTGAGATCAGAGATAATATAAACTGCAATTCAACACGTGTTGTATATGCCATAAGATGTCCCTGCAACTTGTTATATATAGGGAAAATGAAGAATCGCTTGAGTAAACGGATTGGTGGCCACATTGGCAATATTCGAAATGGTGATTTGGACAGTCCCTTAGGGAAACACTTTATGGACTACCATGATGGCAAGTCTGATGGATTAAGATTCAAGGGCATTATAAAACAATGGATTCCTTTCCATGGTGGTGATATAGAAAAGGAACTTTATAAGATCGAGCAAACATGGATCTATCGTTTGAGAACTTTATTACCTAGAGGACTTAACACAGACTTCAATTTTGTCCACTTCTTGTGATGGATCTGATCAATCTTCCTGTGCTTGCATTATTGTAACTGCCTTTTTTTTTTTTTTTTAGCAATTTCTATATGAACTGTAAGTAACATGATTTAAGCTAGTAGGGATTTCAAAAGTGATCTAGAACGGCAAGATCCTTTTATATCAACCCTTCCCTCCGCCTGCAGATTGCATGGGAATGCATAATATTGTATGATCAGTTCATGTGGGTGTGAAGCCTTGGTGACGCGATACAAGAGGAGGAACAGTTGGGTCAGCTTTGATTCGCTACCTTGAGAAAGCCCCGGGGGCGGGGCGAGACACGTCGGTAGGTGTGGCTACCGCAGGGGTGCTCACACTGGACCACCACGTGTAATGCCAGCACGCTGAGCTGTACTCCTCAACATTGACAGGAATCCCTATTGAATCTGCGATATCTGCATGCCCCTGGATTGAACAAGTGTCAGCGCGGCAGCAAGATCGGATTGACCCAGTGCGCTGGCGGTCTTACAGCTAAGAGAGCTGGAGCTCACCATCTTATGAGCAAGTATAGATGGAAGTTTTTCTGCAATATACATCTGATATGATGCTTAAAGGGAACCAGAGAGGAAGGCACTGAAAAATGAAAAAAGATTTTATACATACCTGGGGCTTCCTCCAGCCCCATCAGCCTGGATCGCTCCCACGCCGCTGTCCTCAGCTGCCTCTATTGCTGCTACCGGGTCCCGTCACTTCCGCCGCACGCGGCAAGTTGGACGCATCCACAGGGGCTCCCTCCATCTCGCCGGCCCCTGCTTTACGCATGCGCCTGCACAGTTCGGAGGGAGCACACTGCGCTTGCATCGACTGGCCGAAATGACGGGACTCGGTACCGGCGGACAGAGGCAGCAGAGAAAGGTGGCGTGGGAGCGATCCAGGCTGATGGGGCTGGAGGAAGCCCCAGGTATGTATAAATCTGTTATATTTTTCCTCTCTGGTTCTCTTTAAGCCTTGCCTAGTGGTTGTTTGTTCTATTAGTGGAATCAATAGACTTACATGCCTGCAACCGGCTAAGGGCCGGTTTCCACTACTTCAGTGATGCGAATGCGGCTACCTAGCCGCATCTCATTACTTCCGCCGCCGGCCGCATCACTTCCGCATCTCCCGATGTGGAAGTGTATTAGAGGAGATGGGACGAGGCTGTGGGTGGATGCGGCCGTGCGAGAATCTGCAGCATGCTGCAGATTCTCGGATCGCTTTGCACCGCTCTGCACAACATGCACGCAGTGGAAACTCTTCCATTGCCGTGCAAGTGTTTGAGGACATCTGCAAGTGGAAACGGGCCCTAAAACATTTTTGCCATCCAGGAACTTTTCGATGAGATTTGATTGGAGAAGCAGTGTGAATGAGGAGATGAAATTGGCCTGATATCTCACAGTATGGGCTTGATTCACTCAACCGTGATAAGACAAATATCAAAGTTATCACAAAGTAATCACACGCTATCAAAGTTATCACAAAGTTATCATACGCTATGAAAGTTATCACGAAGTTATCATACGCTATCAAAGTTATCACAAAGTTATCACACGCTATCAAAGTTATCACACGCTATCAAAGTTATCACAAAGTAATCACACGCTATCAAAGTTATCACAAAGTTATCATACGCTATGAAAGTTATCAAAGTTATGACACGCTATCAAATTTATCACAAAGTTATCACACACTATGAAAGCTATCACAAAGCTATCACATGCTATTAAAGTTAACACACCTTGGGCTTGAGTCACTAAACTGTGATATTTGATATCACGGTCACGCTAGCGTGTGATAACTTTGTGATAACTTTGATAGCGTGTGATAACTTTGATAGCGTGTGATAACTTTGATAGCGTGTGATAACTTTGATAGTGTGTGATAACTTTGTGATAACTTTGATAGCATGTGATAACTTTGATAGTGTGTGATAACTTTGATAGTGTGTGATAACTTTGTGATAACTTTGATAGCGTGTGATAACTTTGTGATAACTTTGATAGCATGTGATAACTTTGATAGCGTATGATAACTTTGTGATAACTTTGATAGCATGTGATAACTTTGTGATAGCGTGTCATAACTTTGTGATAACTTTGTGATAGCGTGTGATAACTTTGTGATAACTTTGATAGCGTGTGATAACTTTGATAGCGTGTGATAACTTTGATAGCGTGTGATAACTTTGATAGCATGTGATAACTTTGATAGCGTGTGATAACTTTGATAGCATGTGATAACTTTGATAGCGTATGATAACTTTGTGATAACTTTGATAGCGTGTGATAACTTTGTGATAGCGTGTGATAACTTTGTGATAACTTTGATAGCGTGTGATAACTTTGTGATAACTTTGATAGCATGTGATAACTTTGATAGCGTATGATAACTTTGTGATAACTTTGATAGCGTGTGATAACTTTGTGATAGCGTGTGATAACTTTGTGATAACTTTGATAGCGTGTGATAACTTTGTGATAACTTTGATAGCATGTGATAACTTTGATAGCGTGTGATAACTTTGTGATAACTTTGATAGCGTGTGATAACTTTGTGATAACTTTGATAGCATGTGATAACTTTGATAGCGTGTGATAACTTTGTGATAACTTTGATAGCGTGTGATAACTTTGTGATAACTTTGATAGCATGTGATAACTTTGATAGCGTGTGATAACTTTGTGATAACTTTGATAGCGTGTGACAACTTTGATAGCGTGTGATAACTTTGTGATAACTTTGATAGCGTGTGATAACTTTGTGATAACTTTGATAGCGTGTGATAACTTTGTGATAACTTTGATAGCGTGTGATAACTTTGATAAAGTGTGATATTTGTCTTATCATGCTTTAGTGAATAAAGCCCTATGTGTGGTGATTTGGTGGTAGAGGGCCGCATTGATCCATGTCAAGCATGGTGTTGTTTGCATAGGTTGAGGCTGGGAGATTATACCATGCAAGTGATTGGATCAGGTCCCTTATAAGTAAAAGCGAGCATTTCTGGCCAGGTATATGTTTGTAAACTGTGTGCTGTTTTTAAAAAGTGATGTTATGCGACATACATGCAGCCAAGGCTAATAGTAAAGAGTGCATGAGACAGCAGCACTATTCAATTGTTTTTGGCTTGTATAGAGGTTAAGCTGCTGGCTCCTTGTAACCAAGTAGCACTGGATGTAATTGAAGGGGTGGATCTTCAGGTCTTTTTGAGAATCCATGTTTATATTTTTACTATATTACTTTATAAATGATTTAGTCAGTTTTTGCCCATTATAAAATCTTTACTCTCCCCGATCTACATTCTTAAATGAATCACAGATGGTGGCATCTTTACTGCTGACAAGTAGCATCACTGTGGAATGTTTGTTTACTGTGTGTTCCGAAGTCAATTGAAACAACAACTGGTCTCCCAGAATGCTTTGGGAAGGAAATTCTGCATAGCTAAACAGCCTAGGCTAAACGTTACTGGGGGGACGGGTAACATAAGCATAAAACAGCAATATATAGGTATAGGAAATGTTTCCGATGCTGAAATCAGGATCATGTAAAATTGGGTATCTTAAATAATGTACAGCATTCTATTATACCTGTATGTCACTACAGGGCCTCTATTTAGTCTATTAAAGACCAAATTAAAGAATCGCTAGTTA
Organism: Hyperolius riggenbachi; assembly: GCF_040937935.1. Taxonomy (NCBI): domain Eukaryota; kingdom Metazoa; phylum Chordata; class Amphibia; order Anura; family Hyperoliidae; genus Hyperolius; species Hyperolius riggenbachi. The sequence continues at coordinate 42,881,790 of NC_090654.1, forward strand.
CCCAATACTCGAAAACATCAAGGAGAAGGACAAGAGCAGTACATATAGCTTATAAAAGATCTAAATGTCCTGAACAGCAACCCCGCTCAATAATCAAACAAGGCAAATGATTAAGGATCTATTGATCAATAACAGTATGTTTGCTGAATGGTTATTACCACAAGTCCTATAAATATAAAGTTAATTATTGATAGAACAAAATGAAATAAACCCTTGACAGTTGGGAATAGCTTAGAGTCTGACATAATGCAAAAAGATATTGCTTTGGTTACAGCTGTTACCAGATTGCCCAGCAAGCTCATGGTGAACCAAAGTACCTTCTGTTTTAAAGTGAACCAGAGACGAAGCACCCTCATGTATTTTACCATACATATCAGTGGGAACATTAGAGAAAACACCTACCCTGCTCTCTGCTCAGCCTGCTTGTTATCAGCCCTAATAAAATCCCAGACTGAGCATTCAGTCTGGCTTTGCTCAGGAATCATTAAAGCTGAGTCTGTCTTCTCTGATGTCTTTTCAAGCCCAAGCCTGCCCCTCTTCTGGCTCTGCTTTCCTGTTCTGTATATTTGCAGCATCACAGAGAGCAGTGATGGGATGGAAGGAGCTGCTAGTGTAAGGGTATAATGAAAAACTTTATTTTTTCATCTATATTTGTTAGTCATGGTGTTTTCATTTTGCACAAAGCCCACTAAATAATGTTTTTTTCTGATGAACCGTGTTTTGCGTGGAGTTTTAGTAAAAAAAACACAAAAAACGGCACACCAGAGTGACGAAAATACCAAGTATAGTATTTATATTGTAAAATCTATCGGGAGATGTGTTTATTTTGTGCCAAAGCATTCATCTCTGGTTTCCTTTAAAGAGGCCCATACACCTAACGATTTTCTAGCCGATATACAGCCGTTTCGATCACAGTGATCGAAACGGCTGTGAAATCGCAGCGCACACCGCTGACAGAACGATCAATTTCGGACCGAAATCGGTCGTTCCCGTCGATTCCCGTCGACCCATCCGTGCGGAAGATTTTTCTCGGTCGCTGGCAGGTCGGAAGTGCGTCGTTAGCGGCGTTCGAAGGCCCGACGACCGACGCAATACAGCGGGTATACATTACCTGTTCCGGCCGGCGCGAGTCCCCTGGTCTTCTTCTTCGCTTCGGGCTCCAGACCGCAGCTACACTGAACTTCCTGTCCCGCCAGGAAGTTTAAACAGTAGAGCGCCCTCTACTTTTTAAACTTCCCCTGGACAGGAAGTTCAGTAGCCGGAGCGGAGAAGAAGACAGCAGGGACTCGCACCGGCCAGAAGAGGTAATGTATGCAAGGGGGGGGGGGGGGGGGGGGGCAGCTCCACAGATTGTGATCGGTTTCAGGCTGAAATCGATTCACAATCTGTTTGCAGTAAAGGTGGTCATACGATATCGAATCTGATCAGAGAGGGATCTATCTGTTGGCCGAATCTGATGGCAAATCGACCAGTGTATGGCCACCTTAAGAAGGCAAATCACTCCAAGCATTGCTTATTAGTAGGAAGGCTTTTCGGTCTCTTTTAGTCCCCCTATACACTCCTAGTGGTTTGGGTCACCCCGAGCTGCTTGGTTACTCTGTTACTCCCTGTGTTACCCTGGAAAGCCCTCGATATATAACCCCACTCTTATACTGACTATATACCATTACCAGAAATTATTCTTGTGTTAGTATACTCAATGTACTTATCATATTTACTATAATTTTGGTACTTATGTATTGATTGCCATCATGTTATATCCTCTTCCTCCTCTCCTTTCTATTGTACGTCTGTTTGCTCTACTCTTCTATCTTTCTGTCCCCATCTATCCATTTATCCCGCGTCTATGAAGGCACGTCACTAGGGCCCATATGCAATTCACTTTTTCTCTGGGTTTTCTCCTAGGTGATGTTTTTACATCTTGTCAATAAAATGCCTTTTAAAGGGAACCCTAAACTGAGCGGGATGTGGATGTTTCTTTTTAAACAATAGCAGCTGCCGGACAGTCCTGCTGATCTCTTTGGCTGCAGTAGTGGCTGAATCACACACCTGAAACAAGCATGCAGCTAATCCAGTCTGACTTCAGTCAGAGCACCTGATCTGCATGCTTGTTCAGGGGCTGTGGCTGAAAGTATTAGAGACACAGGATCAGCAGGAGAGTCAGAAACTGGTATTATTTTAAAAGGAAAAATCCACATCCTTCTCAGTTTAGGTTCCCTTTAAACCATTAACGCTGCGTAATATGTTGGCGCTTTATAAATACAACTAGTGACCTTAGCCCTTTAAAAACGGGCTAGGTCTGTCACTAATCTGCTGTGCGCAAGTGCGCTCCTGCCACGCACCCGCACGCATGTCGCGCCCGCCCCTTCTGGCCCCGTCCTCCTCCGCCTCTCGGCAGTGTCTCTGCGTTACTCCCTGCACATGCACAGTGCAAAAAAGCACTGACACAGGGATGGACGCAGGCGGATCAGTGAATAATGGCGCACAGCGCCTATGCATAAAAATGGCGCCACATTAAAAAAGATATGCTTATCGCTATTTGTCGTTAGTACTGTATAATAATGGCGCACAGGGAAAAAAGAAGAAAAACGGCACACACTAACGTTATTTATCAATAGTGGCACACACTAACGTTATTTATTAATAGTGCCGTTCATTTGCCAAACAGCAGACGTTATTGCCCACAGTAACGTTATTTATCAATAGCTAACCTACATAAGCCAAACTGCAGACGTTATTTAACTGCAAAACGGTGAATGGATTTAATGTAACACTGTCAAGGTTAGGGTTAGGCACCATCAGGGGGGTGGTTAGGGTTAGGCACCACCAGGGGGTGGTTAGGGTTAGGCACCACCAGGGAGTGGTTAGCATTAGGCACCACCAGGGGGGTCTTCGGGTTAGGCACCACCAGGGGGGTCTTAAGGTTTGGCACCACCAGGGGGGTATTAAAGTTAGTCACCACCAGGGGGGCGGTTAGGGTTAGGCACCACCAGGGGGGTGGTTAGGGTTAGGCACCACCAGGGGGGTGGTTAGGGTTAGGCACCACCAGGGGGTGGTTAGCATTAGGCACCACCAGGGGGGTCTTAGGGTTAGTCACCATCAGGGGGGTCTTAGGGTTAGGCACCACCTGGGGGGTGGTTAGGGTTAGGCACCACCAGGGGGGTGGTTAGGGTTAGGCACCACCAGGGGGTGGTTAGCATTAGGCACCACCAGGGGGGGTCTTAGGGTTAGGCACCACCAGGGGGGTCTTGGGGTTAGGCACCACCAGGGGGGTCTTAGGGTTAGGCACCACCAGGGGGGTTTTAAGGTTTGGCACCACCAGGGGGGTCTTAGGGTTCGGCACCACCAGGGGGGGGTTAGGTGTTAGGGATAGGTACAGAGAGGGTTCTTTGTGTTAACGCTAAATAACAATAAGGCTTTAACGTTAAATAACAATTAGGCTTTAACGTTAAATAGCGATAAGCGGCAAACGGATTAGCGGCAACACTGTGCGCCATTATTCGCAGGCGCCATTTTCAGATGGATCCGGACACAGGGGCACTTGGAAATTATATATAGAGATAAATAAATACATTAGCAAGAAAATACTCAAAATAATTTTGATGGTACTTTTTCACCTACTTGTGAAATGCTTAAAATATGAAACTGATTATTTTCTATGAGATAACTCAGGAGAAAAAGTTAATTGCATATAAGCCTATGAACGTTGTCTCACCATATATAAGCCTATGAACCTTGTCTCACCATATATAAGCCTATGAACCTTGTCTCACCATATATAAGCCTATGAACCTTGTCTCATCAGAAGAAATAGTATTCCCCTGTGAAAAAACAATCACTGTATAAAGATGTATTGTTGTCTAGGTTAGCAGGGTGTGTATCATATTTTTCTTCTATATTCATTTCAAATACACAATAAAATGTGACAAGAAAGTAGAAAGGTATCCGAATATTCTGAGTGTATCAGCTTGCTATAGGTGGGGCAATGTAGCTGTAGACCTGTCACAGTGACCATGTTGAGCCCTGTCGAAAACAAAGAGTGCCTACTATGGAATTGCACTAAATACACACTATGAACAAAATGGGCAATTCATGGGTAATTAGTCTCTATTACATTAACCACTTAGGTCTATCTGAACGGATACAAGTTAAATAATCGTATTCAATGCCAAGGCGCTGCAGCTAAAGCTAATAAAATTTTGGGATGCTATAAAAATGGAATAAAATCTCGAGATGCTAGCATAATATTGCCCGTTTAACTCTCTAGTAATACCACATATCTGGAATATGGAATTCAGATCTGGGCACATTACAGGAAAGATATTGCAGTTTTAGAGCAGGTGCAGAGACGAGCAACAAAATTGATACGTGGGATGGAAGGTCTCGCTTACCAAGAAAGGTTAGATAAACTGGGTTTATTTAGTCTAGAGAAAAGACGCCTTAGAGGGGATCTAATTAACATGTATAAATACATCAGAGGGCAATATAAAAGCTTGGTGGATTAGCTTTTTGTCCCTAGGCCTTCTCAAAGGATTAGAGGACAAGATCTGCCCATGGAGGAAAAACGTTTTAGCCATTTATTTAGGAAAAGGTTCTTTACAGTACGAGTAATTAAGATGTGGAATGCATTGCCACAGGAAGTAGTTATGGCAAACTCTATACCTGCATTTAAAGGAGGCTTAGCTGCTTTCCTTGCATTGAAAGACATCCATGGCTATAATTACTAGGTAATGCCCAATGATGTTGATCCAGGGATTTTATCTGATTGCCATGTGGAGTTGGGAAGGAATTGTTTCCCTTTTGAGGCTGATTGTACCATGCCTTGTAAGGGTTTTTCGCCTTCCTCTGGTTCAACAGGGATATGTGAGGGAGCAGGCAGGTGCATTATTTTAAAGCTATAATGGCTGAAAACTGAGAAATAAGGAATTGTTTCCAATTCTTTTTTTAACCACTTGAGGACCACAGTCTTTCTACCCCTTAAGGACCAGAGCCTTTTTCTCCATTCAGACCACTGCAGCTTTCACGGTTTATTGCTCGCTCATACAACCTACCACCTAAATGAATTTTGCCTCCTTTTCTTGTCACTAATAAAGCTTTCTTTTGGTGCTATTTGATTGCTCCTGCGATTTTTACTTTTTATTATATTCATCAAAAAAGACATGAATTTTGTCAAACAAATTATTTTTAATTTTCTGTGCTGACATTTTTCAAATAAAGTAAAATTTCCTATACATTTGAGCGCGAAAGTTATTCTGCTACATGTCTTTGATAAAAAAAAAAAACATTCAGTGTATATTTATTGGTTTGGGTAAAAGTTATAGCGTTTACAAACTATGGTGCCAAAAGTGAATTTTCCCATTTTCAAGCATCTCTGACTTTTCTGCCCACCTGTCATGTTTCATGAGGTGCTAGAATTCCAGGATAGTATAAATACCCCCCAAATGACCCCATTTTGGAAAGAAGACATCCCAAAGTATTCACTGAGAGGCATGGTGAGTTCATAGAAGATTTTATTTTTTGTCACAAGTTAGCGGAAAATGACACTTTGTGACAAAAAAAAGAAAAAAAAAAGTTTCCATATCTTCTAACTTGCGACAAAAAAAAAAATGAAATCTGCCACGGACTCACTATGCTCCTCTCTGAATACCTTAAAGGGTCTACTTTCCAAAATGGGGTCATTTGTGGGGTGTGTTTACTGTCCTTGCATTTTGGGGGGTGCTAAATTGTAAGCACCCCTGTAAAGCCTAAAGGTGCTCATTGGACTTTGGACCCCTTAGCGCAGTTAGGCTGCAAAAAAGTGCCACACATGTGGTATTGCCGTACTCAGGAGAAGTAATATAATTTGTTTTGGGGTGTATTTTTACACATACCCATGCTGGGTGGGAGAAATATCTCTGTAAATGACAATTGTTTGATTTTTTTTTACACACAATTGTCCATTTACAGAGATATTTCTCCCACTCAGCATGGGTATGTGTAAAAATACACCCCAAAACACATTATACTACTTCTCCTGAGTACGGCGATACCACATGTGTGGCACATTTTTGCACCCTAACTGTGCTAAGGGGCCCAAAGTCCAATGAGTACCTTTAGGATTTCACAGGTCATTTTGAGACATTTGTTTTTAAGACTACTCCTCACAGTTTAGGGCCCCTAAAATGCCAGGGCAGTATAGGAACCCCACAAATGACCCCATTTTAGAAAGAAGACACCCCAAGGTATTCCGTTAGGAGTATGGTGAGTTCATAGAAGATTTTATTTTTCGTCACAAGTTAGCGGAAATTGATTTTAAGTGATTTTTTTCTCAAAGTGTCATTTTCCGCTAACTTGTGACAAAAAATAAAATCTTCTATGAACTTACCATACACCTAACGGAATACCTTGGGGTGTCTTCTTTCTAAAATGGGGTCATTTGTGGGGTTCCTATACTGCCCTGGCATTTTAGGGGCCCTAAACTGTGAGGAGTAGTCTTAAAAACAAATGTCTCAAAATGACCCTTGAAATCCTAAAGGTACTCATTGGACTTTGGGCCCCTTAGCGCAGTTAGGGTGCAAAAAAGTGCCACACATGTGGTACCGCCGTACTCAGGAGAAGTAGTATAATGTGTTTTGGGGTGTATTTTTACATATACCCATGCTGGGTGGGAGAAATATCTCTGTAAATGACAATTGTTTGATTTTTTTTACACACAATTGTCCATTTACAGAGATATTTCTCCCACTCAGCATGGGTATGTGTAAAAATACACCCCAAAACACATTATACTACTTCTCCTGAGTACGGCGATACCACATGTGTGGCACTTTTTTGCACCCTAACTGCGCTAAGGGGCCCAAAGTCCAATGAGTACCTTTAGGATTTCACAGGTCATTTTTGTTTCAAGACTACTCCTCACGGTTTAGGGCCCCTAAAATGCCAGGGCAGTAAAGGAACCCCACTAATGACCCCATTTTAGAAAGAAGACACCCCAAGGTATTCCGTTAGGAGTATGGTGAGTTCATAGAAGATTTTATTTTTTGTTACAAGTTAGCGGAAATTGATTTTAATTGTTTTTCTTCACAAAGTGTCATATTCCGCTAACTTGTGACAAAAAATAAAATCTTCTATGAACTCACCATACTCCTAACGGAATACCTTTGGGTGTCTTCTTTCTAGAATGGGGTCATTTGTGGGGTTCCTATACTGCCCTGGCATTTTAGGGGCCCTAAACCGTGAGGAGTAGTCTTGAAACCAAATGTAGCAAAATGACCTGTGAAATCCTAAAGGTACTCATTGGACCTTGGGCCCCTTAGCGCACTTAGGGTGTAAAAAAAGTGCCACACATGTGGTACTGCCGTACTCAGGAGAAGTAGTATAATGTGGTTTGTGGTGTATTTTTACACATACCCATGCTGGGTGGTAGAAATATCTCTGTACATGACAATTGTTTGATTTTTTTTTACACACAATTGTCCATTTACAGAGAGATTTCTCCCACCCAGCATGGGTATGTGTAAAAATACACCCCAAAACACATTATACTACTTCTCCTGAGTACGGCGATACCACATGTATGACACTTTTTTGCAGCCTAGGTGCGCTAAGGGGCCCAACGTCCTATTCACAGGTCATTTTGAGGCATTTGTTTTCTAGACTACTCCTCACGGTTTAGGGCCCCTAAAATGCCAGGGCAGTATAGGAACCCCACAAGTGACCCCATTTTAGAAAGAAGACACCTCAAGGTATTCCGTTAGGTGTATGGCGAGTTCATAGAAGATTTTATTTTTTTGTCACAAGTTAGTGAAAAATGACACTTTGTGAAAAAAAAAACAATAAAAATCAATTTTCGCTAACGTTTGACAAAAAATAAAATCTTCTATGAACTCGTCATACACGTAACAGAATACCTTGGGGTGTCTTTTTTCTAAAATGGGGTCACTTATGGGGTTCCTATACCGCCCTGGCATTTTACGGGCCCAAAACCGTGAGTAGTCTGGAAACCAAATGTCTCAAAATGACTGTTCAGGGGTATAAGCATCTGCAAATTTTGATGACAGGTTGTCTATGAGGGGGCGAATTTTGTGGAACCGGTCATAAGCAGGGTGGCCTTTTAGATGACAGGTTGTATTGGGCCTGATCTGATGGATAGGAGTGCTAGGGGGGGTGACAGGAGGTGATTGATGGGTGTCTCAGGGGGTGGTTAGAGGGGAAAATAGATGCACTCAATGCACTGGGGAGGTGATCGGAAGGGGGTCTGAGGGGGATCTGAGGGTTTGACCGAGTGATCAGGAGCCCACACGGGGCAAATTAGGGCCTGATCTGATGGGTAGGTGTGCTAGGGGTGACAGGTGGTGACAGGAGGTGATTGATGGGTGTCTCAAGGTGTGATTAGTGGGGGGAATAGATGCAAGTAATGCACTGGCGAGGTGATCAGGGCTGGGGTCTGAGGGTGTGGACGGGTGATTGGGTGCCCTAGGGGCAGATAGGGGTCTAATCTGATGGGTAGCAGTGACAGGGGGTGATTGATGGGTAATTAGTGGGTGTTTAGAGGAGAGAACAGATGCAATGCACTTGGGAGGTGATCTGACTGCTGGTCTGCAGGCGATCGGATGGTGTGGGTGGGTGATCAGATTGCCCGCAAGGGGCAGGTTAGGGACTGATTGATGGGTGGCAGTGACAGGGAGTGATTGATGAGTGGCAGTGACAGGGGCTGATTGATGGGTGGCAGTGACAGGGGGTGATTGATGGGTGATAAGTGATTGGCAGGTGATTGACAGGTGATCAGTGGGTTATTACAGGGAAGAACAGATGTAATTAATGCACTGATGAATTGATAAGGGGGGGGGGGGTCAGAGGGCAATCTGAGCGTGTGGGCGGGTGATTGGGTGCCCGCAAGGGGCAGATTAGGGTCTGATCTGATAGGTAACAGTGACAGGTGGTGATAGGGGGTGATTGATGGGTGATTGATGGGTAATTAGTGGGTGTTTAGAGAAGATAACAGATGTAAACAATACATTTGGGAGGTAATCTGACGGCGGGTTTGCGGGCGATCTAATGGTGTGGGTGGGTGATCAGATTGCCCGCAAGGGGCAGGTTAGGAGCTGATTGATGGGTGGCAGTGACAGGGGGTGACGGGGGTGATTGATGGGTGATCAGTGGGTTATTACAGGGAAAAACAGATGTAATTAATGCACTGGTGAATTGATAAGGGGGGGTCAGAGGGCAATCTGAGCGTGTGGGCGGGTGATTAGGTGCAGAGTGTAGAGAACAGATGTAAACACTGCACTTGGGAGGTGATCTGATGTCGGATCTGCGGGCGATCTATTGGTGTGGGTGGGTGATCAGATTGCCCGCAAGGGGCAGGTTAGGGGCTGATTGTTGGGTGGCAGTGACAGGGGGTGATTGATGGGTGATTGACAGGTGATCAGGGTGGGATAGATGCATACAGTACACAGGGGGGGGGGGGGGGGGGTCTGGGGAGAATCTGAGGGGTGGGGGGGTGATCAGGAGGGAGCAGGGGGCAGTTTAGGGACTAAAAAAAAAAATAGCATTGACAGATAGTGACAGGGAGTGATTGATGGGTTATTAGGGGGGTGATTGGGTGCAAACAGTGGTCTGGGGGGTGGGCAGGGGGGGGGGGTCTGAGGGGTGCTGTGGGCAATCAGGGGGCGGGGGGGAGCAGATCAGTGCGTTTGGGTGCAGACTAGGGTGGCTGCAGCCTGCCCTGGTGGTCCCTCGGACACTGGGACCACCAGGGCAGGAGGCAGCTTGTATAATACACTTTGTATACATTACAAAGTGTATTATACACTTTGTAGCGGCGATCGCAGGGTTAACATCCCGCCGGCGCTTCCGTATGGCCGGCGGGATGTTACGGCGGGTGGGCAGAGCCAGTTGCCGGGGGAAGCGCGCGTCATCAATGACGCGATCGCTCCCCCGGCATGTGAAAAGAACGCAACGCCCTTGGGCGTATTGCGGTCCTTTAGGGATCCACTTTGCCGCCGCCCATCGGCTGTGGGCGGCCGGCAAGTGGTTAATATTCCCGTTAAAATACATTTGGAAAAAAATAATTCTTAGTAAAATGTACCACCCAAAGAAAGCCTAATTGGTGACGGAAAAACAAGATATAGGTCAATGAATTGTGATAAGTAGTGATAAAGTTATTGGCGAATGAATGGGAGGTGAAAGTTGCTCGGGTGCATAAGGTGAAACGACACTGTAGGCTGAAGTGGTTATAGCAGTAGGATTAGCCATACTATGCCTGAGAAAAAAACACATATGTAAGTAGATAAATACTTGATCTACTTACAAACACATGTATTATTCATGGATGCCAGCAGAACATTTTCTGGGGGGGCAAAAAGGAGTGTGTGTGGGGGGGGGGGGGGGGGGAATGGTGCGGCAAAAAATGGGGTACGTTGTGTGCACCATGCCGAAAAATGGGTGTGACAAATTTACATGAACTTAGCAATGGTGGGACATTAGACTAGGACAGTGGTGGCAAACCTTTTGGAGGCCGAGTGCCCAAACTGCAACCCAAAAGTCACTTATCTATCGCAAAGTGGCAACAGCAATTTAAACTAAATACAAATGTTTTAACTCATACATGAACATTATGGAAAATCCAAGTTGAAAATAAACTGTGAAGATTTCATCCATCCTACTCCTGAAAAATATATTCATCTTTTTAGACCCTTCCAGTTTTAATTTTCTGTTTTTAAAAAGCTAAAAAAGTAGGTTTAATGCTATTGTCTCATATGATGATGATTCAGCTTTTCCCATAGTCTCGCAGTTAGCAATCATGTGACCCCCAACAAGACAAATTCAGCAATCATGAGACCTCCAACAAGACAAATTCAGCAATCATGAGGCCCCCAACATGATCAACTTAGCAATCATGAGGCCACCAACAAGACAAATTCAGCAATCATGAGACCCCCAACAAGACAAATTCAGCAATCATGAGGCCCCCAACATGATCAACTCAGCAATCATGAGGCCACCAACAAGACAAATTCAGCAATCATGAGACCCCCAACAAGACAATTTCAGCAATCATGAGGCCCCCAAAAAATTCTATACCTGCATTTAAAGGAGGCTTAGATGCTTTCCTTGCATTGAAAGACATCCATGGCTATAATTACTAGGTAATGCCCAATGATGTTGATCCAGGGATTTTATCTGATTGCATCTGGAGTTGGGAAGGAATTTTTTTCCCTTTTGAGGCTGATTGTACCATGCCTTGTAAGGGTTTTTTGCCTTCCTCTGGATCAACAGAGATATGTGAGGGAGCAGGCAGGTGTATTATTTTAAAGCTATAATGGCTAAAAACTGAGAAATAAGGAATTGTTTCCATTTCTTTTCTTAATATTCCCGTTAAAATGCATTTGGAAAAAAATAATTCTTAGTAAAATGTACCACCCAAAGAAAGCCTAATTGGTGGCGGAAAAAACAAGATATAGATCAATTAATTGTGATAAGTAGTGATAAAGTTATTGGCGAATGAATGGGAGGTGAAAGGTTCTCGGGTGCATAAGGTGAAACGACACTGTAGGCTGAAGTGGTTATAGCAGTAGGATTAGCCATACTATGCCTGAGAAAAAAACACATATATAAGTAGATAAATACTTGGTCTACTTACAAACACATGTATTCATGGGCATCCGCAGAAAATTTTCAGGGGGGGCAAAAAGGAGTGTGTGTGTGTGGGGGGGGGGGGGGGGAATGGTGCGGCAAAAATTGGGGGTATGTTGTGCGCACGCCGCGCCGAAAAATGGGTGTGACAAATTTGCATGAACTTAGCAATGGTGGGACATTAGACTAGGACAGTGGTGGCAAACCTTTTGGAGGCCGAGTGCCCAAACTGCAACCCAAAAGTCACTTGTCTATCGCAAATTTAAACTAAATACAAATGTTTTAACTCATACATGAACATTATGGAAAATCCTTGTTGAAAATAAACTGTGAAGATAAACAATTTCATCCATCCTACTCCTGAAAAATGTATTCATCTTTTTAGACCCTCCCAGTTTTAAATTTCTGTTTTTAAAAAGCTAAAAAAGTAGGTTTAATGCTATTGTCTCATATGATGATGATTCAGCTTTTCCCATAGTCTCGCAGTTAGCAATCATGTGACCCCCAACATGACAAATTCAGCAATCATGAGACCTCCAACAAGACAAATTCAGCAATCATGAGGCCCCCAACAAGACAAATTCAGCAATCATGAGGCCCCCAACAAGACAAATTCAGCAATCATGAGCCCCCCCCCCAACAAGAAAAATTCAGCAGTCATGAGGCCCCCAACAAGACAAATTTAGCAATCATGAGGCCCACAACAAGACAAATGCAGCAATCATGAGGCCCCCAACAAGACAAATTCAGCAATCATGAGGCCCCCAACAAATCATGAGGCCCCCAACAAGACAAGTTTAGCAATCTTGAGGCCCCCAGCAAATCATGAGGCCCCCAACAAGACAAATTCAGCAATCATGAGGCCCCCAACAAAACAAATTCAGCAATCATGAGGCCCCCAACAAGACAAATTAAGTAACCATGAGGCCCCCAACAAGACAAATTCAGCAGTCATGAGGCACATAAATAGACAGCATTTGATTTCACATGAATAGGCAGAATGCCCCCTTAATATGGTAGCCACCTCTCACCTGGCTTTTGAATTCTCCTCTACTGGCTGCTGTCTTTGTCTGCCTGGAAATACTGTTTTTGGCTGGCTTGAGGATGATGTGTAGGCCGAAAGGGCTGGCAGTGATGCTGGTCTGGCCTGCCTGGCGGTGATGCTGGTCTGGCCTGGCTGGCGGTGATGCTGGTCTGGCCTGGCTGGCGGTGATGCTGGTCTGGCCTGGCTGGCGGTGATGCTGATCTGGCCTGGCTGGCGGTGATGCTGATCTGGCCTGACTGGTGGTGATGCTGGTCTGGCCTGGCTGGTGGTGATGCTGGGCTGGCCTGGCTGGCGGTGATGCTGGACTGGCTGGCCTGGATAGTTTAGGTTGTGACAGGAGCCCCCCAGTTTAGATAGTGACAGGAGCCTCCTAGTATAGGTAGTGACAGGAGCCTCCTAGTATAGGTAGTGACAGGAGCCCCCGAGTTCAGGTAGTGACAGGGACCCCCCCAGATCAGGTAGTGACAGGGACCCCCCAGTTCAGGTAGCAACAGGGACCCCCCAGTTCAGGTAGTGACAGGAGCCCCCCAGTTCAGGTAGTGATAGGGCCCCCCAGTTCAGGTAGTGACAGGGAGCCCCGAGTTCAGGTAGTGACAGGGACCCCCCCACCCACCCCCAGTTCAGGTAGTGACAGGGACCCCCCAGTTGTGACAGTGGTGGGGAAGGGATGTCTCCCCCCCCTTCCCTCACCTTGGGGCTCACCCTTCCTCGGTCCCCCCTCCATATTGAAGCGGCGGGCGGCAGCGGAGCGGAACACTTCCTCCATTCCCTACACGAGAGGGAGATCTGTCTTCCTCACGTGCACAGAATAGAGGAAGTGTACTGCTTCGCTGCGCCCGACGCTAAATTATGGAGGGGGGAGCGAGTAGGGGGAAGCCCCTTCTCCACTGCTGTACCTGCTGCTCCCCCTTCACTGCGCTGCGTTGGGTGGGGGGTACGGGGGAGCACCACTGATTCGGACGGGGGGCGGCCAGGGGGATGCAGCCGCCCCAATTTGCCCGATGTCCGGACGCCCATACATGTATTGTACTGTCCACGGTTTGATTTCAGTGAATTTTACATAGTAAATGAAGAGAATTCTGTTCCTGGTGGGAACCATGTCTTTTGCCCACAGTTTAGGCTAAATCCTGATTTAATTTCTGCCCTTTACTTTTTTTTCTTTTCTCCTCCAATCGCTGGAGTCACCTCAGCCTTGCTTGTAAACACAAGTGAGCAGAGGATCGTGTTTCAGTTAAGGAGCTAGGCAGGGAAATAAATGGAAGAGGAGGAATATATTATAGATAAAAAGAACCCCCAGCATGCAACTGTTTGGCACTGACTACTAAAGGGCCAGTGCTCTTTAAAGAAAAACTCCGACCAAGAATTGAACTTTATCCCAATCAGAAGCTGATACCCCCTTTTACATGAGAAATCTATTCCTTTTCACAAACAGACCATCGGGGCGCTGTATGGCTAATATTGTGGTGAAACCCCTCCCACAAAGAAATTCTGAGTACGTACTCTTGGCAGTTTCCTGTCTGTGAACCCTGTTGCATTGTGGGAAATAGCTGTTTACAGCTGTTGCCAACTGCCAAAACAGCAAGCAGCAGCTACATCACTTGCCAGCAGTAAAAATGTCACCATGTGATAAATGTCAGAATGTAAATCAGGGAGAGGAAATCTTTTACAATGGGCAAACACTGACTAAATCATTTATACATAATTATATATTTTTATTACATTATTTATTACATTATTTAACTCCAAATCATAACAGCAGAAAAAGTTTTGAAAGTTTTTATCTTTATCACTTAATACACTCGGACCAGTTGCTGTTGAAATTTAATTTTTATGGTGACAATCCCGCTTTAAAGATAACCCGAGGTGGGTTCTAAGAATGCTATCAGCACACAGAGGCTGGGTCTGCATATACTGCCCAGCCTATGTTGCTATACTGTTCCCCCCACAGCCCCCCCTCCGTTCTGCTTACCCCCCATAAATCATATGCCAAGCTGTCGACACGCAGCGTGTCGCAGCCGGCTGTTTACCTTCCATCTGTCACTCTCGCCGCTCCCCCGCCTCCTCCATAGCTCCGTTCCCTGCCCGCGTCCCTTCCCTCCAATCAGTGCGGAGGGAAGGGACGCGGGCGGGGACCGGCGCTATGGAGGCGGTGGGGGAGCAGCGAGAGTGACAGAAGGTAAACAGCCGGCTGCGTGTCGACAGCTCAGCGTACGATTTATGGGGGGCACAGCAGAGCGCACAGGGGCCTGTGGGGGGATCAGTATAGCAACAGAGGCTGGGCAGTATATGCAGACCCAGCCTCTGTGTGCAATTAGCGTTCTTAGAACCCACCTCGGGTTATCTTTAAAGAGAACCTGAGATGGGACTCCAGGCTATATTTATACTTACCTGGGGGCCAGGGCTTCCTCCAGCCCCATGCTGCTCATGGGCTCCCTCGCTGTCCCCCCCAGTGGCTCTGTTCTCTTCTCTTTCCGGTAACCTGGCCGGCCGCGCTCTTCTGCACATGCTTGGGCCGGCATCGCGCGCACCCCTGTCGCGCTCCCTGCAGCGCACAACTGCCCGCGACTGGACAGATTACTGGATAGAATTGGAAGAGAATGGAGCTACCCGGGAGGACAGCGAGGGAGCCCATGAGCATTATACGGCTGGAGGAAGTCCCAGGTAAGTATAAATATAGCCTGGAGTCCCATCTCAGGTATCCTTTAAGTTAAGTCTGTTCTTTGTCTAATCTGTAATGACTATATTTCAACATTAATACAGAGTTTATGGTAAGTATACAGTGTGGGCTAGAGTACTATTTTTTAGTTAGGCCTATTTTTAACATTAACTCTCAATCAACCAGAAACTACACTTACCCAGCATTAGCCAATCCCTGTTAGCGACGGATCAACCCCCCCTGCCAATGCCTAATCCTAATCACCACCCCATGTCTAAACTTAACCACCACCCTATGTCTAAACTTAACCACCACCCCATACCAACCTTAAAGGACACCCGAAGTGAAAATAAACAAATTAAATCAACGATTGTATCTATCTTCCTTCTCCTAAAATTGACTTTTTAAGATATTCCACAGTTTTATTTTATGTTTAAATCTACTTTTTACGTTTTAACTGTTTTATTGTTTTTGCTCAATGAAGTATGCCAAAGCTAAAATCTATGAACTATTGACCCTTTTTATCTCTTCCCTGCTCTCAGAAGCCATTTTCTGCTAGGAAAGTGTTTTATAGTTGGAACTTCTTATCAGTGAGGGTCACACTGTAGTCACTTCCTGTCTAGTCAGGACTAACTCTTACATACACTTACATACCTGATATTTAACTCTTTTAGGCAGAGAAAGAAAAAAAGGAACACAGCATAGTTATTTGTGTGCTAGGCACTGTACATACCCATGTCTATCTCATCATGTCACACGTCACTTCGGGTATCCTTTTACTACCCCCCTGCTGCCTCCTAACCTTAACTGCTTAGCAGAACTCCTGAGCAGAAAAGCAGGGGTGCAGCTAAGGTTTTTGTGGCCCCAAGCGGACTGTAGTAAGTGGCCCTATCCTGCGGCGTGGCGAAAAATGGGTGTGGCTATCCTGCATAAGTGGGCGTGGCCATGACATGTGGGTGGAGCGGGAGGGCGGATTGGGGCGGGGCTGTTTGCGGGGAAAAATGGATGTGGGGGCGATTGAGGCGTGCGTAGCGCGCCGTGCCGAAAAATGGGCGTGGCCATGACATTGTATGGGCGGAGCTTAACCGTAGCACAGAAAATATAGCCAACTATGACCATTAAATAATAAATGCAGCAACAGTTACCCCAGACACCAGAAAATAAAAATGCAATTTGTGCAACATTTCAGCAGAAAACAAACGCAATTTGTGCAACATTTCAGCAGAAAACAAACGCAATTTGGGCCACATTTCAGCAGAAATCAAACGCAATTTGGGCCACATTTCAGCAGAAATCAAACGCAATTTGGGCCACATTTCAGAAGAAATCAAACGCAATTTGGGCCCATTTTCAGCAGAAATCAAACGCAATTAGGGCACATTTATAGCAGAAATCAAACGCAATTAGGACACATTTTCAGCAGAAATCAAACGCAATTAGGGCACATTTTCAGCAGAAATCAAACGCAATTAGGGCACATTTTCAGCAGAAATCAAACGCAATTAGGGCACAGTTCAGCAGAAATCAAACGCAATTAGGGCCACATTTTCAGCAGAAATCAAACGCAATTAGGGCACAGTTCAGCAGAAATCAAACGCAATTAGGGCACATTTTCAGCAGAAATCAAACGCAATTAGGACACATTTTCAGCAGAAATCCAACGCAATTAGGGCACATTTTCAGCAGAAATCAAACGCAATTAGGGCACATTTTCAGCAGAAATCAAACGCAATTAGGGCACAGTTCAGCAGAAATCAAACGCAATTAGGGCCACATTTTCAGCAGAAATCAAACGCAATTAGGGCACAGTTCAGCAGAAATCAAACGCAATTAGGGCACATTTTCAGCAGAAATCAAACGCAATTAGGGCCACATTTTCAGCAGAAATCAAATGCAATTAGGGCACAGTTCAGCAGAAATCAAACGCAATTAGGGCCACATTTTCAGCAGAAATCAAATGCAATTAGGGCACAGTTCAGCAGAAATCAAACGCAATTAGGGCACAGTTCAGCAGATATCAAATGCAATTAGGGCACATTTTCAGCAGATAAGGGCTGCAAAAAGAAAAGAATTTACTCACCTGGCACTGGCAGAAGTCTTCTCTCCCCGTCTCCTCTCCTGGCCGGTGGCCAGCTCCTCAGGCACGCAGTTCCCACGGAGCTCCCTCCCTCCTCCAATCTCCCGCGCTGATTGAATGCAGGGCTACGGGAAGATGGCCACCCGAAGCCCTGTACTGGAGACATAAATAGTCTCCAGAGCAGGGCTTCGGCGGCGGCCATCTTCCCGTAGCCCTGCTGCCCTGCTCTGCCAGCCCCGCGGGGCTGCGGGAAAACAGTGACGTCACGCCGACGTCACTGAGCCGCCGAGGCCCCTACGATCTTGAGGCCCCAAGCGGCCGCTTGGTTTGCTTTATGCCTCGCGGCGCCCCTGCAGAAAAGCATTTGGTATCAGTTCCCGTTCTTAAGTCGCGTTCTGAGTCCCCAGAGGTGATACGGAACTGCAAACGACCATGGAAGCTACACATGCTTGTCAAATTCAAAGGTGCAGCAGAGCCGATGTGGAAAATCACTGGCAGCTGTCTGTCAGAACTGGCCCAAAACATAGTAAATCAAGTTGTTTGTAAGTATGGGAAAGTGTATTTTTCAACTTAAAGCGGACCTGAACTCAGAACTACCTCGCTACTCTAAAAGATACAGCATAACTTTTAAAGGAAAAAAAAACATTTCTTTGTTACAGTTAATACAAAATATGCAATAAATCCGCAGGGAGTCTACTTCCTGCTTTCATGGAAGCAGACACAGGGTTAATACCCTGTGCTTACAAATTAGGCCCCGTTCACACTTGCGTTTCTGTGCCAAACAGACCGGATCTGGTCCGGTTGCATCAGGTATGTATACGGCTGCGATCCGGATCCGTTTGGTAAAAGTTATAAATAAAACTATATAATTGTTGGGGTCTGGGAGTTCAACAGAAGGTGCACCTGTAGAATCAGGTCCTCCGCTGTTTTGGCCTCACCTCCACCTCCGACATACTGCCAAACAGCTCCAGCACGTGTGTCACTGCTGCTCCACTCCAGAAATGCTTGGCCCATGTGTCCCCATCCAAAATGGCCGCTAGAATACGCATAGGAAGTGGGGTAGAACGTCCGGTGTTTGTAGCCAGTGTGTTCTGTGCTTTCCGTTTTCCATTGGTCTCTATTTCCGGATGGTGCAGTCAGGCTCCGGTCCGGGTGCGTGGGCTGGATGATCCGGACCCGAAAAATAGCGCATGTTGGAAAAGTGTCCGGATCCGATCCGGCTCCAGTCTGTACAGAACGGACGCATGTAAACGTCCGCATAGACTTTGCATTGCTATGCGGAACGTATGTTCCGTTTTCACAGTATACGGTCCAGATCCGATCAGGCGAATACGGACAGCGAACGCTAATGTGAACCAGGCCTTAGCTGCGATGCCGAGGCAGCCATCTGACACAGCTGAGAGATTAAATTTCACTGGTGATTAATAATTACAGATGAGGGGGAATTAGACAGGCTAGTCACTCTAAATACATACAGGGTGCATTTCTCTGTGTTTTCCTGCTGTTCTGTGCAAGAGTTCAGGTCCACTTTAAAATGGATCAGTTGGTAATAATTCATGCAAAGTTATTGAATGGACTATAAAAATTGATACATCTATGGCCAGCCTGACTCTGGGGGTCTCAGATGAGAGATGATTGATGTGGAGCCCCAGACTAATGATGATATCCCAGCCAGAGAATGCTGAGTAGTGTGACAGGAATCTGAGAGTATCAGCGAGGCGAGAGTTATGCTGTCCTGGTAGCGGGAGGTGGATCTCCTCCCAGCTGGGTGTGGACTTTCAAATTCACACACGGGTCACCCACGCAGGAACCGGGAACTGATCACCTCCACTAGTCTGCCTGTGCCAGTGGATCGGGAAGGACAGCCAGCAGCCCAGCAGCACCTGACACCCCCCCTGCCGGTACCGGGGACTCCATTGGATCTATCAGGAGTGACAGGCAGCCCCCCTCCTCCCACCCAGGGGGACAGCGCTGTCCCCTCCCGCCTCCGCTACAAACTTTTCCCTGACTTTCACAACTTTACTTACAACTTTTCTCGTGGTTGCAGCGCTGTCACCTCAGCCTACAGGGAGAAACTGAAACCTGCTTTGGGGATTGTTCTACCCTCCTCCATAGGGTGACCTGTACTGGCAGCTGAGGTGACCATGGCACAGTTGGCACTCCCTCTGCTGTGCCTGGCACTGGGGACTCTCTATGGACTCTCCCAGGGCAGCCTGCCACTCAGGACCCTCCCAGAGGATGTGCAGCAGGTCAGCTGCACTGGGGTAAGTGATTATTATTATTTAGTATTTATATAGCGCCGACATCTTCCACAGCGCTGTACAGAGGATATTGTCTAGTCACATAACTGTCCCTCAGAGGGGCTCACAGTCTACCCTAGTTATGTGTCTATTGTATGTATTGAGTAGTGTATGTATGGTACAGTAGCAGGGGCGTAGCAATAGGGGGTGCAGAGGTAGCGACCGCATCGGGGCCCTTGGGCCAGAGGGGCCCCGAAGGGTCCACCCTTCATCACAGTATTAGCTCTCTGTTGGTCCTGTGCTGGTAATAATCACTTTTATAGATGCTTTGAATAGTAGTAATCCTTAAAACACTGTTCCCCATCTCCTTCTTGCAACTCTGACTCTGTGGTTGTCTTTGGCAGGTTTTGGTGCGCCAAATCAATTGGGGGGGGGGGGGGGGGGGGTGTCATGTAAAACTTGCACCGGGGCCCACAGCTCCTTAGCTACGCCACTGTACAGTTAGGAAAATTTTAGGGGGAAGCCAAATAATTTATCTATGTTTTTGGGATGTGGGGGAAACCAAAATGCCCAGAGGAAACCCACACAGACATGGGGAGATCATACAAACTTCATACAGATTGTGCCCTGGCTGGGATTCCGACCCGGGACCCAGCGCTGCAAGGCGAGAGCACTTAGGGCCTGAGCCCACTGACGCAGTTGTGTCCGCTTTTCAGTTACACATCAATGTTACAGATGCTGAAAAGCGGACACAACTGCGTTAGTGGGCTCAGGCCCTAACCACTACTCCACCTTGCTGCCTATGAGTGATGTCTACCGGTGAGCAAAACCCCTCTAAACTTCCTAGGGCAATCCTTGCTTGTCTCCTATCTGGAATTACTCGCAGATAGTCTTATATCTTGTAAGGACATGGTTGGGCTTTACAAATTTGTAGTAATAAAATAAAGGGTTAAATAGCATGAGTCAAAAGCCCTTAATTTAAATTAGTAAAAGCAGTAAAGTGTTGTACCGTGTTAGCCATGAGTAAAAGCAAGAAGTTTTGAATCAGGATGATACCATTTATTGGCTAACTTAGAGATGAGACTAACACAAGAAACTAAGTTTATACATTGGTTCAAAACTGTACAAGATGGTTTAAACAAGGACTCCAACTTCTTGTGCTGGTACGATGGGTTTTAAATGCCACAGTTCTTTTAATTTTAATTTTTCTATCTTTTCATTCATTTTTGTGCCATATGCTGTGTAAGATGGAATTCACTGTCACTATTCATTTTATTTGCTTTCAGGTGCTGGCTTTAAATGCCACAATTCTCTTAAGCTTAGAATTAATGGTGCATGTAACCAGGCCAGTTACCATTTGAATTCGGAATTTACGATGTCTCTTCATCACCAGAGTCTGCTTTATGTCATGTTGAGGATTCTATTGATCTTATCAGTTTAGATAGGATGCCTGGGAAAGCCTCCTCAGTAACAGTTAAGGCATCTAATTACATTTATGTTTGCTAAAGAATGTTTCTCCTCTGTATGTCAGTGTATATAAGCTGTGTTTTTCAGTTCTGGTCAGGAACCAGTCCGACGAAGGCTTTTTATAAGTCGAAAGCTCACTGTTTATCCATCTCTAAGTTAGCCAATAAATGGTATCATCCTGATTCAAAACTTCTTGCTTTTAAATTAGTAAAAATGACATGTACAATGGCGAAATAGCAATATCCACATGAATGTCTTGTAAAAAATGCACCATAAAGCTACATATTTTACCTGAATTGCTTTGCCTGTCGGGCAATCCACATCAGTACACCTGGAAGCTGTTCTGCTGTGGTCCATTGGGGGCGCTGCCCTCTGTTGTGCATTCTGGGAGGCATTTAACGATACAAACCTGTGGCCGATCGATCGTCCTGCTAACCAATCAGATCGATGGGATTTATTAAAAAAATGTATTGATTCCTCTAATGTGATCAGATTTTGATGGTTTGTGGAAATTCTGCTGTTCATGAGCATGACCAATTGATTCCGATCAATCATTGCGGCGATCGTAAACGATTGATCAGGTTCAGGATTGCATAGTTAATGGACACTTTAATGAGGTCATCGGATTATTAATGCAGTGCAATGTGGTGGAAGATCAACAAATTGCTGTCGACTTACCACTGCTCCTCCGCCGCTGTCCCCAATTAATCATGTTTTCCTGTTTTTACGTCTAGTAAAAGGGACACCAGGTCAGTTGATAAAATATTAGTTTATTTATCGATATTGTACTACTTCATCCATGTAGTAAAATACCGGTAATATTTACTGATATTTTACTATGAGCTAACCTCTCCCTAGTCTCAAAAGAACCCTCCCCAGTACACACACACACACACACACACACACGCGTACACTCAGAAACACACACGCGCACACTCAGAAACACACACGCGCACACACACACACACACACACACACACACGTACACACACAGAAACACACAGACACGTAGAAACACACACACACACGTACACACAGAAACGCACATGTACACACATGCACACAGAAACACACACACACACACACACACACACACACAC
This sequence comes from Hyperolius riggenbachi, assembly GCF_040937935.1. Lineage (NCBI taxonomy): Eukaryota > Metazoa > Chordata > Amphibia > Anura > Hyperoliidae > Hyperolius > Hyperolius riggenbachi. The sequence goes on from NC_090654.1 coordinate 42,903,991, forward strand.
ACACACGCACACAGAAACACACACACACACCTACACACACGCACACACACACCCAGTGGTGCCAGCCTAACATCCCCCCTGGTGGTGCCTAATTTTATGCATGGTACACACCATGCAATTTCCCGTCAGATTGATGTGTCAAATCAATAATTTCCGAAAGGTTCAATCTGATTTCTGAACGTTGTTCTGATCGATTTTCCAATCACTTATACATGAAATCAATCAGAAAAATTACCAGAAATCAGATCGAACCTGCCAGAAATTTCGACCCATCGATTTGACAGTAAATTGCATGATGGTGCCTAACCTTAACCCCCCCAGTGGTGCCTAACCTTAAACTAGCCCCCCCCCCCCCAGTGGTGCCTAACCTTAAACTAGCCCTGCGCTGTCTCTGAACGATCCTCCGGTCCCCAGCAGCTAGCTAGTTTCATTTTAGGTGGACCTGGCCGCGTGTCCTGCGCAATCCATGGTGACAGGAGCGCGATCGAGTGTCGCGCGCGGCCATGGACACACAGGTGCACTGGCCAGTCGCCTAAAATGAAACTAGCTGGCTGCTGGGGACCGGAGGATCGTTCAGAGACAGCGCAGGGCTAGTGGAAGCCCCAGGTAAGTAAAACTTTTTTTCCTCTTGGTTAAGGTTCACTTTAACTCTCCCGGTGGTGCTTAACCTTAAACACCCCCCCCCTCCCTACCGGTGGCTAACCCCGTTTTGTTTGTGTAATATAAATTACTATAAGATTCTTTGTGGTTTTATGTAGAATAGAATTTAAAAGACTGACAATTGAGGAGTAAAAACATAAACATGTATTTATATATACCGTAAGTTTAAGTGAGTTTTTTTAAAAACAATAAATTATAACAGGATGCTGCTCGTTGTGCTGCAAAAAGTTGAAATGTGATCGTTTTTTTCTGATAAAGTACAGGGAACAGTTTTAGAAACAATTTTTTGTTAAATAATGGGTTATTGTAATCAATAAAGTTGGAAATGAAAGGTAAAGATAACAAGCGATATAGTTGTTTTATATTTACGCAGTGAGCTTTTGAGACACTTGGCGCCAATAGAGAAAATATTTGCATTGATGTGAATGGGGAGCCCTTTTTAATAGGCGCCATTATTCGTTTCTCCCAATATCACAGCTATGACACCTTTATTGAAGCCAGATCAGCCGTAAGGAAAATGATTAGACTAAAGGTGGCCACTAACGATCCAATTTCTAGCGAAAAATCGTTCGAGCGATTAGATAATTCTGATCGGAAGAAAAATTGTTCGCTACACCATCATCGAACCAATCTTTGCTTCATATCTATCTCAACCAACAAGAAAATCCAAATTTTGGTTTGACCAAAATCCTATCGGACGACTATTTTTTATAACTGTTTGTAATCGATTGTGCCTATCAACAGAGATTATTTACAACCAATCTGATTAGAATTTCTGATTGCTCGAAACGATTTTTCGCTTGAAATCGGACCGTTAGTGGCCAGCTTAAGTGGTCTGACAAAGGATCACAAAAAAACTGTCCATGTTAGCTTGTGAAAGTAAGACGTTAAATTGTATCTCCTCCTTTGAAAATATCGGCGTTAACAGAGAACTCCTAAAAGTACTATTACATTGAGCACTGAATAACAATCAAATATTTTATGTTTACCTTTTATATAAAAAAAATCCCTGTTTTAGCTTTAATAGTCTTTTTATACTGTAAATTAACCAAATCATTCCTTTAGAATGAGTCAGAACTGTGAGAACTGTGATTCGACAGACAAACTGATTGTTCAATAAAACTTTTATGATATCAGTCACGCTGAAAAACAACAGGATGGTTGGGTTCTGACTGAAAGAAATTGCTTATTGCAATACATCAGGAGGTCTGGAGACACCTACTACACGCACTCAGGGCTCAGCCACACTATAAGCGCTTTTCTGAGCGCTTTGTGATTGATTAGCACTTTCTGAGCGCTTTTTAGAAAATCACAGCCATTCACTTTTATTAAAATCGCGGTAAAAATAACTGCGAACGTGAAAAAAAGCGCAGATTTTTACGCAATTTTTACAGGGCTGTGGAGTCGGAGCAATTTTGGGTGCCTGGAGTTGGAGTCGGGAAAAAATGCACCGACTCCGACTCCTAATGATATTGTAACTGTAATTAAAATAGAAAATATGATAAAATGTTCTATTTCTCACATAATAGTCATTAAAAATAATGTATATATACAGTAATAGCTGTGCTTAGTCCACAAAAATGAAATAAACCAATCAAAATTAGTTACTTGTGCTGCTTCAATAAAGCAGTCCCCGTATTTTTAAAGTCAGATATACACATCTGATTGTGACTGTATATATGTGTACAAAGGAATCTCTTATATAACATGTATTCTGTAAGTATAAAGCCTGATGTGTAGCTGTGTCACTAATAGAGATGGTCAATGAGATGTAAATAATTCTGCGTTGATTCTGATTTATGAAAATGTATGCACTCTTTGCTCATGAAATCCAATAATTTGATATGTTGTTAAAATTTGGTTTGGTGACTACAAATTAAATGGTACCTGAGACGGATGAAAAGTAAAGTTTTATACATACCTGGGGCTTCCTCCAGCCCCCTTCAGGCCAATCAGTCCCTCGCTATCCTCCGCCACCTGAATCTTCTGCTATGAGTCCTGGTAATTCAGCCAGTCAGCGCAGTCCGGCCACGTGCCACTCCTACAGCCAGGAGCATTCTGCACCTGCGTAATAGTGCTGCGCAGGTGTAGTACGCTCCCGGCGGTGGAGTGTGTGCATGCGCACTACGCCCGACTGGCTCAAGTACCTGGACTCATAGCAGAAGATCCAGGTGGCGAAGGAGGACAGCGAGGGACTGATTAGCCTGAAGGGGGCTGGAGGAAGCCCCATGTATGTATAAAACTTTAATTTCATCTGTCTCAGATTTACTTTGTTACACAGTAGTACTATACTCTACATATGCGCTCCCCACAGAGCTTCAGGGAATCCACTGAGAATGTTGTGCACATTGAACACAGAGGTGTTGTCTATCACCCATAAACCTGGTTCAGATTGTGCATGAAGAATGTGTAATAGAGGAAGAATCTCCTCATTCTCCTGCAGAGTACCTGCACATCACTCTTACATGTACCCACAGTTACATTGCCTAGGGCCTGATAGATGTTCTTTGTTCCGGTCTGTACCTTTTACAAGTACTCTTACCAAGGACTAGTTTTAGTCTAAAGGGAATAAATATAGTAGTCTACATATCCTTCTCACTTCAGTTGTCTTGTAAAATTCCTAAGCGTTGGCAGTTAAGAGACGAATTTCACGTTACATGCTGTTTATCAACAAAATTGTAATATGCAAATTAGAGGAGTCGGAGTCAAGGAGTCGGAGTCGGTGGATTTTTGGACCGACTCCACAGCCCTGAATTTTTACCGCGATTTTAATGAAAGTGAATGGGAGTGATTTTTAAAAAGCGCTCAGAAAGCTCTAATCCAGGCATGGGCAAACTTGGCCCTCCAGCTGTTAAGGAACTACAAATCCCACGATGCATTGCAGGAGTCTGACAGCCACAGTCATGACTCATAAAGGCAAATGCATTGTGGGACTTGTAGTTCCGTAACAGCTGGAGGGCCGCTGAGTTTGCCCATGCCTGCTCTAATCAATCACAAGCGCTCAGAAAAGTGCTTGTAGTGTAGCTCAGCCTGGAACCCACTAGGAGTTTTTTTTTAACAAATAAACTTTATTATACTCACCAGGTGTCTGGATTTCTGACTTCCGCCCCTAGAGGAAGAGATCATAGTTGCTTCTCTAGGACCAATCAGGGAAGCGCCTGTGCCCTTTTCTGCTAGGGGGCGGGGCTAAGGTCAGAAGCTGGATATCGGGACACCTGGTAAGAATAAATAATTTAAATTTAAAAACGTTCACCCCAAATCTTCTATACACAGCATTGAACGCTCAAAATGCTGCATGTCCTGTGAAAGCTCTTAACCCTAATCGCAATCCAAGTAGTGGGTTCAGACCCATTTAGATACATTGGCAAAGCGTTTTTGGGAAACCTATTTTGCTGCAAAAGGCCACAAAAGTAATGAAAGTCTTTGGAGACTTTTACAGCGCAAGGGCTGCAGCAAGTTACCATACTCCTTCTATGGAGCCTATCTCTATGGACATAGACTATGTCTGAGTCTATGGGTGACGCACTATGTGTGAATGACGAAGCACGATGCGGCGCTCATGCGAGGACCGACTGGAATCCCAATGACGTACTTCCTGCCTAGCAGGAAGTATGTCACTGAGGTGGGGGTTGCTATGCATATGACCCTGTTGGAGCATTCTGTCGCAGGGCCATATGTTTGTAATTGTTTGCGTTGCTGTGGGATGCGGCAGGAGTATTGCATTCCCATTGCAACACACAAAAAAAATGTGTGTAAAACCGGCCTTAAATAAAATTCGATTGGGAGTAGCAGAAGTTTCTGCACACATTTTCAGATGATTGAGTGGGGCAGAATAGATTGTCAATTTAGAGCCACCATATTTTTAGGAATATAAAATGCACCTTTTCTCTCTAAAAATGGAGAAAAAAAGTCCCTGCGTCTTATATTCCAAAGACAGGCCCTGCCTTATCCCCCTGTGTGGTCCCCCGGCCCTCCGCTGGTCTCCTTTGTTCCCGTGTGTAAAATAAATTAGCGGCAGCGCAGCTCACTTCACCAGCGATTCCAGCCACAATCAGCAGACCTCTCCTCTCCCACAAGGCTTCCCCTAGTCAAGGCTTCTGCTGATGACGTGATCAGCAGAAGCTGTCACTAGGGGAAGCTGTGTGGGAGAGGAGAGGTCTGCTGATCGCCGCCGGAATCCATGGATCAGGTGAGCCGGTGCTCCGCTAATTGATTTGATTTTACAAAAAGGAGTGAAGGAGACCAGCAGGGGAGACGAGGGGATACAGGTGGACAGGAGCGGGAGACACCGAGAACAAGAGGGGACAGGAGGGAATACACAGGAGAACAAGCAGGGACACAGGCGGACAGGAGGGAATACACAGGGGAACAAGAGGGGACACAGGCGGACAGGAGGGAATACACAGGGGAACAAGAGGGGACACAGGTGGACAGGAGGGAATACACAGGGGAACAAGCGGGGGACACAGGCGGACAGGAAGGCACACAGGTGGATGCACAGGAGGGACAAAGGGAGACCACAGGACCACACAAGGGAACTAGAAGGGGACGCACAGGGGCAACTGAGGACACAGGGACATACAGGGGGAATGGAGGAGGGCACAGGGGAACAGAAGGGGATACAGGAGGACAATGATTGGGGGAGAACATCTACAAGACGGTCCTGGAACATGGACGCACCAGGTTTAGTATATATTTATTTTTCCCTGGTTTTTGCCCTCTAAACTTACAGTATGTGCGTCTTATATTCCGAAAAAGACAGTAATACTGTATGCAAATTTTTCAGAGTTTTCTATCATTTTCTTTTTTAATCATTGGGGAGAAATGTAACACAGGTGTGTAAATACATTGGTCAGTTTTTCAAAAGTTACAATCAATCAGAAAATGTGTTATTGTACTTCTCTTATTAAAAAGAAATTTGAGAAATAGTATTGTGTGTGGCCACCTTTACATGATTATGTATTGTTTCTGTTCAATTCCATGGTTAAAGGACCACTATCGAGATAACCTTAAAATACATGTAAACACATACAAATAAGAAGTATTTTTCTTCCAGAGTAAATTGAGCCATAAATTACTTTTCTCCTATGTTACTGTCACTCACAGTAGGCAGTAGAAATCTGACATTACCAACAGGTTTTAGACTAGTCCATCTCTTCAAGGGGAATTCTCAGCTAGGCTCTTTATACAGACATTCCCTAAAAAAGATTTATACAAATATACTAGCCAGCTTCCCTGCCCACTGCACACTTTATTTGGCAGTTAGGATAGAGCAACTGCCATTCACTAAGTGCTTTTGAAAATAAACAAAACCCTGAGAATCCCCTATGAGGAGATGGGCTAGTCGAAAACCTGTCGGTAATGTCAGATTTCTACTACCTACTGTAAGTGACAGCAACATGGGGGAAAAGTAAATTATGGCTCATTTTACACTGGAAGAAATGTACGTCTTATTTGTATATGTTTACATGTATTTGCAATTAGACGATTTTCGCAATATTGTTCCTTTAAGTAACCACCTTCCAGGCTTGAGATCATTGGACAGAAGGGTTGAAGCATTAACTGCCATGACAAACGCCAGCATTGCTACGGTAACACGCATTACTTCATGGATTAAGATTAAAGAGACTCTGTAACATGAAAAAGATCCCCTGGGGGGTACTCACCTCGGGTGGGGGAAGCCTCCGGATCCTAATGAGGCTTCCCACGCCGTCCTCTGTCCCACGGGGGTCTCGCTGCAGCCCTCTGAACAGCCGGCGACAGAGCCGACTGTAGCTTCAATATTTACCTTTGCAGGCTCCAGCGGGGGCGCTGTGGCTGCTTTCCGCTCCGAACTACACGGAAATACCCGATCTCAGTCGGGTCCGCTCTACTGCGCTGGCGCCGGAAACTTGCGCCTGCACAGTAGAGCAGACCCGACGGCGATCGGGTATTTCCGTGTAGTTCGGAGCCGACAGCCGTCAGAGCGCCTGCGCAGGAGCCGGGAAGGTAAATATTGACGTCACCGCTGCACGGAGGGCTGCAGCGAGACCCCCGTGGGACACAGGACGGCGTGGAAAGCCTCATTAGGATCCGGAGGCTTCCCCCACCCGAGGTGAGTACCCCCCAGGGGATCTTTTGACGTTACAGATCCTCAAGCGTTTCTATAGTAATGCACATTACAGAAGTGATGTAACGCACATTACCGTAGCAACGCTCCCGATAATCAGGTACCGGCGGTTGTGCTTATTGCGCAACACGAGGTACACTACTGGCTGTAGTAACGGTACTATTCCCTGTGCTCGTTGCGCATAGCAATATTACCAGGGGTTAATGCATCAACCTCTATATGTGCTATTGAAGTTATGTGCGCACACTTCTAAAGCTACATGTGCATACACTGTTATTATTTACCGTATATAGCGCCAGCATCTTCCGTAGTGCTGCACGTAGTACAAAACAAATTTGGGGAAGATACATGAAGTGATTGTATCAGGTGATTGTTTACCTCCCTGTTACTGTATAGACCTGCAGCTCAACTAGTGCACTGCTGAACAGGAGATGGCTGATATCACAAAAACTTGCATGCAAAGTCGACTGTCACCCAATCACAAATACCCAGTACTTCTTTTGGTTGAGAAAGTCCAATAAGTGTACGTAGGGCTTAGGGGACAATGCTGACTGTGTGAAGGGGGAAGAATGAAAAGGGCCGTTATGAATAATAATAGGCCCTACATGGAATTGTGGCAACCTGGGACATAAGTTTAGGGGGCTATGTGTTTTTTCCTCTGTGAGGTAGCAGGGAATCTGATTGGCTGATGGATTCTGCATAGAGGTGGTGTTCTGACCCGGGCACTGATTGGTCGCTACAGGTGTGTGGAGAAATCTGCCAGGTGTTGCTGGGGTTATACATTGTTGCAACAACCAATGGCAGCTAAGTTGAGTGTATTTAAGACAGGTCCGTAGGCAGGTTAGCTGCCTTTGTTCCTGAGCGGTCTGGGCAAGCTCCCCTCCCGCCACTCCCTGAAGATATAATAGACTTCGTCGTGGTCAAGTCTTTATTGGTGAAACATCACGTTGAAGGCGTGGATGAGGATTGCAGTTGGGGTCCTTCCGGAGTTATTTCGGTTTCAGTTGGTTCGAACCGTAATGGTGGACCATATAATGAGTGGTTTTTATGTTCATTTAATAAAGTTATCTTTTATTGAATTTATTTGGACCTCAACTAGTTAGCAAAAAGTATCCAATAAAGATGGCCACGGCCTTTAACCTCCAGCCTGGGGTGTCAAGGTGTGTTTATTTACATATTATGTTATTAAGTTATTTAGTTATATTTGTATATTCAATCAAGTGTTGCCTACAATTCCAATGTGGGGAGGTCCTGAGGAGTCTTTGAGGAAATATGAAATGAAGTAGATACAGTGAAGGCATAAGAGTTTCACCTGTGCTGTAAATATGTCACATTGTGTTGTCTGCCCATTCCAGAGCGGTTAGTAGTATGCAAAGCTCCTGTTTCTAATCACAGTGATTTGGAGCACATTATTGCATTGTGGTCACTACCGGTTAAGCAGGAAAATTTGACTCCATTTATCTGATAACTTTAATGTTTTTATGGAGGCGGCACGGTGTATTGACGAGACATCTGGCCTTTCAGCACTTTACAGAGTACATAATCATGTCACTGACAGTCCTCAGAGGAGCTCACATTCTAATCCCTACCATAGTCATAGTCTAATGTCTGTCCATATTATTATTATGTATTTATATAGCACTGACATCTTCTACAGCACTTTACAGCAGGGCTGTGGAGTCGGTCCAAAAATCCACCGACTCCGACTCCGACTCCTCAGTTTAGGATTCCACCTACTCCGACTCCGACTCCGACTCCACGACTCCGACTCCTCTAATTTGCATATTACAATTTTGTTGATTAAAAGTATGGAACATGAAATTCGTCTCTTAACTGCCACGCTTAGGAATTTTACAAGACAACTGAAGTGAGAAGGATATGTAGACTACTATATTTATTCCCTTTAGACTAAAACTAGTCCTTAGTAATAGTACTTGTAAAAGGTACAAACCGGAACAAAGAACATCTATCAGGCCCTAGGCAATGTAAGTGTGGGTACATGTAAGAATGATGTGCAGGTACTCTGCAGGGGAATGAGGAGATTGTAAACAGACAACAGCTCTGTGTTCAATGTGCACAGCATTCTCAGTGGATTCCCTGCAGCTCTGTGAGGAGTGCATATGTAGAGTATAGTACTACTGTGTAACAAAGTAAACCTGAGACAGATGAAATTAAAGTTTTATACATACCTGGGGCTTCCTCCAGCCGCCTTCAGGATAATCAGTCCCTCGTTGTCCTCCTCCACCACCTGGATCTTCTGCTATGAGTCCAGGTACTTGAGCCAGTCTGGCGTAGTGCGCATGAACACACTCCACCGCTAGGAGCATACTACACCTGTGCAGCACTATTGCGCAGGTGCAGAATGTTCCTGGCTGGGGGAGTGGCATGCGGCCGGACTGCGCTGACTGGCTGAATTACCAGGACTCATAGCAGAAGATCCGGGTGGTGGAGGACAGCGAGGGACTGATTAGCCTGAAGGGGGCTGGAGGAAGCCCCAGGTATGTATAAAACTTTACTTTTCATCCGTCTCAGGTACCCTTTAATTTGTAGTCACCAAACCAAATTTTACATATCAAATTATTTGATTTCATCAGCAAAGGGAGTGCATACATTTGCATAAATCAGCATCAGTGCAGAATTATTTCCATCTCATTGACCATCTCTATTAGTGACACAGCTACACATCAGGCTTTATTCTTACAGCATAGATGTTATTTAGTATATATAAGAGATTCCTGTGTACGCATCATATATACAGTCACAATCAGATATGTATATCTGACCTTAAAAATACGGGGACTGCTTTATTGAAGCAGCACAAGTAACTAATTTTGATTGGTTTGTTTCATTTTTGTGGACTAAGCACAGCTATTACTGTATATATACATTATTTTTAATGACTATTATCTGAGAAATAGAACATTTTATCATATTTTCTATTTTAATTACAGTTACAAATTCATTAGGAGTCGGAGTCGGTGCATTTTTCAGGGCTGTGGAGTCGGTCCAAAAATCCACCGACTCCGACTCCTCAGTTTAGGATTCCACCTACTCCGACTCCGACTCCACGACTCCGACTCCTCTAATTTGCATATTACAATTTTGTTGATTAAAAGTATGGAACATGAAATTCGTCTCTTAACTGCCACGCTTAGGAATTTTACAAGACAACTGAAGTGAGAAGGATATGTAGACTACTATATTTATTCCCTTTAGACTAAAACTAGTCCTTAGTAATAGTACTTGTAAAAGGTACAAACCGGAACAAAGAACATCTATCAGGCCCTAGGCAATGTAAGTGTGGGTACATGTAAGAATGATGTGCAGGTACTCTGCAGGGGAATGAGGAGATTGTAAACAGACAACAGCTCTGTGTTCAATGTGCACAGCATTCTCAGTGGATTCCCTGCAGCTCTGTGAGGAGTGCATATGTAGAGTATAGTACTACTGTGTAACAAAGTAAACCTGAGACAGATGAAATTAAAGTTTTATACATACCTGGGGCTTCCTCCAGCCGCCTTCAGGATAATCAGTCCCTCGTTGTCCTCCTCCACCACCTGGATCTTCTGCTATGAGTCCAGGTACTTGAGCCAGTCTGGCGTAGTGCGCATGAACACACTCCACCGCTAGGAGCATACTACACCTGTGCAGCACTATTGCGCAGGTGCAGAATGTTCCTGGCTGGGGGAGTGGCATGCGGCCGGACTGCGCTGACTGGCTGAATTACCAGGACTCATAGCAGAAGATCCGGGTGGTGGAGGACAGCGAGGGACTGATTAGCCTGAAGGGGGCTGGAGGAAGCCCCAGGTATGTATAAAACTTTACTTTTCATCCGTCTCAGGTACCCTTTAATTTGTAGTCACCAAACCAAATTTTACATATCAAATTATTTGATTTCATCAGCAAAGGGAGTGCATACATTTGCATAAATCAGCATCAGTGCAGAATTATTTCCATCTCATTGACCATCTTTATTAGTGACACAGCTACACATCAGGCTTTATTCTTACAGCATAGATGTTATTTAGTATATATAAGAGATTCCTGTGTACGCATCATATATACAGTCACAATCAGATATGTATATCTGACCTTAAAAATACGGGGACTGCTTTATTGAAGCAGCACAAGTAACTAATTTTGATTGGTTTATTTCATTTTTGTGGACTAAGCACAGCTATTACTGTATATATACATTATTTTTAATGACTATTATCTGAGAAATAGAACATTTTATCATATTTTCTATTTTAATTACAGTTACAAATTCATTAGGAGTCGGAGTCGGTGCATTTTTCCCCGACTCCGACTCCGACTCCAGGCACCCAAAATTGCCCGACTCCGACTCCACGACTCCGACTCCGACTCCACAGCCCTGGCATTTTTCTCCGACTCCGACTCCAGGCACCCAAAATTGCCCGACTCCACGACTCCGACTCCACGACTCCGACTCCACAGCCCTGCTTTACAGAGTACATAGTCATGTTACTGACTGTCCTCAGTGGAGCTCACAGTCTATTCCCTGGCATACTCATAGTCTTATGTCCTACCATAATATTATTATGTATTTATATAGCACTGACATCTTCTACAGCACTTTACAGAGTACATAGTCATGTTACTGACTGTCCTCAGTGGAGCTCACAGTCTATTCCCTGGCATACTCATAGTCTTATGTCCTACCATAATATTATTATGTATTTATATAGCACTGACATCTTCTGCAGCACTTTACAGAGTACATAGTCATGTCACTATCACAGAGGAGCTCATAATCTCATCCTTACCATAGTCATAGTCTAATGTCCTACCATATTTATATATGTACTGTACATTCCTGTGAATAAGACTACTTTTTAACCCTTGAAAATCTTCTGAAAAGTTGGGGGTCGTCTTATACGCCGGGTATCATCGATGCTGGGTGATATGCCCTATCTTGTTACCGTCTCTCAGATCACGCTGCTGAGGACTGTAGTGAAGCGGCGCAGACGCACATGTGAGATCTGAGAGGCAGTGAGGGAGGTAATTAGGATACAAGGGTGGGCCAGAAGGGTGAAAGAGTCGTATTTTATGGGCACAGCGCGATCTGTTCTTCGATACCGCTCTGATAAACAGGGAGAGCTGACCAATCTAAATAGTCAATTGACTATACACTGTTATATACGGGGTACCACATACAGTACAGCACCAGTATATGATTTTTTTTTATTTTAATTTTGTGTACGTTGGAAGAGGGGTAGTCTTATACGACGAGTATATCCCAAACTCTATATTTTAACTGAAAAAGTTTAGGGGTCGTCTTATACGCCCAGTCGTCTTATACGCCAGAATATACGAGTACGTATTTATATTCTACTGACATCTTCTGCAGCCTTTTACATACTCATACTCTTGTCAATGACCGCCCCGTAGGGGAACTCAGTCTAATCCCTACCATAGTCATGGCCTAATGCTCTACAATATTACTGTTATATATTTATATAGCGCTAACATCTGCACTTTGCAGAGTACACAGTCCAAAAAGTGGCCATTCATTGGCCAATAGAAATTGGATATGTGATCGTATTGTATAAGAGATTTTTGTCCATTAGTGGTCCCAAAACAATCATTTTCGATCGTTCATACGAAGAATCGTTCATAAGCGTTCGTTTCGGAAATTGTATCATTAGCCCTGCTGATCTATTTGGCTGCAGTAGTGTCTGAATCACACCAGAAACAAGCATGCAGCTAATATAGTCAGATCTGACAATAATGTCACAAACACCTAATCTGCTGTATGCTTGTTCAGGGGCTATGGCTAAAAGTATTAGAGGCAGAGGATTAGCAGGATAGCCAGGCAACTGGTATTGTTTAAAAGGAAATAAATATGACATCCTCCATATTCCTCCCACTTTAGATGTCCTTTAAAGTCTTGTACACACCTTCAGTCATGATTGGCCAATTTTACCACCAGGTAGTAGGAGGGCCAACATATTTTGAATGCTATAAACAGATTGTGCAGGTAAGCTGTCATAGTACACGGGCGTAACTAGAAATCACTGGGCCCCCCTGCGTAACTTTTTCTGCACAAATAAACTGAGAACCAATGTTATACAATTGGCCAGTACACACTTGAATGTGTTTTCCCCATGCAGAATAAAAACAGACAGCAGTGAAGCACTGCGGGCATTTCCTCTATCAATTACATTACTTCAGTGATAAAACATGCATGTTTTCATTCGTACAGACACACATGGTGTGCAGAAAGCGCATACAGAAAACCGTCAGACGAGTGCGCGCCCAGCCTCAGCTTATTACACACACTCTGTCCATCTCTGGTGGAGCAGAACTGGCTCTGCAGACTTCTCCAGCATCACTACAGTGCACAGCACTTGGGGAGGGGGTTGGAGAGGCTGGGGGTTGGGCATTGTACACAAGACACTGCTGCGCACTGAATAGGGACTGTCTACAAATCTTTGTCTACAAAACTTTGTATGATTCCTTATCAGTGCCTGAGCAGATGCAGTCACTAGAACACTTGTGCAAAGAGCAGAAAGTTTTTTTTTCTCCCGTGCCCTTAGTTGTCAGCCTGTCAAGACAGGGAAAAGAAACGTCTCCCCACATAGGGCCCCCTGCAGCTTCTGGGCCCCCCTGTGGCTGCATACCTTGCAGGGTCTATTGTTACGCCACTGATAGTACATACTGGTAAAATTGGTCAGCTATTTGTCAATCAGAATTGAAGGTTTGTACCAGGCTTTAGGAGTAGATGGGGGAGGATGATGCTCTTGTAGTAGCTGAGCCAGATTGAGCTTGCAGTTCAGATGTTTATTGCAGGTTACTTATGCTGGGTACACACGTTGCGATTTCCCGCTCGACTTGCGGGATCGACGGGATCGATTCGATTATTTCCAACATGTTCGATCGTGTTTCGATGGATACAGCCGTCGATTTTGCATATTAAGTATGCAAAATCGACGGCTCGATCGAACATGTTGGAAATAATCGAATCGATCCCGCAAATTGAGCGGGTCATCGCAACGTGTGTACCCAGCATTAGATGCCTGTGAAGCCCAATCATTTCCTGCAGCCTGCATGCTCTCCCTGGTCTGCGGCGCCTGTAAAGTGATGCCAGCGATCGTTGTGTAACCTCTGGTGGCCGGCCGTTGAACTGGTCTTATGAGACCTGCAGCATGTGTCAGCTGTTTGTTTGCTCTGTAAGAATCAATTGTGACTTTCTCTGCACAAACATCAGTTGTCAGGCATAGTGAAGGAGCAGCAGCCAAGTGCATTTAGTTCTTCTATTGAGAACTACTCTGGCTGTTTACATTGTAAATGTGTTGTGGACTCACTTCACCCAATAGAGGGATTAGCGGCAGGAATGTTTAATGTGACCGGTGTCCACAAAATACCATATTGGCTTGATGTTTATAGCGGACATGAGTCAGAACTTCCTCTCTGCTCTAAAAGATAAGCAACTGCATAATATTCTTTAAAGACAAACAGCTTTGTTACAGCTGATAGAAACAGTGCCGATTTATTGCAGGATTTGTATTTCCAGCTTTCATGGAAACAGACATATTATTAGCATCCTGTGCTTTCATATGAGCTTATCTGCCGTGGCAGTCAGGTGACATGGGAGAGATCAAATTACAACTTGTGATTAGTCACAGATGAGGGGGAATTAGACAGGCTAAACTCTCTAAATACATACAGGGTGTATTTCTCTCTGTTTTCCTTCTGTCCTGTGTAAGAGTTCAGGTCCACTTTAAGCCTTATCCAGGGCACAAATGTTTTCCCAAACATCATAAATTGAGATTAATTCACCTTTAAAGCACCTGTTTAACCACTTGCCGACTGCCCACTCATACCGCGCTTCGGCAGAGTGGCAGCTGCAGGACCAGCGACGCAGTTCTGCGTCGCCGGCTGCAGGCTAATTAATTGCGGCTCGCAGGCTAAATGTAAACACAAGCGGAAATAATCCGCTTTGTTTACATTGTACGGCGCTGCTACGCAGCAGCACCGTAAGGCAGATCGGCGATCCCCGGCCAATCAGCGGCCGGGGATCGCCGCCATGTGACAGGGGACGTCCTGTCACAGGCTGCACAGGATGGATAGCGTCCTGTGCAGCCCCGATCACCAGGGGGCCAGGTAGGAGAGGGGGAAGCGGAATTTCGCCGCGGAGGGGGGCTTTGAGGTGCCCCCCCCCCGCCAGCCACACGCAGGCAGGAGAGATCGGACCCCCCCAGCACATCATCCTCCTAGTGGGGAAAAAAGGGGGGTGATCTGATCTCTCTGCCTGGTGTTTGATCTGTGCTGGGGGCTGTAGAGCCCACCCAGCACAGATCACAGAATTCAACGCTGGTCCTTAAGGGGGGGTAAAGGCTGGGTCCTCAAGTGGTTAAGAACCCCCTTTCCCAGCTATTTGCAGCAGCAGAGACTCCCAGAGCCACAGGCTGATCTTCTTATTTAAGCAGACCTGAACGCAGAACTTCCTTTCCACTGTAAAAGATAAGCAACAGCATAATAACCTGTAAAGAAAAAAACATTTATTTGTTACAGCTGAAACAAATCCTGCAATGCATCTGCAGTGTGTCTACTTCCTGCTTTCATGGAAGCAGACATAGGGTAAAAGTGAGTCTGAAGAGAGTTTAAAAAAAAAAACAACATACCTAAGGAGAGGGCAGGCTCTGGGTCCTATAGAGCCTACCTGTTCCTCCTATGGTGCCCGCGTTCCACCGCTGGATTCCCCGTTAGCAGTGTGTGTCGGCGACTACGCTCTTCCGCTTCTGTGGGAGGCTTCGGCGATCTCCTGGAGCCCGGGTGCTCTTGAAGACGGGCCGCTCTGCACTGCGCATGCATGAGTGCACGAGAAGTGAGCTGTAGGGCTGCTCAAATCCGGATTTGGGAGAACCCTGGATAGTTGCTATCCGGATATCTCCCAGTAAACCTGTGCGGGGTGGGCGGGGGGATCAAGCTTACCTGTCTGACGTCTTCTTCGTCCGTCCCTGGCGCCTCCTACGATGCGCTCCACGCGGCGGTCACGTGACTACAAACACTTCCTCCTTCCGGGTTGAAGGAGGAAGTGTTTGTAGTCACGTGATGCGCGTGGACCCTCCTCCCCTTCATTCAGAGACTGCTATAACGGGGGGTCCAGCGCTGGAGCACGGGCACCATAGGAGGAGCAGGAAGGCTTTATAGTACCCAGAGCCTTCCCTCTCCTTAGGTGAGTATCTGTTTTTTGTTGTTGTTGTTGTTGTTGTTGTTTTTAACCCGCTTCAAACTCCCTTTAACATCCTATGTTTACAAATTAGCTGCTCTACCAAGGCAGCCAGCTGACACAGCTGAGAGATCCAATTACAACTTGTGATTAGTCACAGATGAGGGGGAATTGGACAGGGTAAATTCTCTAAATACATACAGGGTGCATTTCTCTATGTTTTTCTTTCTGCCCTGTGCAAGAGATCAGGTGCACTTTACAATGAACCTGTAGTCTTCTCGGCGGACAAAACATTAGAGGCCACGTTATTTTACAAAAAATGTATTTGATAGCAGGTAATCGATAAGCTTATAAACAGATAAAGACGTGCTCTGCCGCTGATTGCTTTTACAGATTTAGGAAAAGATTTATGGATCGGGGCTTTCATGTCTAATGTAATTCATCATCAGGCAAATGTAAATATTGTACTGCCTGTGACTGTGAACCTGGTACAGGGAAATGATTTATGGATTGCCGCACATCTGCCATTATGATGTATAGCTGCAGCTGCGCCCTCGGGTGTCACCTGCCTCTGATTACATAAACACAGCGCTGGGAAGCCCCAGAGATATCAAACAATCCATCCTCTCCTCACCACAAGAGGAGAAGTCTTCCTGTAGTAGCTTACACCTGCGAGGAGAGAAAGGTGGAGGCTGCCATCCAGGGCTGGGGAGTCGGTACAAAAACTATCCGACTCCAACTCAGACTCCCGACTACTCAGTTTATGAAACCACCGACTTCAACTCCAGGTACCCCAAATTGATCCAACTCTGACTCCTACTCCACAGCCCTTGCATGGCTATGGGGTGGGTACAAATATCATCCAACTCGGACTCCTCAATTTATGAAACCTCCGACTCCGACTCCAGGTACCCAAAAATAGCTCTGACTCCTCGACTCCCAACACCAAATCCCTGCTGCCATCACAGAGGTTCACTTGTACTTGTTATGTCTTTGAAGTTAACCCTTTAGCAGCCAATTTATTTAGAGTCTTGCAAAGTGCTCCAGGCCAATTTATTTTAGCATTATTTTTTTTTTATTCTTGGTTACATTTTCCTGCTTCTAATTAGTACTGTTGTAATGTGGATTTATGGCCACTCGTCACTAGGGGGCAGTGTGAGACAATTACAGAGGACTTCCGCTTTCAGTTTCTATATCCTCTGCTAGCAGAAAGAGTTCAAAGCATTCTAAGAATTTACAGCACCAGGAGATCTGCTGACTGACCTCAAAAGCAGTGCACGTATCTTAAACAAAATAACTCTATTGAAGTTGCTAATGGGTTAAAGCTTCATACATACGCTAGATAACAATCCAAGATCGTCTTGGACCATCTTAGACGGGGATCTATTATTATTATTATTATTTATTTATATAGCGCCAACATATTCCGCAGCGCTTTACAAAGCACAATAAGACGACAAGGGGAACATAGATACAACTAACGAATGTACAGCAAAGTTCCAAGCAGCACAAATATTGTTACAAGAACAGTAAACATTAGGAGGATGACCCTGCCCTTGCGAGCTTACAATCTAATGATCTAGTAGTGTGTGTACATCTGCCCAGTGGTGATCACAGTTAAATGACGAATTAATGTATTGTAGGCATTGTATCCTATTGCCCCACCCCCTCAGCATACCGCAGGACAAAACTTGCTCTTTCTCTGCCTATCGTCTTTCCACATCTCTCCATAGAACTATACACACTACTTAACTGAAGGTGCCCATACAGTTATCGATTTCCGGTTTAACCCCCTTGGCCGATCTCCCCCCTCCCCCCCCCCCCCCCCCCCATCTAAAATGAATGCAAGTTATATTCGGTTGCAATGAATGGAGGATATTCGCATCCAAAAGGGTTTGCATGGAAAAGCATTCCACGCTAGACCCTTTAACCAGCGTTGAGGTTCCCCCATGTCGAAAGGGCCCCTTCCATTGACTTGTATTTGATTTACATGTCCTTTAGGAAAACATACATCTATGTAGGATGTTTTTTTTTCTACTGAAAATTCCGATCCAAAAATTTGCGTTTAATCACACAGGTGATTTATTGACATTGACTTGCATTAAAAGTGCGGCAAACGTGAATAGGGGAAAACGCAATTCACATACGGACGCTGTCGTGTGAAAGGCCCCATAATGCCCGTTTCCACTATAGCCATTTCCCTGTGTGGGAGCTGGACGGGGAAAAAAATGCCTATTCAGACATCAGCACGCCATCCGAATCACTTGCCCGTTCGATTCTGGACAGCAGGCTGCAGTTATCTGTAGGACGCAACCAAATTCCTATAGCTGTGCATGGCCCAGCTACAGGCATGCGGGTGCATACTTGCATACTTAAATCACTGCAAGTGCTGGCAAGATGTACGGTGGCCTAGTGTAAACCAGCCCTAAGTCTATTACTGTTTGGTGGTACTCCAGCAGTTGAAGTGGATTCTTCACCCCTCCTCATGAACATCCTAAAGTCATAGCCGGATTTGAGGACAGGCCATATAGGCCCTTGTCTAGTTCGCTGAGGAAACTGGGGCAGTGTCTTAAAACACCCACATAAACTGGCCAACTATTCCAAAGGGGGGGGTCTCTTCAACCAGGATTAGACACAATCTGTTTCCTTGCCATATCTTTCCTGGTATTCGTGGCTCATTTTCTTTGAGCTCAGTCGCTGCTGCAGCACCCTCCCTGACTTGTTTGGCCGCATGTTAAGCAAACATGTTTTTAATTAAATGTGTTGGTGCTAAAAGCGTCCAGGTTGCTCCGTGAGCAGTTTGCGTGGTACTGAGGGCTTCATATCTTTATTTGAAAAATAAAACACACTAGATAATTACACGTCTGTATCAGCAAGGCAAACAGCAACTGTGTATTTACAGCGTTCCTAGATAGGACATGATCGGTAGCTGATATTGATAGAGAGAGGCACCCTAAGGTGATGGTAGCGTAAGGGTGGGAGGAAGTGTTTACCTCCATACGAACCAGGACAGGAAAAATAGTTTACATTTTAAAGCCTGCAGTAGTTAGTAGAAATCCTGATGGAACTGACAGGTTTTTGACTAGTCCATCTCCTTCTGGGGAGTCTCAGTATTTAAAGGATACCAGAGCCAAAAGGCTCGGTAAAATCTGAAGCTGTAGTGGGTAGGTGGGTAGGGGGCAATAATTGAATGCTTACCGTACCTCCCGTTCCCCTCTGTCCCCTGCCGCCCTTCTTTGGTCAGTTCCATTCTCCTGGATGACTCCTGCAACTCCAAACCCTGACATACTGCTTGCGCATGCGCAGTGTGTCTTTTCGGCTCCCCGTGGCCGTGCCAAGTGATGTCACAGGATAGGAGCTTGCTCGCTCTTCCTGCGTCTCCAATCAGTGTTCACGCTGCTCCTGTCCTATGACGTCACTACGCAGCCACAGGGGAGAAGAACAGACACACTGCGCATGCGCAAGCAGTATGTCTGGGTTTCGAGTCGCCTAGGAGAACAGGACTGACCAGAGAAGAGCAACGGGGGACGGAGGGGCACGGGAGGCATGGTGAGTATTTAATTATCACCCCTATCCACTACAGCTTCAGTTTTTACCAGAGCCTCTCGGCTCTGGTACCCTTTAATTTATTCTTTACAAAAGCACTGCCTGGAAAGGCTCTCTACAAAGATGCAGGCCGCTCTCCCTACCTGTTTGCACACAATTCTGGCAGTTGGACTGAGCAACTGTCGGTCACTAAGTTCCTCGGGTCAGTAACAAATTGTGCCTAATAATACAATGGCACAATATCATATCAATATCGCCCATATTTTTCTCATATATATATATATATATATATATATATATATATATATATATATATATATATATATTAGCAGTTCCCATTCATTAATCTAAGTCCCCGTGTGAATGACCGCAGCCGTCTTACTAGACGGCCATTCACAAAACCCGTCCGCGCAGTTCTTCTAGTTTGCAAACTAATAGTACGCATACAGAAGAGACCTGCGAGGGCATCTTGTGGGCAAAATAGTAAGAATTACATCTGCATTTTTTTTTCAATAAAGCACCTATTTTTTTTACCTTATTTTTCTTTTTTAAATTAACCCCTGACCTCCCACACTCTCCAATAGCTGGCATTTAAAACAAAAATCTAAATAGTTACCTTAGGGCAGGGGTCAGGAACCTTTTTTCCTGAGAGAGCCATAAACACCACATATTTTAAAATGTATTTCCCTGAGAGCCATACAATATGCTTCAAACTGGAACAGTGCGCATACGCAGCAGAGGGTTCACGTCCCTGTTGCAATAGAGATGTGTATACAGTTGATCTGCGGGCAGCGGAAGTGTCAGACATGTCTTCAGCTTCTCTCGGGTTTCAAGTACATCAGCAATTTTACCGAGAGCCAGACAGAAATACCGACTAACAGCTTGTACAATTAGCTAGCTGACTTGGCGGTTGATTCACTTTGTAGGACGAGATCCCCGCACGTTGGCCCAATAGGCTGCCTGTCAAGTGACAGTCAATCAAAGTGCCGGGATCTCGTCCTACAAAGTCACTGAACCTGACAGGGTCCAGAGTGGGACAATTGGAGCAGTTGTTCATTTTAGGGGTAGCATGAGTAAGGTAGTAGTGTAGTTAGTAGTGTACGCTACAGTAGTAGCGTGCCTACTTTGAAAATTATATTTGCGTTGCTTGAGCAGTGTAGCTTAGTGAATCAACCCCTACTGATTTGTCTGTGAGGCAGATGTAGCCATCAAAAGAGCCACATCTGGCTCCCGAGCCATAAGTTCCCTACCCCTGCCTTAGGGACTTAACTTTGTTAATATGTATGTCAATAGGGTATATTGCTATTACTTTATAAATTATGGTATTGTAATCAGAGATGGACGCAAAACTGAAAAAATGCACCTTTATTTCCAAATGAAATATTGGCGCCATACATTGTACTAGGGAAATATTTTAAACGTTGCAATAACCGGGACAAATGGGCAAATAAAATGTGTTGGTTTTAATTATGGTAGCTTGTATTATGATTTTTTTTCATTTTTTTTCTTCTTTTTCCTGATAAAACATTTTTAGAATAAAATAATTCTTAGCTAAAAGTACCCCCAAAGAAAACCTAATTGGTGGTGAAAAAAACAAGATATAGATTGTGATAAATAGTAATAAAGTTATAGATGAATACATGGAAGGAGCGCTGACAGGTGAAAATTGTTCTGTTTTTTTTTAACAGGAAAACCCCTTCGAGGTGAAGTAGTTAAAAACAAATATCACAGACTATTGCCTAGACTCTTATGTCTTATAAATCTAAAATGTAACAACACAACGGTTAGGGCAGCGGTGCAACTACAGTTCATGGGGCCCCCAACAAAACTTTGACAGGACCCCCCAATGTTCTAACCCCTTCCCTTGCCTCCCCTTGGTGCCCTGCATGACCTGGTGGTCAGTCTCACAAGGGTCATAAAACAAGTTTGGCCATCATGATCTTCACTCCCATAACAAGTGCAGTCACAAAATCACCAGATCTGAAGTATAGTGCCCTGTATCGGAGGAAGGGAAGGTGAGTAGTCGGGGCCCCCCACAGCTCTGGGCCCCCCTTGCGGTCGCTGGGGCTGTTCCCCTCTAATTAGGCCCCTGGATTGGAGTCTGGTAGAGGTTAGGGATTTCTCTATCAATTTTATTCTTTCCAGCCACCCCTGTCCTGTCAGGTTCTAGAGTAACCCTTCTCGGGTATGTTCTACCCCCTCCACCAGGCATCAGAGCTAGATTTGGATCTTTACCTTGGAGAGAGCAAGCACAGACATCACTACAGCCAGTAGGGTGAAAGGTCCAAGGTCTACAGCACCGAAAAACTTGAAGTGGTTGCCATTCTTGGCAGTCAGAATTTTGTGAGCATTTCCAATTTCATAGCACTCTCCCCAGAGGTATAACGATGCTAAAGAGAACAGATCGGCACAAATTTGAACGGATCTTATGCAGAGGTGAGCGGATTGCAAGTATAGGTCCCTGCATGATTATTGTGGATAGACTCCCATCAGGCCGTAGGTTTCGGGCCATATCCACCAAGACCTCAAGGCACAGGAACTCTCCTACCCCCCCCCCCCTCAGCTGTCAATCTTTTGAACTCGCTCCATTCAACCCCCCCCCCTCCAGAGCCCCCTTAAGGTCATAGCCAAATAACGGCTATGGTTATTGGACAGTCTAGTGAAATACTGCTGTTATGCATCTTATTGTGGTTTGCTTAATTTATGCAAATGCAGGTTGCTGTTTTATGGTGGTTATTTGTTTCTATTGTGTATATTTATTTCTCATTCATCGCATGTGCCAAAACCAATTCTGGGCATGTCCCAGTTGTGCTTGGCCAATAAAAATGATTCTTATTCTGACAATCATACCAGCGCTGTCATTTTTTGTTGGTTTTTTGATTCACCACTGATACATAAATACAGTACATACAAACCGTTTTTAACGGTGTAGCAAAGTTCATCTCAGTGTAGAAAACATTCCTTTCTTTCGCAACTTGAGAATACATAACTGCAATACCTTAGCAAGGTCACACCTTGCTTCCAGGGCTTAAAGGTACATCTTATTGTTTTGTAGTATGTCTGTAACTAAAAGGGTTCTTTTAGGGACGCCACACAAATATTTGCAATGATGGGAGACAGTTGGGGCTGGGTTTACGGTAAGCCGTGGGCGGGGTTAAGTTACTGTCCACCCAACTGAAGTCACACCACAGCTAATGAAGTAAGCTTTCAGCAATTCTCGATGTGATCTGATATGACCAGAGGTCGGAGTTTGCTTTTTTCTTAGTTCAGGTTAGGTTTGCTGGATTTGGAACAGGAAAAATGGGCGCAGGAGCCCTTACGGAAAAAAAGGGGTTGCCTTAGGCACCTATTGTGAAGGCTGTGATTTGCAGCAAAACATGGAAATTTGGGGGCATGGTGGCACTTGCTTTTTGGAATTCCGCCCGCTATGCATGCTTCAATTTTTTTTCTGCAAGCTCTTTTAGTATGTCTGCCGGTAATCAGGCGCCTCTCAGTGCTGAAATTTACCACCTTACCCGGTGAATTAAGGGTGGGAAGAGGTTTAGGGGTTCCTGGGTGTTAGGCAGTAAGGGGAGGTTCTTAAGGTTAGGCACCAACAGGTTCTTTAGGTTAGTCACTATTGGGAGGAGGAGCCCACAACAATAAGTTAACTAAAAAAAGGTTAAAGTAGAGAGGATTAGGTTGGCCACCGTCATAGGGTTAGACACCACCGGGGGGGGGGGGGGTGTTAGGGTTAGGCACCAACAGGGTGGTCTTAGGGTTAGTCACCGTGGGGGGATGTCTTAGGGCTAGACACCACCAGGGGGGGGGGGGGGTCTTAGGGTTAGGCACCACCAGGTAGGGTCTTAGGGCACCACCAGGAGGGGGGTCTTAAGGTTAGGCACCACCAGGGGGGTCTTAAGGTTAGGCATCACTGGGAGAGGGTCTTGGGGTTAGGCACCACTGGTAGGGTCTGATGCTGGGAACACATGGGTAGATTATGCGCCGGAATCAAGCCAGCGGCTCGATGGGGCGCGTCCCCGCGGCCGCCCGGATCGATTCCCGCTCGTCCCCGCGGGCACTTCCCTATCAGCGCTTCGTTTTTTCTTTTGTCCTGCCCGCCGGTATCGAGCACGGAATCGATCCGGCGGGCAATCAGACTTGTCGGAAATTATCAATCGAGCCATCAGCGGCTCGATTGATAACAAGTATCGACCCGTGTATGCCCAGCATTAGTTAGGCACCACCAGGGAAGAGTTCTGTGTGAGAGTAGGGTGAAGTTTGGCCAAAGTAAAATATCGGTAATCATTACAGATATTTTACTATCAGAATTCAGCAGTAGATTATCACTGTAGCGATATTCCATTATCGGCAATACCCTGCTCCCTTTTTTCAAGCGCCTTTTTTTTATGTATGTTTACTGCATTGCCTAATGTGATGTGTTAGATTTAATTAGGGAACGCTTCTTCTTGACATAAAGTGCATAAAAAACAATCCTTCACAGGGCAGCCCACTTCACCCAAACCGGACACTGGATAATGTACTAAGGACTATATATTCAGGATGAGGATTATATATATTATAAAGCTTTCTATTTCTCCTAGGACCAATAGAAAGCCTCCAAACAAGGCTCAATCAATAAGCAAAATAGTACAATGGACCATCTGTGGCAACCAGATATTGGCCTCAATTCTGGTAGGGTTTTCGAACAAATTACCTCATATATGGTAATTTACCTCGTGAGATAATGACATTTAGCAATTCTGGTAGGTTTTAGTCATGTTTTACCTCATGTGGTAAATGATTAGGTAATTTGTCAGGTAATTTGTATTAGGTTTACCGAAAATAGCTATTCTCGTGGAAATTAGGGGGCATGTTAGCACATAATTTACCGATCAGTTTGAGGGCCCATTCACGCTAGAGCGTTTTGCCAGCGATTTCGGCAAACCGCTCAAGCGCTACCGCTTTTTAAAGTGCTAGAGCAATAATACCCTATGGGCCCGTTCTCACTTGGGCGATTTGCGTTAATCGCCGGCATTTTGCAGTTTTTACTGGAGTTCCTATTGCTGTCTTAGAGTCGTTCCTATTCAGGCTGTGTAATATAAAAGAATAGTAAAAGTAAAACTCCAAATATTTACTGTTTTTTTTTTTATACGGGATGCCCATAAATATACTTTTCATAGGTTGCTACATCATCAAATACACCTCACCTTTATAAACATTGTGAAAATTGATTTATTGGATGATTTTAATCGTTCTCCATAAGGAATATTTGTGCCTAATATGTCGGCATGACTGAACTACTGACCTGAGTTCTGTACAGAGTCGTGGCGGGATTGAAGACCTGCAGTGTGTAGTAATAAGATTTTATGGTGTGGCCTTGCACAGTTATCAGTCATGAGGAGCAGTTGGGAGATCTGAAGAAATGCTAGTTATTTTTTTCCCGCCTTGCTTATCTTACAGAAGAGCAATAAACAGGACTTTGACGGGTTTTGATACCACCTGTCTAAAGTCCTGTACATGCCCTGATGCTAGAGTGTGTGCTGGCATGTGGGAACCGTGAGGGGAAGGGCAAGGCTCTATAGTACCCAGAGCCTTCCTTCTCCGTCTGTTTTTTTTAATTTCACTACAGATTTGCTTTGAAGTAGAGGAATTAGAACATCAGAACATTAGTCAGGCAATTCACAATGGCCTCAATTCACTAAGATCATGCTGGAGATAATAGGGCAAGAGAAAACTTACCTCCACACAGTAAGAGAGTTATCTTATCTCTTCAGTCCTTACGTTACCTCTTCTGTAGTTAATTTACCTCCTCTGTAGTTAAGTTACCTCCTCTGTAGTTAAGTTACCTCCTCTGTAGTTAAGTTACCTCCTCTGTAGTTATTTTCACACGCAGTTAATGAACAGCCTGTCTTTAACTCTGGAGTTATTTTAAGGATTAAAGAGTTAACTTAAAGACAGAAGAGTTAACTTTAGGTTTGCCTGAGGTAAAATGTTTCCTGAATACTACATGCCTTATCACCATGGTAACAACTCTAGAAGAGTTATTAAAGACAGGAGATAAGCTTAGTGAATTGAGGCCATTGGCCTCAATTCATTAAGATCATGCTGGCGATAATAAGGCAAGAGTAAACTTACCTCCACACAGTAAGAGAGTTATCTTATCTCTTCATTCCTTATGTTACCTCCTCTGTAGTTAAGTTACCTCCTCTGTAGTTAAGTTACCTCACCTGTAGTTATTTTCACACGCAGTTAATTAACAGCCTGTCTTAACTTTAGAATTGTGGAGTTATTTTAAGGATTGAAGAGTTAACTTAAAGATAGAAGAGTTAACTTTAGCTTTGCCTGAGGTAAAATGTTTCCTGAATACTACATGCCTCATCACCATGGTGATCACTCTAGAAACGTTATAAAAGACAGGAGATAAGTTTAGTGAATTGAGGCCAATGTCTATTAAAAAATGAAGATGGCAGCCTCTGTATTCCTCTCACAACCGGGCCCCTTTAACTAAAATAAATCACGTGACTTGCCTCACTGCCACTCAATGGTGGAATGTGGGTATCTCTGCTCCCAATTGTCACCGCACTGTGGGATCTCGCTGTTGTGCCTTCGTTCACATGACTTGGCCAACCTGCACAATGGCTGGGCAGGTTGATCCGCCGGTTGGATTGGGCAAACTGCCTGTTATTAGTTGGAGTTTTTGCCGTTGGCCAGACGTACACACGCCCATTTATCATCCATCTCTTTTTTTCCCCACTGAGTTAAGGTTCCCTTTAAGAGAAATTTTCCTAAATAGGATATAGACAGAAATGACAAACTTGCCCCTTTGCAATCTTTTTAGTTTTTTATTATTATTTTTATTATTAAGTATTTATGTAGCAGTGACATCTTCTGCAGCGCTGTACACAGTATATTGTCTTGTCACTTAACAAGGGCTGTGGAGTCGGAGCAATTTTGGGTACCTGGAGTCGGTTTCATAAACTGAGGAGTCGGATGATTTTTGTACCGACTCCACAGCTCTGCACTTAACTGTCCCTCACAAGGGCTCACAATCTAGTCCCTACCATGGTCATATGTCTGTCTATGTACCGTGTAGTGTATGTATCATAGTATAGGGCCAATTTAGGTGGATGCCAATTATCTTATCTGTATGCTTTTGGGATGTGGGAGGAAACCGGAGTGCTCAGAGGAAACTCACACAGACACATGTAGAACATACAAACTTTATGCAGATGGTGCCCTGGCTGGGATTCGAACCAGGGACCCATCGCTGCAAGGCAAGAGTGCTAACCACTACACCACCATCAATGTGTACATGCTAAATAATTAGTGATTGTGTCTTTAAAAAAGAAAAGATAGGGTTTATCTAATGGTAGCGCTCCATGTTGAGGTACATAAATGGCCCAGCTGGAAGTTACATGTCATATGACACGAAGGAAACCCCTCCCTGATTCACCAGTCTTTCAGGTGCAATGCCTGCTGGGAGATTTCATTGTTTGCCCTTTGAAAACATCCTGAGAACCAGTTGGGCTTGCTGGAATCTCACTGGACAGGTTGTCGGGCCGGCGTGGTGTAACCAACAACAAGAACACAGCGTAACACTGATATACGGCTCAGATATCGGGTGCCTTAGCAAATAAAGCTACACAGCAGCTTATGTCCAAAGTGGCCCAGACAAAACATGACAGTTAGAGCTTGTTTTCATTGCCAAATTCAGATGAAAAACGCAATCATGCTTCTTATTCGCTGGCTATTTGAAAATGTTTTTGGGACAAATCCAATGAAACTTTAACTCAGGATTGAACTTCATCCCAATCAGTAGCGGATACCCCCTTTCCCATCAGAAATCTTTACCTTTTCCTGAATAGATCATTGGGGTCTCTGCATGGCTGATACTGTGGTGAAACCCCTCCCATAAAGTGATGTTATGCCCATGGTCCTGACAGTTTGCTGCCTGTGAACCTTGTTGCATTGTGGGAAATAATGGCTGTTTCCAACTGCCAAGCAAGCAGTATCTTCCTCTGTGCATAGAACTCTCAGTAATGAACATTCTGTACAGATCACCTGCCAGAACTAAAGATGTCACCACCAAAGCATCAAACTACCTAAAAAAGTAAATCCTTATTTGAGGAAAGGGAAGTTTCTGGAGCCTATAGACACTTCCCATGCTGTCCTCTGCCTGGGACCCTATTTAAAGTGGACTCAAATTAAAAATACAAGATTTCAGAAATAAAATCTATTTTCTAAATTATAATAATAAATAGCAGCCTTTTTGCAGCCGCATGATGACAAATATAAAATATTTTACATTTATTGGAGGAACCCCTCCCTTCCTTTCAAATTGCCGGGACAAAATCCAGCAAACAGGTGGAGTAGATGGTGTCCGGCAATGGAGGAATTGCTAATGGCTGCCCCCAGTATAATCCTAGTTATGAAAAGAGAAGGTGTAAGGGCTCTTTCACATTAGGGCAGACTTTGTGCGTTAACGCAAACGGAAGCCGTTTGCGTTAACCAAGGTAAGATGAAAGTCCATAGACTTTCATTTTACCTTTCACACTCGACGCTGCGTTTCGATGCGTTGCGGTTCCGACGCACCCGGGCGCAGTTTTTCCTCCAACACACCCGCGAGCCGGCGTTTTCCGTCGGGTTTAATTACCAGCTACCGCCGCTGATTGCGTCGCACCGCAGATACCCGACGACACGCCGCAGGCAGACAACGCGTGCAGGAGAACGGCTCCTGTTCGCATTGTCTGATGTGAAAGAGCCCTTAAGCATGCACTGAAATGCTCATAGGCTTGAAGGAGTGTTTATTTATCTTTGTATGTGTCAGAGTAGTGCAACTAAATATTTTTAATAAAAAAAAAAATGTTTGGTTTGGGTTCGCATTAACATCGAGTCTGCACTCCTCTTCTGGCTTTGCCAGTGCAGTAGCGGGAAGCCACTCACATGAAAACGGCTCAGCACTACAGGCACGGTTGTACTCCTGCAGGTGTGGTACGGACACGCTTGTGCCGGAAGAGGTCAACGGATCCAAGGTTTCTACCAACACGCCCTTGTCGGTAACCTTTGGGAGGTCCAACACTCAGGGAGGGGGGACTGGAGGACATCGAGGGAAACCTCCACAGGTTCCAGAGTCTTCCTCTTAGGTAAGTATGGTGTTTTTTACAAGCTTTGCCCCGGGTACGCTTGAAGTTTGATCCTGGTGTGGCATGGCCCAAAATGATTGACCATCACTGCCTTGCAATGCATGTCTCATTTCCAGATGCCAAAGATGGAGTCCTTATGTGGGTATAACTACAAAACATTAGTTTCCCCCAAAAAAAACTTTGATGCGGCCTTGCAGTCCTCACACCATTTCCCTTGGCTACCCCTGGTGACCCTCACAGCCAGGGAGGCCATCTTGCAAGGGTCAAAAAAATGTGTAGACATCATAATCTTCACACTGTATTCACAAAAACACCTGATCTGAAGGATGGACCCCTTTATCGGTGGGTATGAAGTAGCAGTTGGGGGCCCCCCTTACAATTCTTGGCCCCCCTGCAGTTGCATGGGCTGCTCCCCTGTAGTTACTCCCCTGCTTGTGGCCCTATTTTTGCCTCACAATTCATGAGAAGATTCATTCATAACCTGCTGTGAAGGAAGACTGACTATTTGGGCAGTCATTTTATGTGGAAAGAAAGCGGTGAAGCTGTGCAGCTTTTCTGTGACACACATCTTTTTAGCGGCATTTGCTGGCCATGGCAATTGTGTCAGAAACAGAGGGTGGTCTCATATTTCAGAAAGTTCCCTCTGGCTTCACACTGATAGCTGGACGCGGTTTAGCTTTTCCATGAAGCTGGCAACTTCAGCACAACGCTATGCAGAAGCTTCCAGGCGTAACTCAACCAAGCAGAACTGGAAACTGAATTACTAAAGAGTCTTTTTCCAACTCTGGAGAAGGAAACCTGTTTCACACCCTGTTTAACCTGGAATGACGTCTATTTTTAGTTTTAGTTTTCATTTAAAGGGATCCTGCCCAAGCTAGGAATAGGTCATCTGGAGACTATCAGGGCTTGTTTCCACTTGTGCGGTGCGATTCCGGTGCGGAAACCGTGTGAACGAATCCGCATGTGGTTGCGGATTAGTTTGCGTTTCCATGCTTTTTTTCACGCAAAAACGCACGCAGTTTGCGGTATGCGATTTTAACGCCGGTAAGCATTGACGTAGGTTTTTGAACGAAAACGCACACGAAAACGCATGGAAAATCGCAAGAGTAAAACGCTTGCGATTTTCCAAGTAGTTACATTAGCGGCCAAATGCACCCGGATGTGCAGCGAGCGAATTCTGATGGTTGTGCTGTTCAGGTTTTTTCTGCACAGCAAACCGCATGGATTTTTGGGCTAGTGGAAACTAGCCCATTTAGCTACATTAGTTATGCGAATCTGCATGCAGAAAAGGCATGCAGATTCGCTGTAGTGGAAACGGGCCCTCATTTTTAGGCCCTTTTCACACTTAGTGCATTGCTTGTGTCTCTCTCCTCTGCCGCAGCTCCTCTTGTGGGCAACGTAAGTCTATGGGGACTTAGGCACTATGGTGACCCAATGCAATGGAGGTAGCGAAATTGGCGCAAGGCCGCCATGATCCGTGCCTATGGCAATGCGGTAAGGGTAAATGCATGATCGCAGCAGGGGGTGGGGAATGGTGGAGCTATGCATATTACTCTGTTGACGTACCCTGGCGCAAGGTAATTTGCAAGGGGAAATGCGGTGGTGCGATTGTCCAGCCCTGTTATCTCCTGTCTCAGGACAATTGCACTACAACCAGACAAAACCAATAATATTTGTATTGCGCTTTTCTCCTGGCGGACTCGAAGCGTTTGAGCTGCAGCCAGTGGGGCTCGCTCAGTAGGCAGTAGCAGTGTTTGGGCTCGTTTCCACTATTGCGGTGCGGAATCGCCTGGATTCCACCGCTGATGAAATCGCATGCGGATGCGATTCCGCATGCGATAGGTGAGGGTATATGCGATTTTAACCATGTCACTGCCTGTGTGAATTTACATTGGTACCTATGCGAATTCGCGGCAAAAAACGCATGGGGAAAACGCATGCAATTTCCCTATTAAATACATTGTGTGCGATTCGCCTGCATTCCACACGCAGGCGAATTCTGCAGGGTGTTCCGTGCAGATTTTCTCCGCACAATAAAACGCTCCCGCAGACGCATAAGTGGAAACAGGCCCATTCACTTCTATTGTCTATGCGAATCCGCATACGCAAGACGCATGCGCATTCGCGATAGTGGAAACGGGGCCTTAGGGAGTTTATCCAAAGGTCTCCTACTGAATAGGTGCTACTTTACTGAACAGGAAGAGCCAAGGTCTCCTGTGTCAGAGCCCTTGAAGAGGAACTGTAGTAAAAATAACATGATAAATAAAAGTACTTATTGTTTACCATACTCATTTACAGAATATTTAGTCAGTGTTTGCCCATTTTAAACTCTTTCCTCTCTCTGATTTACATTCTGAAACCTATCACGGGTGGTGACATCTTTAGCTCTGCCAGGTGATCTGTACAGAATGTTCGTCACTGAGAGTTCTATGCACAGAGGGAGATATTGCTTGCTTGGCAGCTGGAAAAAGCGGTTATTTCCCACAATGCAATGAGGTTCACAGACAGGAAACTGTCAGAACCATGGTCATGACATCACACTGCGGGAGGGGTTTCACCACAATATAAGTTCATTAAAGGAATACCAAGGTGATGTGAGATAGACATGTGTATGTACAGTGCCAAGCACTGAAATAACTATGCTGTGTTCTTTTTTTTTTTTTTTGTTTGTTTCTCTGCCTGAAAGAGTTAATCATCAAGTATGCAAGTGACAGTTTTTGCCCAGTCGGGACCTGGTCAGGCTATAGCGTAACCCTCACTGATAAGGAATTATAGCCATAAATACTTTTCCTGGCAGAAAATAGCTTCTGAGAGCAGCAAAGAGATAAAAAGGGTCGGTAATTCATAGATTTAAGCTCTGGCATACTTCAATGCAGAGACAATGAAACAGTTAAAACTTAAAAAAGTAGATTTATAAATAGAATAAAACTGTGGGATATCTTTACAAAAGTCATTTTTAGGAGGAGGAGGATAGATACAATTGTTTATCTCATTCGTTTATTTTCACCTCATGTTTCCTTTAAGCAAAATGGGTGACCGTTCTGACCCATTTACTGGAGAGCTCATGTAGGCACCGTACCGGGTGTGCCGGAGATATGCAGAGCAGGTGTACCTAGGGCTGTAATCCGAGACATCACCGCTGTTTAATCCTTATTTATAAAACCTCAGTTCGTGTTTTTCTTTTGGGCCTTCCTCATTTTATTTCATGTTTTACAATTGAAGTTCCTCAAATTCCATCGCATGGACAACAATATCAGCTGTAATGTTTGATCACTAAATACACACTGCAGACCCAGCCCTTGTGAATACAAAATGCAAATAATGCTTGTGCAATGTAGTGGTGAGCATTACCAACTTGCAATAACAGCACTTTTCTCTGTTGTCCCCTGCTGATAGTTTGTTCCGCACCCCCATCCCCTGGTGTTGTGGCCCTTTCCGCAGCATTCCGTGAAGCCAGCCCTCTGTTGTCCCATGCTGATAGTTTGCACTGCACCCCCATCCCCTGGTGTTGTGGCCCTTTCCGCAGCATTCCGTGAAGCCAGCCCTCTGTTGTCCCATGCTGATAGTTTGCACTGCACCCCCATTCCCTGGTGTTGTGGCCCTTTTCCGCAGCATTCCGTGGCGCCAGCCCTCTGTTGTCCCCCTGCTGATAGTTTGCTCTGCACCCCCATCCCCTGGTGTTGTGGCCCTTTCCGCAGCATTCCGTGGTGCCAGCCCTCTGTTGTCCCATGCTGACAACCCCTGGCACCCCCCTCCCCTGGCGTTGTGCCTCCCCCTGTTTTGTGGCACCAGCCCTTGTGAATACAAACTGCAAACAATACTTGTGGAATGTAGTGGTGACCACCACCATGGGTCCTCCCAACTTGCAATAATAGCACTGTTGTCCCCTGCTGATAGTTTGTTCCGCACCCCTCCACAGGTGTTGTGGCCTTTCCCCCCTGTTCCGTGGCACCAGCCCTTGTGAATACAAACTGCAAACAATGCTCGTAGAATATAGTGGTGAGCACCACCATAGGTCCTCCCAACTTACAATAACGGTACCTCTCTTTTCTCTGTTGTCCCCCGCTGTTAGTTTGTTCTGCACCCCCATCCCCTAGCATTGTGGCCTTTTCCGGAGTTTTCCGTGGCGCCAGCCCTTTGTTGTCCCCTACTGATAGTTTGTTTTGCACCCCCATACCCAGGCGTTGCGGCCTTTTCCCTACTTTTCATTGTCCGTGGCATTCAATAGAACAGAGTGTTACAATGCCAAGCCCTCATTATCTTCTTGTAGCATTCTTGCTGTGTGTTCTTCAGGTTATTATTATAATTATACATTTATATGGCGCTGACATCTTTTATAGCTGTTCACAGTGTACATAGTTGTGTCACTAATCGTCCCTCATAAATTGTTTATAGTCTCTTTTCTATAATGCTTGACTTGTCTGTATCCTTGGGGCCCCGCCCTCATTTTCACATTTACTAGTTGCTATTGGATACAGTACTAAATGGCTGCTGGCATCCCTCTAAATATTAAACACGCCGGTGGACAGGAGGGGAGTGTATGCATCGTGGCCAACACTCTGCACGGCCTGGAGTGGTCTGGAGCACCTAAATGGGGGAGGCCTGGGGGACCGGCAGGTGTGGGCTCCACATATTTTTAATAGAGCGTATGCTGAAATCTATTGAAAATCTGTGTACAGTGTGTGGAGGAATTTGATCACGCTCAAATCAGAATTTGATCTGATAGGGTTCTCTGATGATAAAATTTGTTGTTGAGGTGG
The DNA here is from genome assembly GCF_040937935.1 of Hyperolius riggenbachi. Classification (NCBI taxonomy): domain Eukaryota; kingdom Metazoa; phylum Chordata; class Amphibia; order Anura; family Hyperoliidae; genus Hyperolius; species Hyperolius riggenbachi. Next base: position 42,937,387 of record NC_090654.1, read on the forward strand.
GAACATAAATCAAAGGTATAAAAACGTATTCATTGTTAATTTAGAACATTAAAGGACTTTATTCGTTGCTACATTTTTTTTTTTTATATATAACTCTTTCTGGAAATGGGTAAGGGGTACTCAGTACAATATACTAATTTCACCTGGGGAGGGGGTGGCCTGGATTTTGACTACTCTCTACCTGCCGCCTGCACCGACGTCTGCCTGGATTTTGACTACTCTCTGCCTGCCTTATTTGTACAGTTTCACAATCTTTTAAGTTTATTCATAAATTTAATTAATTCAACAAATTTGTATTCTAGTCTTTTATTTTTATGCAGAATGTCTACCAGGCCTTTATGCCGGCATATTTTGGTAAGTTATGACTCACTAATTGGAGGCCTAAAATTCTTGAAAAAATGTACCGCTTTTGACTTATAATTCCAGACAGAAATGCACCGCCAGGGAGGTTAGAGCACTGGATCATTTGGACATTTAGGCTCCTAAAATAACAATATAGCCATGCTTTGGCAGTTAGTCCAGTTTGCAGTCTTTGACGGATTCCAATAAAACTCCTCCACATGCCTTGTTTTATCCTACCTAATAAAAGGCAAGTGTCCCTGCGACCCATGTCTATCCGTCAATGCTTTTTGTGCACTGCGCATGTGCAGGGACACAGAGACACTGCCGAGAGCCGGAGGAGGACGGGGCCAGAAGGGGCGGGCGTGTGTGCGACGGGTGCGCTCGCAGAGTGTGCGCGCAGCATTAGGGACAGACCTAGCCTGTTTTTAAACGGGCTAAGTCACTAGTATCTACATAATACATAACAGCAATAACATAGACTATAAAAAGCTGTGTGTGTCGCAACAGAACCTGGCAGGCCAAAGCAAACTTGGACTTTACCTCAGGCTCCCCCTGGCCTGTAATTGTCGGAGTGGCAGTTGTGACCTTTGGGCTTAGCTAAGAACCCTCTATAAAACCAGATTCTGATCTTTCCTAGAATGTACAGAGAGGACACATTCTGCATACTGGGGTTTTATAACGTCAGAGCTATTGCCCTCAGATTGAAGCTGTTTCACTTGCTGTGTGTATAGCTATAATCTCACTAATATTATAAATGCGAAAGTTTGGATGTTTGTTACTCAATCACGAATTTGAATGAAATTTGGCACACACATAGCACATTACCTGGAATAACATATAGCAGGGGGCCTCAAACTCGCGGCCCGCGGGCCATTTGCGGCCACCGATACAATATTTTGTGGCCCTCGCCTGCAAAAGCTTCCTTATAGTTCGTTTCAGTGCTCCCAAGTAATCCGCCGCATCCCCGCCGCTAAACGAGGGCTGCAGAGCCCCCAAATCGTCTGGGGGGCAATCTGCCGGCATTTCCTGGAAGAGCTCTGCCCCTCCTGACGTCAATCGTCGTACGGATCGCCGCCCCTCTCTGTGAAGGAAGAGTGAGAGGGGCGGGCAGAGGCTTCGATGCTCCGCGATTGTGAAATTCCTTAAGCGGCCCAGCCTCATCCTGTCTTTGCCTCCTGCGGCCCCCAGGTAAATTGAGTTTGAGACCCCTGACATATAGGGTTCTTTTTATCCCCATAACCAAAAAGTGGGCTGAGACAAATACAAATTTCACTGGGAAAATGTAAACTGCAGCCATTCTTACACTGTTAATGGTAGGGTTGTCAAACTTCGCGCAGTTGGTCACTGGGTAACTGGGATTAATATTCAGAAAAGTGGGTGGAACCTACAAAAGCCAATCAAAATTCACCTATTGATTTTCAAGGGGAATATTTAATTGCTGCCATTGTTGCACTGTTAATGGCACAAGCCTCAAACCTGGTACAGTTGATCATTGGGTGACTGGGGTTCAAATTTAGAAAAGGGGTGGAGCGACAAACAGCCAATCAGATTTGTTTCATTTCAATGCAAATTATTGATGCCAAAGACCGCAAAGCTCACAAACTTGGTTATTGAGTAATTGTGTGTTAGGGTTAGAAAAAGTGGGCACAGCCAACACCAGCCAAATACATACCTGGGCAAGGCCGGGCCATCAGCTAGTATGTACATAAGTATTCACAGCATTTTGCTCAATACTTTGTCGATGCACCTTAAAGGGAACCTAAACTGAGAAGGATATGGATTTTTCCTTTTAAAATAATACCAGTTGCCTGACTCTCCTGCTGATCCTTTGTCTCTAATCCGTTTAGTCACAGCCCCTCAACAAGCATGCAGATCAGGTACTCTGACTGAAGTCAGATTGGATTAGCTGCATGCTTCTTTCAGGTCTGTGATTCAGCCACTACTGCAGCAAAGAGATCAGCAGGACTGCCAGGCAACTGGTATTGTTCAAAAGGAAACATCTATATCCCTCTCAGTTAAGGTTCCTTTTAAGCAGCAAATACAGATGTGTTACCTCCATAGGCTATATGAGAGTGCATACAGTGGGATGCGAAAGTTTGGGCAACCTTGTTAATTGTCATAATTTTCCTGTAAAAATTGTTGGTTGTTACGATAAAAAAAGTCAGTTAAATATATCATGTAGGAGATGCACACAGTGATATTTGAGAAGTGAAGTTAAAGTTATTGGATTTATAGAAAGTGTGCAATAATTGTTTAAACAAAATTAGGAAGGTGCAGAAATTTGGGCACCACAAAAAAGAAATGAAATCAATATTTAGTAGATTCTCTTTTTGCAGACATTACAGCCTCTAAACGCTTCCTGTAGGTTCCAGTGAGAGTCTGGATTCTGGTTGAAGATATTTTGAACCATTCCTGTATACAAAACATCTCTAGTTCATTCAGGTTTGATGGCTTCCGAGCATGGACAGCTCTCTTTAACTCACAGCACAGATTTTCAATTATATTCAGGTCTGGGGACTGAGGTGGCCATTCCAGAATGTTGTACTTGTTCCTCTGCATAAATGCCTTAGGCCTAGTGCTTCTGGTTTCCAGAATCTGCTGATACAGAGTGGAATCCATGCGTCCCTCAACTTTGACAAGATTCCCAGTTCCTGTACTGGCCACACAGCCCCACAGCATGATGGAACCACCACCATATTTTACTGTAGGTAGCAGGTGTTTTTCTTGGACTGCTGTGTTCTTTTACCTCCATGCCTAATGCCCCTTGTTATGCCCAAATAACTCAATTTTAGTTTCATCAGTGCACAGCACCTTATTCTAAAATTATAAGCAAGCAAAAAGGTCCAGGTCAGCACACCGTTAGAAGATGCAAGCTTCTTCAATTTATTGCTTCATTAGCACATGAATATGACAATTGTTTCGGGGCCACAGCGGGTCCCCTTCTTCAGATAGTGCAAACAAACAATACACCCATTAGTGCACATCAATTATATACTCTATAAGGTGGAGATCCACCCATGACAATCAAAGCAAAAGCCCCTCCCATCATTCCTGCTTCAGATGTAAACAAACAATGCTACACTTCACAATATAAACCATCAGGTATATCATAGCAATGTCATACAAGTGTTATTGAAGGTTGCATATGCTCATACATGTCCCACATGCTCAATATCCAAATTCATTGCAATGCTGCTGCCAGTTAATGGTGTCAATCGGAATAGTGCTCACTTACCCAGATATGTCAATCAATGTCTATCAGGGTGGGGATCCGTTCCCACTCAAACCTGATAGGTTCCTGATTCGCGCCATGGCCGCTACAGCCGTTACCGTGTGCTTTGCATACTCTCCAAAGGGAGACTGCATAACTTCCGCAATGCGCGACATCACCATGACGTCGCTTCCGCCATGCACCGAAGGCATCGCGTATAGCCTCGTCATGGCAACCGCCGGGTAGCCAATCGCCGTGCGTCGTAGATGCCGTGCGCCGTAACCACGGCAACCGCATAATTATTCTAAAATTAAGCTAGCTTGTCAAAAATGTGCTTTAGCGTACCTCAAGCGGCTCGGTTTGTGCTGTTTGCGGAGAAAAGGCTTCCTCTGCATCACTCTCGCATACAGCATCTCCTTGTGTAAAGTGTGCCGAAGGGTTGGATGATGCACAGTGACTCCATCTGCAAGATGATGTTGTAGGTCTTTGGTGCTGGTCTGTGGGTTGACTCTGACTGTTCTCACCATTCGTCGCTTCTGTTTATCTGAGTTTTTCTTGGTTTGCCACTTCGGGCCTTAACCTCCTTGCCGGTCTAAAAAATCTGGCAAGGAGGCAGCGCCGCACTTTTTTTTTATTTATTTTTTTTAAAATTATGTAGCGAGCCCAGGGCTCGCTACATGATAGCCGCTGAACGGCGGCATCCCCCCACCCACTCCGATCGCCTTCGGCGATCAGAGTATGCAGGAAATCCCGTTGAGAACGGGATTTCCTGCAGGGCTTCCCCGGTCGCCATGGCGACGGGGCGGGATGACGTCACCGACGTCATGGACGTCGGGACGTCATAGGGAATCCCAATCCGCCCCTCAGCGCTGCCTGGCACTGATTGGCCAGGCAGCGCAGGGGTCTCGGGCGGGGGGGGGGGAGCGACTCAGCGCGGCGGATTGCAGCGGATCGGCGGCGAGCGGCGGCGATTGGAAGGTACAAGCAGCTAGCAAAGTGCTAGCTGCTTGTAACAAAAAAAAATTATGCAAATCGGCCCAGCGGGGCCTGAGAAATCCTCCTGCGCAGGTTACCCCGAGCTCAGCTCGGGATAACCGGCAAGGAGGTTAACTTGAACTGAGCCTGTGGTCTTCCATTTCCTCAATATGTTCCTAACTGTGGAAACAAACAGCTGTAATATCTGACAGCTTTCTGTATCCTTCCCCTAAACCATGATGGTGAACAATCTTTGTCTTCAGGTCATTTTAGAGTTGTTTTGAGACCCCCCATGTTGCTACTCTTCAGATAAAATTAAAAGAGGAGGGAAACTTACAATTGACCCCCATAAATAGTCTTTCTCATAAGTGGATTCACCTTTGTATGTAGGTCAGGGGTCACAGAGCTTACCAAGCCAATTGGAGTTCCAATAATTAGTTCTAAAGGTTTTGGAATCAATAAAATGACAACAGTGCCCACATTTATGCACCTGCCTAATTTTGTTTAAACAATTATTGCGCACTTTTTGTAAATCCAATAAACTTCATTTCACTTGTCAAATATCACTGTGTGTGTCTCCTATATGATATATTTAACTGACATTTTTTATTGTAACAACCAACGATTTATACAGGAAAATCATGACAAATAACAAGGTTGCCCAAACTTTCGCATCCCACTGTATCTGCCTGGCCTGGTTTTATGGGGGACTGCAAAGAAGTGTGGCCGCAACACATCTCACAGAATCATTGCAGCTTGACAAGTGCGAACGGCTCCTATTTATATAACAGGATCCATTCACTGTCAGTTTCGCGATGAGCGGAGAACAGACTAAAAATGTCCATTCTCAGCTCAGATGGGAACCCAGCCACACGGCCTCCCTGGGTATGAAGACCAATTACTATGGAGAGCTTTTCCAGGGAGATAACAGATTTACTGCACTGATTAGGCCTATGAATGTCCTTTATCTTCCCCTGTACAGGCTGGTATGTACACAGGTCAGATGTACAATGTGTCACTTGTCACCATTACCTGTCACTGGACAACAAAGCACCTCACGCTATGCTCTCTCCATACATACACTCAACTGCAGTCGCCCAAGAATAGTTATTATTATTACTGAGTATTTATATAGTGCCAACATCCTCCGCAGCGCTGTACAGAGTATATCTATCTATCTATCTATCTATCTATCTATCTATCTATATATATATATATATATATATATATATATATATACAGTATAGTCTTGTCACTTAACTGTCCCTCAGGGGCTCACAATCTGGTCCCTACCATAGTCATAGGTCTATTTATGTAGTGTATGTATCCTAGTCTAGGGACAATTTTGGGGCGAAGCCAATTAACTTATCTGTATGTTTTGGGGACGTGGGAGGAACCAGAGTGCCAGGAGGAAACCCACGTAGACACGGGGAGAACATACAAACTCCATGCCGATAGTGCTCTGTGTGGGATTCGAACCGGGTACCCAGCGCTGCAAGCTAGCACTCCAGCGCTGCAATAATTTAAAGGGGAACCGGAGAGAGAGGTATATAGAGGCTGCGATGTTTATTTCCTTTTAATCAATACCAGTTGCCTGGCAGCCCTGCTGATCCTCTGCCTCTAATACTATTAGCCATAGCCCCTGAACAAGCATGCAGCAGATCAGGTGCTTCAGACTTTAAAGTCAGATCTGACAAGACTAGCTGCATGCTTGTTTCTGCTGTTATTTAGATACTACTGCAGAGAAATAGACCAGCAGGGCTGCCAGGCAACTGGTATTGATTAAAAGGAAATAAATATGGCAGCCTCAGTATACCTCTTACTTCAATTTCCCTTTAAATAAATGTCCCAATGATGGTAGAAGACAGTGATTATCGGCAATGTAGACCAAGGCTGTGAAGTCGTTACAAAAATCATCCGACTCCTCACTTTATGAAACCTCAGACTCCACAGTCCCAATGTAGACCGATCCATCCTGGCAGATTGGTTTGAATCATAATTGGTATTAGTCGTTCTTTCAGGGGGACGTTGCGGAGCTGCGTTATAAAGTCTTATAACTCAACTTACCGCACTGCAATGGTAAGCCTATGGGACGGTCACAGTGCGACGGTAGCGTCACATTGTAACGTGTAGCATTATGGCAATGCACGGCTACAGTGCATTACCTCTAAACGCACACATTACCAAATACAGGAAAGCATACTTTTCATTGTCTGTATGTTTTCCTGTACCTACTGTATCCAGTGGTAATGCAGCATTAGTGTGCGTTACCACCTTTTGTTTGCGTTGCGTTATAACGCTGCGTTGTGACTTTAACGTTGCATTACAACGCAACGTCTCACTGTGAACGTAGCTTCAAAGTACTCACGTATGACAAATTTCGCTTCCGGGTCCTCATTTTCACGCTAATTATCCGATAGGGGGATCATTGTTGTCCCATTGCTGAATTAAAATGTGCTCTGATGTCGTTCACTCATCGCTACCCATCGGGAAGTGTTCGTTTTTTTTTACCAGTGGTAATCGAGCCTTTTAAATGTCACCAGTGGAAAAGACAGTGGACCAATCAGATTCTAGTCCTTGTTTTTATCTGTTTTCTATTGGCTGTTTGTGCCGTCATTTGGACTGCCTATATACAAGGGAAATGTATGTTGTTGTAATATTTTTTGTTGCATTTACCGGTACTTGGGATGTTATTATTTATGATTAGTAAATATGCTGCCCAATTACGCTATTTGGGAGACATGCTTGCCTAATTTTGTTGTTGTTTGGGGACATGCTCGAGATGTTCACCGGCTGAATGGAGAGAAGACAGGAAACGAACTGTAGCACGATCCACCAAACCCAATAGGCATCCTGACAAGCATTTTGCGTCACTCATCGTTTATGTTCAGTTATCATCCTGATAGCCGTTAGAATTTGCCCGTGTTCAGTTTTGGGTTGATACGGATGTTGAATCATTCCAAGGACATTATCTACAAGGAGTTTGTATGTTATCGCCATGTAGGTAGGATATTAGGTTTCATACGTGATAAGTATGATGTGGACATTAGCTTGGAAGGTCTCTTCGGGACACAGATGGACGTAAATGGATCTGTTTACACTGTAAATCACTGTGTAATACGTCAGTATATAATAGTCCTTATCTTTGTTGTCTTTTTCGGGCTTTATGGCTTTATAGAAAGCAGCTGTTGAAAAAGAGGAACTTTAGCGAAAAGGGGAAAAAAATGAATCAATACATTGGAAAAGTGAGAAGTTAGAAAATAGAAAAGAGAAGAAATGATTGATATTCGCCATGTAATTTGCTCATATTGTTTAACCCCCTGACGGTATGATTATTTCCGGATTTTACAGTCTTTTTAAAGCACTTCAGTCCCTAAAATCAGGGAAAAAAATCATGCCATCAGAGTCTCTGCAACAACCCCTGCTCTCACTCACCTCCCTGGCTCCAGCACTGCAATTTTACCTCCGTCCTCCGGGTACCGCTGTAACTCTGTGGTGAGATTGTTGACGGTGATCTCACCAGAGTGATTCAGGGCCTCAGTGTACAGGAAGGAGAATGACTACCGACGTCTGGATCCCCCGGCAGGTGAGCAAAAACGCACGCTGTACTCTGCATAGAGCTCCCAGCGGCTAGCCAGAGCATAGATCGGGATTACCGCCAGGGAGGTTAATCCATAATGAGCCTGCACATAATCATCTTTACTGCTTGCAGACATGAAAAAAAGCAGACAGCGCTGACTGCCACTATCTATAACCACACCCCCTAACAATGCAATAGGCTGAAAGGTTGTTTTTTTTCTATAGATACACATATACACGGAGGAAGATTCTGGTTGCTTGGCAGTTGGAAACAGCTGTTATTTCCCACAATGCAACAAGGCTCACAGACAGAAAGCTGTCAAGACCTAGGTCCTGACATCACACTGTGGGAGGGGTTTCACCACAATATTAGCCATACAGACCCCCCGGATGATCTATTTGAGAAAAGGAAAATATTTCTCTTGGAGAAGGGGGTATCCGCTACTGATTGGAATGAAATTCAAACCTTGGTTAAAGTTCCTCTTTAATTATGAGCAGATGTAATCCGGTTTTGTGGACTTTTCTGACCACAAGCTGGGAGACTGGGAAATCTTGTGTCATTTCTCTCTCTGAATTACTCGATTGTTTCATCGCCGCTACAGTCTGACAAACGCACTTACCACAAGTCAGCAGAGCTTGTAGAAAAGTATACAGCGAGTGAAAGACAAAACCTAAACAAACACATAAGAGTTTAAATCCTCTCTCTTGTACCAATAAGTCAATCGCCAAGTGACTGTTGCTCATAAATCTCTGGACACAGAGCACACAGAATTATATATACAGCAACTTGTCACCCCGGTTTCCTGGGACGTGTGTATGAAGCACACAGGGTGTCACGCAGAGGGGAATTTACGGGAAATTGGGCCATAGGTTAGGTAACAGTTTTGTCTCGCCTTGCTTGCTTTTTAGGTAAGGTTAAACATTAGCCTTTTTATAGGATGTTGGCATGTTTAGAGTACTTTTACTCTGTGCTTCTTCTAATTGTTTAAAAGGAAATAAACGTGGCAACCTCCATATCCCTCTCATTACAGTTGCCCTTTAACCACTTCGGTACCAGCAGCCTCTGCCCCCTTAAGGACCAGAGCCTGCTTGTACAGTAAAACACAGGAAAAATCCGAATCGCCGCAAAAATCTGCCGCTCCCGCTGGTCACACCGTTCTGTCCCCGCCGCTGCTCTCTCTGCCATCTCTGTGACGGCAGAGCACTGTGTGTCAGTCAGGAGCCGCTTTCTTTGGCTCCTGACCCTGTCAATCAATGCAAGCCAATGGGATTGGCTTACAGTGATGACAGGGCCAGGAGTCAATGAAAACGGCTCCTGACTGGCTCACAGACCTCTGCCATTATAGAGACGGTAGGGCGAGCGAATTGCTGCGGGGTTAAAGCGGCGGTAACGGCGGGGACGCGCGGTTAATGGGACGTTGAATCTACGTCCAGTCAGGGCCGCAGCGCCACCTGCTGGACGTCAATTCAACCTACGTCGGTCCAGAACCAGTTAATGTCATTGGGAACTGTGAACAAAACACACAAAAAATTAAGCAGATACTCTAAGGAGAGGGAAGGCTCTGGGTCCTATAGAACCTTCCCGCTCCTCTCCCGGTGCCCTCGTTGCGGCTGCAGCTCCTCCATTTAAATCACTAGCTTTTTGTACACTGACCACAGAGGGGAACACAGTCAGGTGACATGGGAACAGCCAATCATTACACTGACCACATAGGGAAACATAGGCAGGCGACATGGAAACAGCCAATCATTACACTGACCACATGGGGGGGGGGGGGGGGGGGGCACAGGTACAGCCAATGTCTGTTCCTGTCCCCCCCTAGTGGTTAGTGTAGTATCTTACCATAATAATAAAGTCTGTGGGCCTGATGAAAAAAACTCATATATGTGTGTTTTTCAAAATGCACAACTTGCTGCTTATTTCTCAAAAATGCATGTTAAACACACATAATGTATTTCAATGGATTTACATTTTTTATTTTAGAAAATTATAATATTGTATTTTACTCCATTCAAAGTGGAAAATATTGAAAAAAATGCACTATGGAATTAAAACGCACTACGTAAAAACTGCCTGGTTTTCTGCACTGCCTAGTGTGCTCCTAGCCTGAAGAAACAGTCACACACACATAGCTCAGCCTTGCTGCCTGAAAAACTGGGCGTGTCTGTCTGCTCTCTGATTAGTGCAGCTGATGCGCTTCCAAGATTGCAATGCCTCCTGCTTTGTACTTTACTCATAGCTATAAAGAGTACATAGTTCATCCAAACCTTGTGAGGCGGCATGCAAAGTAGACTACAAATTGAAGCATAATTATCAATAAAATGAAATTATAGAATAAATTGTACTATCAATGCATGTATAGAGAAGGACTTAGGAGTACTCATTGACAACAAGTGAAATAATCGTACTCAATGCCAAGCAGCTGCAGCTAAAGCTAACAAAATTTTGGGATGCATTAAAAGGGAAATAAAAACTCGGGATGCTAGCATAATATTGCCCCTGTTTAACTCTCTAGTAAGGCCACATCTGGAATATGGAATTCAGTTCTGGGCACCACATTACAAAAAAGATATTGCAGTTTTAGAGCAGGTGCAGAGACGAGCAACAAAATTGATACGTGGGATGAAAGGTCTCACTTACCAAGAAAGGTTAGATAAACTGGGTTTATTTAGTCTAGAGAAAAGACGCCTTAGGCCTGGAACCCACTGAAATCCGCAAACGCAACCGCTAGCGTTTTGTCTGAGCGGTTTGCAAGCGGATTCATGCGCGTTTTCGGTCGCGTTTTGCAACAGTGTTTTTTTGCTCAGCGGTTGTGTAGCGTTTCGCGTTTTGCGTTTTTATCCTGATTGGTCCTGTGAATTATTTTTAATTTTGTTACAGTGTGCTGAACCGCAAAACCGCTCAGCTCAGCTCAGTGGAAGTTGCCCCATCCATTAACATCAGCTGAGCGTTTTGGCAAAGTGCTAGCGTATCGCAGCGCTGCCAAAATGCTCAAAAAAACGCTCTTGTGGGTTCCAGCCCTTAGAGGGGATCTAATTAACATGTATAAATACATCAGAGGGCAATTTAATAGCTTGGCGGGTGAGCTTTTTGTCCCTAGGCCTTCTCAAAGGACTAGAGGACATGATCTGCGCATGGAGGAAAAACGTTTTAGCCATTTATTTAGGAAAGGGTTCTTTACAGTTAGGGTGATTAAGATGTGGAATGCATTGCCTCAGGAAGTCGTTATGGCAAACTCTATACCTGCATTTAAAGGGGCTTAGATGCTTTCCTTGCGTTGAAAGACATCCATGGCTACAATTACTAGGTAATGCCTAATGATGTTGATCCAGGGATTTTATCTGATTGCCATCTGGAGTCGGGAAGGAATTTTTCCCTTTAGGGGCTAATTTGACCATGCCTTGTAAGGGTTTTTTTCGCCTTCCTCTGGATCAACAGGGATATGTGAGGGAGCAGGCTGGTGTTGTACTTTGTACTGGTTGAACTCGATGGACGTATGTCTTTTTTCAACCAAAATAACTATGTAACTATGTAACTATAGATGTCATTGCATTTTTTTTTTTTTTTTTTTTTTTTTTAAACAAAGTTGGAATTTCACTTTGATCACAAGTGTATGAATGTTTTTCATTATACAGTCAAACTGGCACCTGCTTATTATTATTATTGTATTTTTGCAATATGTATGACTATACGGTATCAGTGAAGGGGTGCAGGAGGTGGGAGAGATGCAGACTGTGATTCATGATTGGCTTAAAGGGAACTCGAGGAAAGAAGAATATGGAGGCTGCCACATGTATTTCTTTTTAAACAATACCAGTTGTCTGGCTGTTCTGCTGGTCTATTTGGCTGCAGTAGTGTCTGAATCACATCAGAAACAAGCATGTAGGGAATATTGTCAGATCTCGCAATAATGTCAGAAACACCTGATCTGCTGCTTGTTCAGGGTCTGTGGCTAGAACACAGGTGTCGAACTCCAGGCCTGGAGGGCCAGATCCATGCCAGTGTTTAGGATGGACTGCGAGAAAAAGGAATGTGTGATACCTGATGGACCACACCTTTCCTGACTCAGACCAATCAATTCATTTGAGCTATGTCAAAAATGTGTGAGGACCTCGGCCCTCGTAGGACCGATTTGACATCCCTGGACTAGAAGTATTAGGGCCCGTTTCCACTTCGGCGATTTCGCCGGCGATTCTGCAGAGTTTCCCCCGCACATGATTCGCACGGGGAAACTCTGCCATAGGGGATGACGGGGCCGCGGCGGAATCGCTTGCGGGATCGATTCGGCCGGAACCCCCCGCAGAATTCGCTGCGGAGACTGCGAATCCCATAGCCGTGCATGGCACGGCTCATGGGATCCGCCTGCGATCCCGCCCACCCGCTCAGTGCCGGCGTGCGTCTACGAGACACACGCCGCACTAGTGGAAACGAGCCCTTAGAGACAGAGAATTAGCAGGACAGCCAGGCAACTGGTATTGCTTAAAAGGAAATAAATATGGCAGCCTCCATATCCCTCTCACCTCGGATTAATTTTAAGACGGCCATACACGCAACAATTTTTACCCTGATCAAATCTGCTGGCTATCTGTGGCGCAGCGAGCAGCATTGATCGTCATTTTGATTTGTTTGCTGTAAAAATCAGTTTAGACCGGATAGTAAACTTTGTTGATTGAACGCGTCAGTGTGACACTGCAGGTCGATGGATTTTCTGTAGATTTCATGGTGACATCTATTGAAAATCCTGTGTGTCTGGTATGGGGAAGGAATCGATCCCTCTCTGATCAGATTCAGATCGGAGAGGAATCAATTGGTTTACCGCATTGGATGAAAATCTGTGTGTATGGCCACCTCTACAAGGGGTTGGACAACATACCATTGGTTTGTTGAAATAAATACGGTAAGCAGTGATAAATTCACAAATTCACAGCTCTCATATTTGCTGTTTTTCTTTGTATTGCAGGATCTCCAGTGTGACCCTTCAGGTATGTCCAGAACTTTTTCTTATTTTTTCCCCCTGTTTTGTGAACAAGTGTGACAGATGGTGCTCAAGGCTGCAGACTTTATCTGTTTCTGGTTAATGTGGATGAGAGGCCGAGAAAGCGATGCCTCAGGGAAGTCAGGTGGACCGGAACTCCTGCACAGGACAGAAGGAAAACAGAGAGAAAGGCACCCTGGATGTATTTAGAGAGTTTAGCCTGTCTAATTCCCTCTCATCTGTGACTAATCTCAAGCGGTGATTTGATCTCTCAGTTGTGTCAGCTAGCTGCCTCGGCAGAGCAGCTAATTTGTACACACAGGATGTTAACCCTATGGGCTCGATTTACAAAGCCGTGATAACTGTTATCACGGCTGTGAAAAAGTGCTTTGCACATTGTCTTTCGAAAAACAGTTATCATGCGCAAAAAATTGCGTTTGCGCGTTACCGCGAATTTTCGCACGTTAACATTCGCACGATAATGTGAATTTATTGTCTGAATGCAGAACTTTAACGCGCGATAAATTCGTGTTCTCGTGCAAACGTGCATTTTTGCGCACGATAACCGTTTTCACACTAAATTTTGCGTGAAGCAATTTTAACAGCTTTATAACAGTTATCATTGCTTTGTGAATCAAGCCCTATGTCTGCTTCCATAAAAGCAGGAAGTAGACACACTGCAGGTTTATTGCAGGATTTGTATCAGTTGTAAGAAAGACATGTTTTTCTTTAAAGTGAACCTTAAGTGTAAAAAATAAATTGCGTTTTACTCACCTGGGGCTTACCTCAGCCCCCTGCAGCTGATCGGTGCCCACGACAAGTCGCTCTGATGCTCCGGGTCCCGCTGGCGGCCACTTCCGGTTTCGCCGTCAGGACCCGTCAGGCTGGGAAGGCGGCCGTTTCTACGCGTTCCCAGCCAAAATAGCACCCCTATGCAGCCATATGGCCGCATAGGGGTGCTATTTTGGCTGGGAACGCGCAGTATCAGCCGCGTTCCCCAGCCTGACGGGTCCTGACGGCGAAACCGGAAGTGGTAAAACTCAATTTATTTTTTACACTTAACGTTCACTTTAACCCTCCTGGCGGTCTAATAAATTCCGCCAGGAGGCAGCGCAGTCACCGACGTCATTGGGAGTCCCGATACACCTCTCAGCGCTGATGGCCAGGCAGCGCACGGGGTCTGGGGGGGGAGGGCGGCGCGGCGGATAGCGGCGATCGAGCGCGGGGCGGCGGCGATCGGTGTGCTGACGCAGCTAGCAAAGTGCTAGCTGCGTGCAGCAACAAAAAATTTAAGCAAATCGGCCCAGCAGTGCCTGAGTAAACCTCCTGCGCGGCTAACCTCCTCCGGGTTACCGCCAGGAAGGTTAAGGGCCCTTTACCGCACACTACCACAGCCTAATGAAAGTTTGTGGAGGAGTTCACACTCCCCACGTTGCAGTACACTGCGCCAGGAGTGCCCTATCTAACGCGCGTCCATACCTACGTTACCGTGCGGCTCCTGCGGCGATCTGCGTCAAATCGGAGGTCAAGTAACCTATGTGTCTTTAAAAAAACTGCCACAGTTTTCAGTGTCGTGCATGTGCAAAAGAATGTTTTAACAATACGCTTCCGTGAGCATCACTTCCTGCTTGTCCAAATGCCAGGTTGGGAGTACTACGTTCTAACGCGGTAATCTCTGAAGGCCTGATTTTGGCCAATCTGCATTGTGAAGCCGGCCTGAAGGTTATTATGCTGTTACTTATCTTTTAGAGCAGACAGGACATTCTGAGTTCAGGCCTGCTTTAAGTTACGTCCACACTTACGCCAGAAGTAATTAGTAGAGATCGGTTTGGCCGGCAGTCCTGGGACGACTGTTGTACAGACATGCTGCTGGCTCCATACGCTTGCATAAAATAAGTGTAAAATTTGCATCAACTCGCCATCATTAGCATCTTCATCACCATCCCTGATAGGAAAACCGAGAGGTAGCCTCTTCTTCAGGGATGACTCAGACAGCAATAATCTAGTGAGCATTCCAACCTCTCCCCACTTTTTCCAAAACTATAACTGAAAGATTTTGGTTTCAGTTACATTTGTTTTCTCGGGGAGTTTCTGAAGGAGGTTTATGAAGCATTCCTGTAATGTTTATGTTGTGGCTACTTTGTGAGCTGATCGATGGCCTTGTCTGGTTTCACTGAAAGTTGTCCTGTGAAAACTCTCTCAGCTGCTGCCTTTTCTGCCCCCCCCACCCACACACACACACACACACACACACACACACACACACACACACACACACACACACACACACTCTGTTGCTGTGCCCCCTGCAATAACTACTGCCAGGGTACGGCTGCTTCTGTCCTGCACAGAAATTACCGCACACTTCACCATGTGGCACATGGACATTTAATGCGTAACTGAAAGCTGTTTAAAAACTAAGAGGTTCACTTACCTGGGGCTTCTGCCAGTCCCCTGCAGCCAACATGTTCCCATGCAGCCACGTTGCTCGGGTCCCACGCCGTGGCTCATTTTCACTTTGCGCAATTCGAGGGAACTGCACCCATGCAGTCCTTGCTGCGCGGCTCCTCATTCACGCTTTTGTAGCCGGATGCGTACGGCGCAGACGTAATAACAATAATATTTATATAGCGCTTTTCTCCCTGGGGACTCAAAGCGCTGTGTGTGTAGTAGGGATACGCGTCGGCTTCCAGCACGGGAAAAAAGGTGAGGCGCAGCGGCTGAGGATCGGTCCAGGATGGCGTGGGCACAGGTTGGCTGCAGGGGGCTGGCAGAAGCCCCAGGTAAGTAAAACTCTTATTTTTTTTAAACAGCTTTCAGTTCCGCTTTAAAGATGGCTACCATATCGACCGTCTCATGGATCCCTCTCTGATTGAATCTGATCAGACAGAGAAGAATCTACAGCAGAGTCCTCAGTATCCGGCACCAGCAGAAATCGCCTGATGCCAGATACAGGTGCTTGCTGGTTGCTCGAGTAACCGCCTGAAAAAGCACAAACTCCCCTCCCCCCATATACTCACCGCGCCTCCAGCGACGTCTTGCAGCCTTCCTGTTGCTCCTAGAGGCTTTCTGGCTTCCATTAGTAGGTAAGCCAGTGTGTCACCTGATTCGCATCGGGTCATGTGACATACTGAGAGCTGTGCACGGTCGCTGGAAGCCGCTAGGAGCTAGACAAAGGCTGCAAGACGTTGCTGGAGGCTTGGTGAGTATTTAAAAGACCCCGCTATTCCTCAGGCATGCCGGTTAGTTGAGACTTCCGGTTGCCTGAGTTCCGGATAACAGGGACTTTGCTGTCTTTTCTGCCCACATACTGCAGACAGGTTCTCAATAAATTTCAGCATGAAATCTATAGGAAATCGCCTCCTCCCGCTTGGCCGTCACCTCTGCCTGACCCCCCCCCCCCCCATGTACTGTAATGTGGTGTCACCTCACCCTGGGCCTCAAGTGTCTTCTTTGCACCACCAGGGGTGCATGTACTCCGTGAGCCACACATGTCAAACTCCGGCCCGTGGGCCAAATCTGCCCCTCAGAGCCATCAGATTTTGGCCCCCAGGTGGTTTCCCCACTATGCATTATGTTTGGCTCAATCTAGACCACCAGAAAAGCTATATTGGAGGTGAAGCCCTAGAACACCAGGGAAGCCATATGGGGAGGGGGACAGCACTAGATACCAGGAAACTGTATAGGAGTGGAAAGTGGGCCACTAGACACCAGGGAACTGTAGAAGGGAAGAAGGGGGCCACTAGACACCAGTAAACTTTATGGGGAGGGAGGAACACTAAACATCAGGGAATTGTATAGGGGGTGGAGGGAGGCTGTTAGACACCAGGGAACTTTAAAAGGGAGAGAGGTGGCCACTAGACATTGAGGTCAGCCTGCAACTTGGTCCCAGAGCGCCATTTCGACCCCCTTTGTGTTTAGGTTTGACACCCCTGCAGTGACCCCATCATATGTACGTGACATCAGTACAGGCAACCCCAGCAAAGGAGAGGAGATGCTAGAGGAGGCTTGCTGAAAATAGGGGAGCTGCTTCCGCACTCACCTCGGGCTCAGGAAGGAAGGGGCGGGGCACATTACGTGGGAGGAGACCAGCTATGGGGGTCCTCGAGCATCAGAACATTGAGAGCCGTCCGATGAGTCCTGTCAAGCAACACCTTTCCAGCATGCCGGACTGATCCAGAAGCAAACCAATGAAAGCCATCGATCATGCGGTCTTGTTGCGGCATCAATCTCTGCCAGATTCGATCATTATGTTCGAATTGGCCGGATATGGATGCCACAAATTGAGTAATGTATGGTCACCGTTACATATGCTGTGCTAATAACCCGATTTGTGCTATGTATACAGTGCGTTTGCTGTTTCCGCAATGCGTGCTACACAAGCAGCGTAATTGTGTACAAAATGCAAGTTGTGCAACACTTGTTGAGCTTGAGTCTTATCATGCTGTGAAAAAATGTAACGTGAAAACGGTTATCGCGCGTAGAAATTTGCGTTTGCGCGATAACACGTTTTTTGCGCTTTAACGTTTTAGGATGCGCAATAAATTTGTGTTATCGCGCAAACGTTAACGTGTGAAGATTCACGTTAATGCACAAATGCGAATTTTTACATGCGATAACCGTCGCAAAGCACTTTTTTACAGCCGTGATAACAGTTATTAATGCTTTGTGAATCAAGCCTGTTGTGTTGCATGCACATACACCAATAAAATGTACCTGCATGGGGTGTCTCTTTAAAATGGGCCTGAGCACAGAGGGAGCCTGAACTCAGAACTTCCTCTCTGCTCTAAAAGACACGCAACAGCATAATAACCTCTAAAGAAAAACATTTCTTTGTTACAGCTGATACAAATCCTACAATAAATCTGCAAGGAGTCTACATCCTGCTTTCATGGAAGCAGGCATAGGGTCAACATCCTGTGTTTACAAATAAGCTGCTCTGCCGAGATTCCCGAGCTGACACAGCTGAGAGATCAAATTACACGTGTGATTAGACACAGATGAGAGAGAATTAGACAGGCTAAACTCTCTGGCCTGGTGCACACCAAAAACCGCTAGCAGATCCGCAAAATGCTAGCAGATTTTGAAACGCTTTTTCTTATTTTTCTGCAGCGTTTCAGCTAGCGTTTTGCGGTTTTGTGTAGCGGTTTTGGTATAGTAGATTTCATGTATTGTTACAGTAAAGCTGTTACTGAACAGCTACTGTAACAAAAAACGCCTGGCAAACCGCTCTGAAGTGCCGTTTTTCAGAGCGGTTTGCGGTTTTCCTATACTTAACATTGAGGCAGAAACGCATCCGCAATCCAAAATCTGCTGCAGCCCGGGAGTATGCGTTTCTGCAAAACGCCTACCGCTCTGGTGTGCACCACCCCATTGAAATGCATTACCCTAGCAGATCCGCACCCGCAAGCAGATCGCAAACCGCAGCGGAAACGCTCCGGTGTGCACTAGGCCTCTAAATACATACAGAATTGATTTCTCTGTGTTTGACTCTGTCCTGTGCAAGAGTCATTTTACTGTAGTCTTATGACCCCCTCCCCCATAATCCTGCAGTTGCCCGCCTCTGCTATCAATCAGGACAACACCCCTCCCCCTCCACTTGCTCTTCTATGTGTGCTCCTGACCTTCCTGTCATCCTCAAGTGACACTCTTGTTGGTTTGCTCTCTTAGCTGATGATTATCCCTTGTGCACGACTGGTGACAAATACCCGTCAGAGCGCCCCGTCCTGGTGCCAACCAATATTACAGCGGAGACGGTGAGGAAATACGATGGGGAGAAGTTTTCTCTCTGCTTACAGATCACGATCGAGATCTCAGCGGCCTTCCTAACAGGTAATTATCACTTATGTACTAATAGATTCAGATGGAGCAGCCATCTTTCCAGGGGAAGTGCAGTGAGCCACTGGCTGCTCCCATTGATAATCTGGGCTTAAAGTGTACCCGAGCCAAAGCTGAGGTACAAAATCAGACCTTACCTTAACGCTACTTGCACACCAAGACGTTAAGGTCGCATAACGTGCACCTAACACAACGTATGGTGCTGCAAGATAGGACGGTAGAGTGAGCCGCGTTAGGCGGCTCTATCCCTATAAGGTCTCCCAGAGTGGCGCTGATTGGCCGGCGGGACCACGTGTTGCGGAGCGACACACTCCGCATCACGTGGTCCCGCCGGCCAATCAGAGCCCGCCAGTGCAGTGAATATTAAGTAGCCATGTGCGCGGCTACTGTAGCTGGCTCTCCCCGCCTCCTCTCTGCCCCCCATTGAGCATGTGCAAACAGTCTAACGCGGCTATAAACGCTCTAACGCCGTAGCATGCTGCACTTTCGGGAGGACGTGCAGCGTTACATGTAACGCAACGTGGGCTGTGTGAACAGCCCACTTGTGTTACATTGCTGTGCGTTGGGGGAGCGTTACAGGCTGCACTAACGTGCGCCTGTAACGTCCCTGTGTGTAAGCAGCCTAAAGCGGACCCAAACCAAACATTTTTTCATTCAAAATATTTAGTTGCAGCACTCTGACACATACAAAGATAAATAAACACTCCTTCAAGCCTATGAGCACTTCAGTGCATGCTTTTCACCCTCCTTTTTGCATAACTAGGATTATACTGGGGGCAGCCATTAGCAATTCCTCCTTTGCTGGACACCACCTACTCCACCAGTCTGCCGGATTATTTGCCGGTAAAATGAAAGGAAGGGAGGGGTTTCTCCAATAAATGTAAAATATTTTATATTTGTCATCATGCATAAATAGATTTTATTTCTGAAATCTTGTATTTTTAGTTTGGGTTCACTTTAAAGGGGCACTATGGCGAAAACTAAAATGTAAAATATGTGCAAACATATACAAATAAGAAGTACGTTTTTTTCAGAGTAAAATGAGCCATAAATTACTTTTCTCCTATGTTGCTGTCACTTACAGTAAGTAGTAGAAATCTGGCAGAAGCAACAGGTTTTGGACTAGTCCATCTCTTCATAGGGGATTCTCAGGGATTTATTTAATTTTCAAAAGCACTTAGTGAAAGTCAGTTTCTCTGCCCAACTGCCAAAAAACTGTGTAGCGAGCAGGGTCAGCATTATTGTTTAAACCCTTTTTATGGAATATCTTTATAAAGTGTAAAAGCCTTGCTGAGAGTCCCCTATGAAGAGATGGACTAGTCCAAAACCTGTCACTTCTTTCAGATTTCTATTATCTACTGTAAGTGACAGCAACATAGGAGAAAGGTAAGTTATGGCTCATTTTACTCTGGAAAAAACATACTTATTTGTTTGTTTGCACATATTTTGCATTTTACAATTTTTCGCCATAGTTCCCCTTTAAGAGATAGAGATATTGAAGCTTCCCTCGCTACTCCATGGTCTCCCTTTGCGGAGTGCGGCTCCCTAGAATTTTATCGACAAGCCATTGTCACTAGTCACATCGGGGCCGAGCAGCTCCTCTTCCTGGATCAAGTGTGCGCAATGGCCAACTGAGACTGCGCATGCGCGGGCGGGCTCACACGGCCATTGCACGCATATGATGCAGGAGGAGGAGCTGCGCGGCCCCGATGTGAAAGGGGGGCCATGCTCAGCAACGGGAGACCACGCTCAGTAACGGAGGGCTTGCGACAACCGAGGGAAGCCTCATTGGGATCCTGAGGCTTCCCTCTCTTTATAGTAAGTATCAGATTTTGAACCCGAGCTTCGGGTGATGAAATGTTATAAAAAAAAGTTATATAACTGAAAATAAAAATATGATACTCTTTTCTTTGTTCTATTAATTATCCGTACTACACAAACAAATCATTATATCATAAGGTTTTTTATTGCTTCGGTATCACTTTAAGTTATGTAATCAGTAATTATAAGAAAAATCTCTCCAATTGGCATCATGATTTCAAAAAAATAATTTTTAACATTAAAGGGAACCTGAACTGATCATAAAAAGTCAAAATAACTATACACAGTTCATACTTACCTCCTGTGTAGTCTACTCCTCAATCTCTTTCTCCTCTCCTGCTTCCTGTTTGTCTACTGTGATCAATGGAATTCTCTGTCCTTCATTGTAAAAATGGCCATTACCCCATAACAGCTTCCTGGTCAGCACACTGTTAAACTGTAATATCACCCACTTGAGCCTTAGGGAAACATGGACATTACCTTGCACATTCAGTTGTAACTGACAGCAACTGATATATAACGGACAGCAACTGGTACATTTCAGTTCTGACGAAATATTGTCAGAACTGGAAGGGATCACTGTAAGAATAAAATGGTGAGCTTCTGAGAGGAACTGACGGTGAGGTTAGTATGTAATATTCATTTGCAGCTACGTCATGTGTTTATTTTAAATAATTTTACTCTCTTCAGGTTCCCTTTAAAGTCTATTGCCAACATACCATCCTTTTGAATGCATTACACAGATACCATTTTCTTATTTTTGGCTGGCTTGGTTGGCTGTGTTAATGTCAGATTCTGCTTGGCTGGACTGCACAGCTTTCTGTCATCTGTAGAAACTTCTCCTCCTATTCCATCATCACCCACAGGGGGTAGTAAGGGAGGAGCTTGGGAGGGGCAACAGCTGACCCCACCCACCTCTTACCTATTAATCATAGAAGGGAACAAAGGCAGGAGGTGGGAGGGGTCAGATGATGGCTCCATGCAGAGGAAGACACTCCCACTCTGCTGACTGCTTTATACACTAAGCACATTTTCCAAAGGTAATTTCTCATTCGGGATGGTCAATGAGATGCAAATGATTCTGAGATTTTTCTGCAAATGTATGCAACTTGACAACTGACCAGTCAACAACAGCTGCTACTTTTGATTGGTTTATTTCCAAGCTGCATAAATTTGCATCAGCTCGGGATAATTAGCATCTCATTGACTTTCTCTATTCTTCATTTATCAAGCTGTAGAACCGCATACCTGTGAAAGTGCCTCATGTAGAAATGGGTGCAAAGTAACGGCAATAGAATATCGATAATTTTACCTATATTTTATTATCCACTATAGTGGAATATCAATAATTTTACCAATATTGCCCTAACCTAAGCTATTCTCACACAGAACCCTCCCTCTTATTGCCTAACACCAACCTCAACCCCCTGCCCCCTTACGCCTAACCCTTCACTCTACCCTGAGAACCCCCCCCCCCCCCCCCACCACCACCACACACACACACACCTAACCCTTAAAGCAGGAGAATTAGCCATACTATGCCCCCCCCCAAAAAAAAAAAACCACATATATATAAGTAGATGAATACTTGATCTACTTACATAACATGTATTGTACTGTCCACATTTTGATTTCAGTGAATTTTATATAGTAAATTAAGAGAATTCTGTTCCTGGTGGGGGCCATGTCTTTTGCTCACAGTTTAGGCTAAATCCTGATTTTTTTTTCTTTTCTCCTCCAATCACTGAGTCACCTCAGCCTTGCTTGTAAACACAAGTGAGCAGGGGATCCTGTTTCAGATAAGCAGCCAGGCAGGGAAATAAATGGAAGAGGAGGAATATATTATAGATAAAAAGAACCCCCAGCATGCAACTGTTTGGCACTGACTACTAAAGGGCCAGTGTTCCTTAAAGGAATACTATCGATTCACATATTTTTTTCAATTGACACAGGAATTGTTTGGGAAGTGCTGCTAAGTACTGGTGTATACATTTTAGTAGCAACTTCATTGTTTACTGTTAGCAAAATACTTTCAAAGTTTACTGACTCCAAAACTGCATTAGGAGAGGGGAAATTCCCCTCACACTTGATCAGTTAACTCTATGTGTAGCTCTGTGTGTGACAGAGAAGAGAGCTCCTAACAGCTGCAGCTCCTGTGTCCTGTGTTTCTCACTGAAGTGTCTGAAGAGAGCAGAGGAAATGTAACTAATTCTCAAAGCATTTCATACTGTATTTGCTTTCAGAGTTTGATATGTTTGATATTTGCTTTCTGTAGTCTGCTTCAATGCACAGCCAGAGTTGCATATCAGAGACCCCTTCTGCAATTGATTTGTCCCAATATAGCTAAATCCTACCCTCAATAAATTACAGTTTTTGCCTCTGATATTTAACATGAAAAGTAGGAAAATGTTTACACAGCTACTTAGACATTATTTGCACACTGTCATTTTAGAACACTTGGGTATCGATAGTATTCCTTTAAGTATGTGATAACTCCAAATAACTCAGACCAGTTGCTGTTGAAATTTGATTTTTTTATGGTGACAATTCTGCTTTAAGATCCTCTCACACCTAACTCTAAAGACCCCCTTGCATTTAACCCTTAAGATTTCTTCCTTTTGTCTAACTCGTAAGACCCCCCCTCCCCCACACCTAACCTTCAACATCCCCCCCCCCCCATTTCTGACCCTTAAGACCCCTCTTCCTCCACACCTAACCCTTAGGACCCCCCACACCTAACCCTTAAGATTACCCCCCATGCCTAACCCCCTGCCAACACACCTAACCCTTAAGACCCCCCTCCCTACACACCTAACCTTCAAGCTTACCCCCATGACTGACCCTTAAGACTCCTCTCCCTCCACACCTAACCCTTAAGACCCCCACACCTAACCTTTAAGATTACCCCCATATTACCCCCATGCCTAACGCCCCCGCCAACACACCTAACCCTTAAGACACCCCCCCCCCCCGCACTTAACCCCCCCTCCCCCCACACCTAATCCTTAAGATTACCCCCCATGCCTAACACCCCCCCCCAACACACCTAACCCTTAAGATTACCCCCCACACCTAACCCTTAAGACCTCCCCCCGATCTTACAATTGCCCAAATTTCTTCTCAGTGCCGATATTTTAATGGGCGCCCTGCACCAGC